>NC_079316.1:54349863-54655163 GCF_029931775.1 Euleptes europaea
TATTCTTCAGATACAGGTCACAAGAGGAAAAACCTCTATGCATGATAGCATGAGAGGAAGGGCTTCTTCATTCCAGGGGATCTTTTAGGTTTTGTGGAGAGCTGCAGCAAGAGCAGCAGCACTAGTAAGGTTGCCAGCTCTGGGTTCGGGAATTCCTGGAGAATTTGTGAGTAAAGCCTGGGGAGGGGGAATTTGGGGAGGGGACGGACCTCATCAGGGTATAATGCCATACCAATCCAGCCATTTTCTACAGGGAAACTGAATCCCGTAGCCTGGAGATCTCCAGCTACCACCTGGAGGTTGGCAACCCTAAGCACTAGCTTGTGCAGACTCATGCAGAGGGCTCTCTGGCACATAGCAGCCTACAGCCCAGAGGAAGAGGCCATATCTGTTTGCAGCAGAGGCAGACTGGTAGGGTTGCCAGCTCTGGATTGGGAAATACCTGAAGATTTGGGGGCTGGAGCCTGGAGAGGGTGGGGTTTGGGGAGGGGCCTCATCAGGGTATCAAGCCATAATCCACTTTCCAAAGTGGCTGTTTTCTTCAGGTGAATTTCTCTCTATCACCTGGAGATCAGTTGTAATCCCAGGAGATCTCCAGCCCCCACCTGGAGGTTGGCAGACTGGCCGTGTAATTTACAAGGAAAGTTCCTGGTGGGCCACTGACCTGGAAGACTGCTGACAGCCAGCAGGAAGCAGAGACAAGCCCCAGTGGCTCTCCCAGCACTGCAGAGGCAACCCAGCTCCGATCTAGCCAGTGGCACTAACAACAAGTGTTGGGTCACCTGATGCCTCCTCCTCCACAGAAGAAAGAGGAGTTGGTTTTTATACGCCAACTTTCTCTACCACTTAAGGGAGACTCAAACCGGCTTACAATCACCTTCCCTTCCCCTCCCCACAACAGACACCCTGTGAGGTAGGTGGGGCTGAGAGAGCTCTAAGAGAGCTGTAACTTGCCCAAGGTCACCCAGCTGGCTTCGTGTGTAGGAGTGAGGAAACAAATCCAGTTCACCAGATTAGCCTCCACTGCTCATGTGGAGGAGTGAGGAATCAAACCCGATTCTCCAGATCAGACTCCACCGCTCCAAACCACTGCTCTTAACCACTACACCACTGCTGACAATTGGAGGTGAGGCAGAAGGGTGCAACATCCATCATTGATGCTGCTGGTCAAGTCTGAGCTAAGTTGCCTCTCCCATGTTCACTCATAGCATTGCACGGGTCTCTCAGCCTGGCTTCTCCCTTGACTAACTTCCCAGTCCACCCCTGGTTTGCAGACTTTATTTCCTACTTTAGCCTAATTGTTGAAACAAGGGTGCAGTGGCCACCTCTCGAAACTGCAAGGATGGAATCACTCCCTTCTTTGACTAGAAATTATTCTTTATTATTTAGTGACCATCATGACTTAGTAGAGAATAAGCTCCTTTCTGAAGTGTGCATCCTTTCAGAGAAGGGGCTGAAAGGAGTGGTTCCAGTGATCCAAATCATGGCTTGATTACCAATTGTAAGAAGTTTACATTAACTGAAACCAGATACTCCATCTACTAAAGCTGGCCGTGCAAGTGCCCATCGCTGTCTCATGGGATGTCTCTACTCCCTCACTGTGCAGCCCCTCTTTGCGTTTCCTCTGCCAAAAAGCAATGCTGATGTCTAGCATTATAACAATTAGGATTTAACATGGGTGGATCTGTAGTTGATTTGGAATTTGAGGTCCATGCTTACACTGGTCTGTTCTGTGTAAAAAGAATAACACAGCTCATCCCAGTAGCAATATTCTAGCAAAAGAAGATCCAGGTCTGAAGAGGGAAGAGCTTCACTATTTTGCCCTTCGATCAAAGGAGCCTGTTTTTGTGCAAAAGATCGGAGACATCATGTGCTCTACTGGAACTAGTAAGACTAAGTGGGAGAAAAGGGAAAGCTATAATTAATTTTCCAAGATATTAATGATTTAATAGAATGAGAGAATATGATAGGACTTAATTAGGATAATGAATTAGCATGATAGGGCTGCACGCAGCTGGAGGTGTAGAGTGGGGAAAATGGAACGCATGGCTCCTGAGTTGATGGAAGTTTCAAGGATTCACTTTCCTTCATTTCTGAGGACAGACTTCCTGGCGTCCACTTCACTTTGCTCCCAGCTTTGATTAACTCTTATTATTTTAGCTACCTCTTCTAGTAACATTGCTGGGAGCTTGCCTTAAAAGGATGTCAGTAAATTTTTGTTCAACAACTATGATACATGGTAGATGTGTAGCTAGTACGGTAATATGGAAAAGAGTAGAGAAGGTTTAACAAATGAAGATGTTCTATCCCATCCGGCTGCAGTCTGTATTTTTACTTGGTTTTAATGTTATTCTGTACTTTTTGTTATACAGTTAAACTGGCCAGCTCTTTTAGAAAAGTGTTTTTGCTTGGTATCAACTATGTTTCTAGGCAAGATACTTGAACCTTTGATGAGGGCATAATTCCAGAAATTCTTGCATGGCATTGATTACCTGCATCCATTTCAGTTCAATTTCAGACCTGCATTTGTGGCAGAGACTGCCTGGAAGACAATCTGCATTGAGAGCTGTACTGGTGGTGGGGTGGTGGTGGGAGGAGTTAGGGTTGCCAACCTCCAGGAACTAGCTGGATATCTCCTGCTATTACAACTGATCTCCAACCGATGGCGATCAGTTCCCCTGGAGAAAATGGCCACTTTGGTGATTGGACTCTATGGCATTGAAGTCCCTCCCCTCCCCAAACCATGCCCTCCTTAGGCTCTGCCCCCAAAACCTCCTGCCAGTGGGAAAGAGGAACCTGGCAACCTAGGGGGAGTGCATCACTGCTAGTTTTAGTTTTCCTAGTCTTCTCTGAAGCTTTCATTCCATCCAACATTTGATTGTTCTGGACCACCTTGTTGGGTTGGGACTAGGAAGGGCTTCTGTACAGTGTCCCCAGTCCTTCCTGGAGTGTAGAGTGCTGGGGAACTACTGTTACACCCCATGACCTTTGGCATGTGAGACACTGCAGAATTCAGTCTTGTCCCTATGCTATTGAAAATCTACAGGAAACCAAAGAATATGTAGATATGGGTTATGCTACTATCAAACTGTCCACGACATCCAGATCGAGCTCACTTTGAATCCTCAGAAGGTGGTCCTGAGCCCGTTTCTGGGGTCAGTGAGACTGGGTGGGCATAAACAAACTGAGGCATAATCCTGACAAGGCAAAAGTACTGTTCACTGTCAGCAAGGCTGATCTGAGTTCACTCACGCTTATGAATAGAGTTGCCAACCTCCAGGTACTAGCTGGAGATCTCCTGCTTTTACAACTGATCTCCAGCCGATAGAGATCAGTTCACCTGGAGAAAATGGCCGCTTGAAGTCTCTCTCCTCCCCAAATCCTGCCCTCCTCAGACTCCGCCCCATAAACCTCCCACTGGTGGTGAAGAGGGGCCTGGCAACCCTATTTATGAATCTGGCTTATGTTTTGGCGGTGCTCATTGATCCTTCATTCATTACTCAGCCTCCAGTCTGCTTTTTACCAGCTTTGGCTGGTGGGCTAGTTGCACCTTTCCTACACAGAAGGGAACTGTCAACAGTAATTCATGAGCTAGTGACACTCTGAATAGACTGCGGTGACACACTGTAGATGGGCCTGCCATTGAATATTGTTCAGAAGTTGGGCCAGAATGTGGCTGCCAGAACATTAACAAGAGTGGTGTTATCCTGAAAGCAGCCCTGGGTTGGGACAAATCTAGCACAACAGGGACATCTTTTACTAGGGATCATCTGATGTGCTTGTTGTTGCTTATTCCCCAATTCTGTAAGACATCTAGTTTACCCAAATTCACTGTTTTATTTTGCTCTTTCAATCTACCTGCCTTTTCCTTCTGTTATTTTTATGTTCAACAAAGATTAAATTGCACATACTGTTCCCCTCACTGCTATTCCAAATCACTACTGCAGGTATTGCCTAAGTTCATACCCATTCTAGGACAGACTAAAGATCTAGGGTTGCCAACCTCCAGATAATAGCTGGAGATCTCCTGCTATTTCAACTGATCTCCAGCTAATAGAGATCAGTTCCCCTGGAGAAAATGGCTGCTTTGGCAATTGGACTCTATGGCATTGAAGTCCCTCCCCTCCCCAACCCCCCGCCCTCCTCAGGCTCCGCCTCAAAAACCTCCTGCCGGTAGCGAAGAGGGAACCCTATAAAGATCCCTTGACCTAGGCATTTGGAGGTGTACTGTAAGAGTGCTTATGTGAGTGTTCAAATTCAAAGTGCTGTTTTTTTTGCTTTTAAAGGCTAAACAACCCGGGACTAACAACCAAATCTAACAACCAAATCCTAGACAGAGATGGACATTTCTCAAACATATTAAAATCAATTGTGTTTGGCACATCTAACTGTGCATAGATTTGCAGTCTAAGGTATTTTAAGGTCTGCCTCTCCCCCCATGAATCTACACAGAAAGTTTCAATAGCATCCTCAGAGGCCTGTCTGTGTGTGCTCCCCCTGCCATCTGAAGCACGGTGGGTGAGTGTGAGAGAAGGCTTTCTTGGTAGCAATGCCAAAATTATGACTCTCACTTCTAACAGATGTCCATCTTGCCTTCTCACTGTTAGCCTTCTGTCAGAAAGCAAAAATGATGCTTTCCCAAAGGGCTCAGAGGAAATGAGACTATTGCTTTTTTATGTGCTGAGCTATACCTGCTGGAAATAAGTTTCTCTTTTTAAAAAATCTGGTAGTTTGTGGCTCTGTAGTATTTGGCTTTGTCTATCTGCCAGTTTTATAACTCACTCTTATTGTTTTAATGCTATTGTATGCCACCCTGGATGGGTGGGATTTAAACATTCAGATTAAACAAACCATCTGGTCACAGTGGGACAAATGAGTCAGGCTTCTCAACCCAAATTCCAAAACTAGAACAGGGAGCAGTAAGGCTCAATTTATTCAAAAAACAAAACAAAAAGAAATGATGGATTGAGAAAACAGGTTTGGCAGATCTTGACAGAATTTGTCACATGCAGAAGCAGACATGCCATGGTTTTGTCATTTATTTATGGAATAAGGTTATACCCCACACTCCTCATTTCAAATTCATGCATCAACCTCTCAAGTCAAACCACTGGAAAACAGCCAAAGGTGAAATGATCTGCTAAAATCAACAGGACCAAATGTTTTGAGGTAGGTACTGGCGGATACAAGGAGCATAATATTCTGCATGTATTCAGTGCTGAATGTGGAAAATGTACATTATCTTCTCCCAAAGCAGGAAAAAATAACAAACAAGCTTTTTTGGTTAACAGCAGCAAACCAATGCAGTATTGGCATTTCTTAATGTGTCTCATACATTATTCCTTGTTAAAACATATTCTGTCTTTCTGAATTCCCACCTGGCTACTAGTACCTGCATATTCAATGGCTGAGTACACTACAGTCCTTACAGACAGTTGCATACACGCCCTCAAGGATGGAAGGGCACAGGTATATTAAAAATAACTTTCACGAGAGTGCTTCTCTCCCTTGCCCTCTCTATCACGTTCTGCATAGAAGGCTACAGGCAAAGGAAGCCTGTTTGAGATTGGTTGGGACTGATGCCAGGGGATGGGTAAGTATAGACCACTTATATGGTCTGGTCTGTGGGTAAAGGAGGTGTCCCATCGATCCAGACAGGCATGTGTTGAGGGCCAGTAAGAGAATAAAGCAATGAGGCATGGCCAACAGCTTCCAGGCATTGACCCAAAGGATAGAAACTGAACAGCTCCTACCTCCAGAAGATCCTTTCCTAGATACTGCTGAAAGTCCCAGAACCATTCTGGATTCTCATTTTCATGATGTATTTGGATTCAAATACCAGAGAAGAAGATGCAGAGGTCTCCAGCAAAATATTTGGAAGAGGAGATAAGGATCTTTTCCTGATCATTGTTTCGGTATTATTACCAGCTTTGAATTTGTGAATGGTTTGGTCTTATGGACTTGGCATACAGCGACATGGAGCCAGAGCTTATATCAGAAGAGTAGTAATGGTTCTTGACCACAGCTATCCCCTCAGTGGCCCTTAATTGCTAGGAAATGGCTCTGCCCAAGCACCCACCAGTGCTTGAAAGAGGTGGTTCCCTTCCCCTGAATAATGGGAGGGGACAGCCAGGTGTCTGTGTGAAAAGAAGCAGATGATTAGATCCCGAATGAGAAATAGGTGGAGGCAGATGGGCAGACTCTGCTGGTGGCTGAAGCACCTCCAGTCCTTTCTCTTTGGGGATCTAATGTGGGGCAGCAGACATACTTTTACTCTGCATTTGTAAATAAAGCAAAAACTATAAAACCATCCCAGTCTGCCATGCTCTCTCCTCCAAAGAGAACCAACCCATGTAAAGGCTACCCCACAACCTTCTCTCCATTCAGGGAAGCTATTTCAATCCCTGTGACCCATTATTTACTATAGACGACAGCCACATATATTTTGTCCATAAGAATGAAAAATGTAAAGCGAGACCCAGCCCTTGGAAGGGAGTGGTCCAGAGCCATTTACCTTCAAGTAGTGGTACTTGCAACCTTCCCTCAACCAATGTATTGCAGCCTCCAAGGGAACTGGCCCCACGGTTTGAAAATACATAATTTGCATTTTACATTGTAAACTGGTTTCCAGTGCCTGGTGAAAATGCAAAGTGAGCAGATGGGAGTCCAGATGAGCTTGTGTTGCACAAGGCTTATGTGAGTAGTACGAACTCCACACAGCTCCGCTCAAATGTGCCATGTAAACAATTGGCCTGGTTTCCAGATCAAAACAACATCCTGTCAGAAAACAAGCTGCATCCAAATTGATAGGGGACAAAGGGGGCAGCATCATAGAAAGGAGCAGTTTGGGCAGGAGAAAAGAAGACTTAACAGTGCAATTCTAAGTAGTGTTACTACCATTCTAAGTCATTGACTTCAATGGATTTAAAATGATGTAAATTGGCACTTAACACACAAATCTGTTGAAGACTCAGTGCAGTGTAAAAAGTGTCACAGGAAGTGCATGTAGGACCAAAGAACAGGGAAGACAATATGGTGGGTTAGCATGACCACCGCTAGCTTGCACTATAAATAGATTCTTATCATGCCTCAAGGATTTTTGCTCTGTCATTTATAGTTCAATGTTGCAAAAAAACAGAGGGAAGACACAGGGATAACAAGGAAGCAAGGTAAGTTGATGCCATTGTGATGGGGGTGATAATGGGGGACTAACAAAGGAATAAGAGCCCCATGGTGCAGAGTGGTAAGCTGCAGTACTGCAGTCTCAAGCTCGGCTCACGACCTGAGTTCGATCCCAATGGAAGTTGGTTTCAGGTAGCCGGCTCAAGGTTGACTCAGCCTTCCATCCTTCCGAGGTTGGTAAAATGAGTACCCAGCTTGCTGGGGGTAAAGGGAAGATGACTGGGGAAGGCACTGGTAAACCACCCCGTAAACAAAGTCTGCCTAGACAATGTCGGGATGTGATGTCACCCCATGGGTCAGGAATGACCTGGTGCTTGCACAGAGGACCTTTACCTTTTAACAAAGGCATGCATAGGCTGTTGAGGGAGATTTGAAGGAAGAGAGGTGCCACACTGTAGGCAGGCTGGGGGAGAAATCTGAAGCCTGAGGCAGCAAAGGAAAACCCTCCAAGTGACAAAGGCCAACAGGTCTAGCACTTGGCCAGACACCAATGCCTCAGTCTCCATTGCATCAGTGCCACCCATAGACTGCTACTTAAAACAGAGCCCTTGGCCTGCTAACCTGATCCCTTCAGCACCTGTTTCCCAGCTTTTGGTCTTTCAAGGGGGCAGGTTGTAACGCAACATCTTGCTTTCACTATAGTTGAGGAAAGCAGGTGCAACAAGGGAAGTGGAAGGACTATTGAAACTTGAAGGCAGCGGGGCTGTACAAAATTGCATGGCTTGAGCTGGATGCTACACACTTTAGTGGTAACATATCCAACCACACATGCTGGAAGAAAAAGGGGAAATGGATGCATCAACTGCCCCTTTGTTGCTGGCCTTTTTTATACTTGGCAGGTTGACTTTGCTGGCAAAGCTCCTTGCCCAGAACAGCGTCTCTCTCTTTCACACAGTGCCTGCCTCAGTTGCCTAACCCTCCCTCCTCCCAGCTTATGCTTGGGTTTGGCAGAAGAGGCTTCTCTATCACGTAAAGGAAGGTCAACAAGCTTTCCTTTAAACCAATCCTTCCCTGTAAAACCTTTCAGTTAGCCATTCAAGAAAGGAGGGTGTGTGAGAAAGACAGAGAGACTGTGGTGTGGGGATTAGGGATGAGAAAGGGAGAAGTAGAAAGGAGAAAGCCAGACCCAGCTGTTGGGAACATGATCCTGTCCCTAAGCCTCCCTCCTCTTCTTCCGCCTGCCTGGAGATGAACGGCTACTTACGCAGCTGCCAGTTTTCTGTGAGAAAGGTCCCCATGTCTGCGGCTTGGACAACTGGGCCAAGAGGCAGCTGCTGACTTCTCTCAGTCTCTTTATTTCCCTACTCTAACGCTCAAAGTTTCTCAGGGCGAGAGGTGGAGAGATTCCCCCCTCTGCCAAAACAGAGGAAGTATACATTTTGCCCCAGAATTCCTGCTTCTGAATGGAAATCAATTTAGCAGAGGGCTTTTAACAGTGAAAATAGCCTTGTGGTCCAGACTAGTTCTGCCAATGATAATTATAGAAGAGTAATCAAATGACCTGGAGGCAATTTAAGGTTGCCAACTCCGGCTTGGGAAACTCCAGGAGATTTGGAGGTAGTGTCTGGGGAGGGCTGAATTTGAGTAGGGGAGAATGTTCAGCAGGATGTTATTTTTAAAAAAAAAAACTCGATTCTAAGAGCAACATGACATCACATCCAGGGTTTCCCAGAAGTGATGTCACGGTGCATGCAGTGATAGGTGCCCATGTCCCCACCCCCAAGCTCCTGCTGGTTGCCAGCAACCCTAGATGTGATGCCATAGAATTAGGGTTGCCAGGCATGGCCTGGCAAGTGGTGGGAAATGGGGAAGGCAGGGACTTACATTTTTGGAGGAGTGATCATTGCAACCTGAGGTTGACACTCTTGTATTTGTTGCAAACTCTATGGTTTACCATAAAATTTAGGCAAATACTAGAGCCTCATCCAGCTGGATAATGTTACTTTTGGATTGTGTAACATTATGTTATTACACCGTGGATACTGATCATGCCCTCCGCCCCGTTGTCCTGGAATTTCCTCCCGTTATTGAGCTGAGCAGGGGCATGCAGCAAGAGCAAAGAGTGGGAGGTCTCCCACAGCCAGTGGCGAGCTAGCAACCTTACTTCCAGTTTGTCCTCTGAAGCTGTAATTCCTCTAAGGAAACTGATCTCTGTAGTCTGGAGATCATTTGTTAATCCAGGAGAATTCCAAGTCCCACCTTGAGGTTGGTAACCCTGTTTAGGATAAAACCTCAGGTTTATGGCAGTGATGATTCACCTTACCATTCCAAACCTCTTTAGCTGGCCAGCCATAGAAGAATAAGAATGAAAGGAAAACAGGTATAACATTGCAAGAGAAAGCCTGGTCAAGATCTTTTGAAATATTTTGTGTACTGCAAGCCAAGATTTAGCTGCAGGAGTAACCTGAGCTTCCTGGACTCTGTAGGCATGCCACTGATTATGCCTTGAGCATTGCTTCCCACTGAAGGCTTTAAAACTAGCGAATGCATAAACAGACTTTAACGAAAACACTGCAACAGCCCCTATCTTAACCATACTTAGTCCCATTGATTTCCATGATGATTCTCTTGGACGTATATCCCATTGAAAGCAAAAGGGGTTACTTTAGGGTGAATGTGGTTAGGATCGGCCTGTAAGATCCCGATATTCTTTAATCTAGAGGAAACGCTTTCCTTGTTGTTTTTCATGAACCACGTGCATGATGCCTATTTCCTTCTAAGGCTTAAGTCCAACACCTACTTGTTATGGAACAGCCCCAATGAATTTGGTTGCACTAACTTTTGACTTCCAATAGCTTTTATATATTTTCATTCTGCCCCAAATGCTAATTATAGTTGACACACATCTGGTCTATTGCAAAATTGGTACTGCTGTAAACTTGAAGAGAAATTGAGCAATTTTGCAAAATAAAGAATGCTCTGCTCTTGCAAGAACTAATTTTAAGTGCCGAGTATATAGTTTAGAAAAACTCATTAAATTATGTCTCTTGTAGCACTACGTCATGAACCGAATAAACCCGCTCATCAGATTGTAGAAACTTTTGCCCAAAATGGAAAAGTTGACCATTCTGAATTATGCCACACTGACAAAGTTCAAGATGGTAATCTCCACTGTATCATTCTTGCCACATAGGCAGATACTGGTAATCTCAAGTACTCATCCATGGGCACTAATATTTAGTGCTTGCCTTGAACTAACATTTGACTCCGGTCTCTTGATCAAACATCAGTTTAACCACCTCTCCACTAGAAACTTGTAAATTACCTCTTGATATCTGCCAGCATCAGAAATTATTTTCTCCTGTCACTCTTTGATGCTTTAATATTAAGTGCTCCTCTCTGCCTAACGGTTCTTGACCCACTGAAGATGACATTAGCACAAAGTGCTAGATTTTGTAATGGGAATTTGTTTACTTGCTTTCCACCTCTATTTGGATATCAACAATTAATTCTGTATTTAGCAAGAGTCTAGCTTAGTTTTGCCCATTTGGTTGCAACAATGTAGGTGTTGGCATGGTAATTCTGGACACAGTATATTAGATTCATTTCCACTGTGACATGGTGGCAGAAGATAGACAGGAAAGGCTGAGCTACTGTCCGCTGATGCCTCCCAGACTCTTTCAGTTATGCGCTTATGAGCATTTCATCCTACACCCTATGGGGAAAAGCTGAATCTAAGGTCACTAGCCTCAAACTTCAGAGATCACAGAGTGAGGCCTACCTATTAGAATATGGATGAGTGGCACAAACCTCACAAGTGGGAAAGCCAAGAGATGTAGTTTGTGCATAATATGAATTGCACACTGAACCAGATGCATATAAAACAATAGCTTTCTGTTTAAGTCCACAATAGAACATCCTTGAACATCAGAGGAACTTTCTCCTTCAGGCTCCCCTGGAAGTTAGGGTCTTCACTGCTCTCCCCAATCACTGTGAGATAGAACTATCCTCCATCTTCTGCAAGAAAAAACTGAACAGTAGAGGGTTAAAAGACTATAAAGGGATATGTTTTTTTTCAGTGCTCACAGGCCTGTTGAACCAAGTTTGCTCCTTGCTAGTAATAAAATTCCCACTAAGATTGTAGTATTCGTAGGAATGCCAGATTTGAAACTGCATGTTCAAAGACAGCTTTGCTACTAGAAAAATCCAGCCAGCTGCCAAATGCAGCAGTTTACCAGGGTGAAGACTTTTTGATATAGCAGCTGATAGGAGAATCTCTTCCCTGCACCATTTTGATTCATATGCTCCTGAGACTGAGGTGAGAGGCCTAACCCTACAGAAAATAATGAAAGGGCAAGCAAGGGAACTCAACCATGAAAGGACAACTGGTCTACTGGACCTGGAGTGGAGGAGAAGCAAGCAGTCTAATATGAGTTGATGGCTGGGGCTCTCTTGAGACATGGAGAAGCAGAGAACCCAGATTCCAACAGAAGAAGATGCTGCTAATGATGTGGGAATAAATAAGTCTAGGGCAGGGGTCGGCAAACTCATTAGTCAAAAGAGCCAAATATCGATAGTACAATGATTGAGATTTCTTTTGAGAGTCAAATTTCTTAAACTTAAACCATATATGTAGGTACACTGTTTTATTAACTTAATAAACTTTAATTAAAGTTTTAAGTCTTAATTAAACTATAGGTACACTGAATAAAATTTGATATCATACTTAATAGTGATCTTATTTACTGATAAAAATTAAATTGTAAGTCCCTGCCATTTCCCCCTCCTCGTCCGGAGTCCTCGTCTGGAGGCCTGGTCTACCGCCATAAAAGCCTATTGGTAGACCTGGCCTCCGGCTGAGTCCCATTGGGAGGCCAGGTCTACCCATTGGCTTTCTTGGCAGTAGACTTGGCCTCCGGAGGCCCATAGAAACCAATTGGTAGACCTGGCCTCTGAAGGGGGACTTTTCCCCCTCCTCAGAGTCCAGGTCTACCGCCAAAAAAGCCAGTGGGTAGGCATGGCCTCCCAATGGGACTCAGCCGGAGGCCAGGTCTACCAAAGGAAGCCCACCCCACCCAACAGCTGATAGGCGGGGGGGCAGAACCGCTGAGCCGCCCGCCCAGCAATCGCGCGGCTAGAGGGGAGGCTTTAGCCTCCCAACCATTGAGGGCAAGGGAAAGGGGGACCTGGCCATTCTCCACGGGGGGGGGGGGGAAGAGACAGCGCGCCCGCTCTCCCGCTCTCTCTCAGGTGCGCCGGCTCCGCAGCCCGGCTGCCGGTGCAAGCGGGCACAAGAGCAGGGGCTCCGAACCAAGTTCGGAGAGCCGCATGCGGCTTGGGAGCTGCAGTTTGCAGACCCCTGGTCTATGTGGCTCAGTGGTAGAGCATCTGCCTAGCATGCAGAAGGTCCCAGGTTCAATCCCCAGCATCTCCAGTTAAAGGGACTAAGCAAGTAGGTGATGTGAAAGACCTCAGCCTGAGACCCTTGAGAACCACTGCCAGTCTGAGTAGACAATACTGACTTTGATGGACCAAGGGTATGATGCAGTATAAGGTAGCTTCATGTGTTCAAGTGAAGTGAAACACTGTCAAAGCCTGGCAAGCTTTCGTCACTCGTATAGGTAGGAAAGAGCTGCTACCAGGTCTGGAACCTTCACATGTGAGGGAAGGAATTATTTAAAGATTTCAGTTAGCGTAACCAAATGCGTAAGGATAATCCTGCTTGTATTTGAGCAATTATTTTCCAAATTCAAAACCATAAAATGTGCAATAAAATCATCAGGCTCTCACAATGCAGTGAAAGAAGAGGGGAAATTACCATGTACATCCAGTGTGTTGTAGAAGTTAGAATGTAAGACTAGGATCTGGGAGATCCAGGTTCAAATTGCCAACTTGGCCATGAAGCTCACTGGGTTACTTGGGCTGGTCTCTCTCTCTGCCTCACCTAATTCACAGGGATTTGTTAGGATAAAATGGGGAGAGCCACATATGCTACCATGAAGTCTTTGGAGAAAGGATGGGTAAAAATGCAGATAGATTTAGCCCTCAAAATTATAGAGAATCTTAGCTAACATCAGCACTTATCTGAGGGCGTGCCCTCACCTTTCCATTTTGTTCCTGTTATCTGTGTTTGTGACTTCAGAAAATAATCCTGTGATTTAAAATATCCATCTCATGGGTGGGTAAGAATTTTAAAGCTCCAACTTTACAGTACTGCTATTGTCAGTCAGACAAACCACTTAATTAACAAGCAAGTTAGTAGGAACACTTAATTTAATCTCTTTGGAATCGAAGGTATTTAGAAAGCTTTAATACAAGTACTCCAGTTTAACTGGTTTGCAGATCAAACTGATAGTAGCTAAGGTAATGTGTTTTGGTGAACTAATGCCTCGTTGAGAACAATCGTTGAGATTCTGAAGATATTCCCATACCTCTATGAAGACGTCCAAGAAGTTCCATTATTGCCTTCACGTAAAACAGCGATTATTATATTCTGCTTTCAACAGAGGATCCATAATCCCCATGTTTGTTTCCCCAGAAGTTTCCGGCGAAGATGGCGTTACACTATGTTACCTCAGCTGTGTCCCAGAGATGTACAAAGAATTCCCTTTTTCTATGGATGCAAAGACTTGGAGTACAGTGCCTGGGATTCTTGGGAAAATAGAAACTGTTGATTGAAACATGCTTCAATAGCAACTAGCTACAGCAATGGAAATAGCTGCCAGGCACAGCTCAGCTCTTCCGATGAGCACTGTTTCTACTCTGGGCTCAAAACTCAGCTCCAACTAAAATCACAGATCAGAGTTTAGAGTAGGGAAACGTGCCTGGAGTTTGGTGGGCGTTTGGGTAGTGTTGCAATTTGAGGTCTGGATTCCCATCTCTCTTGCCACAGAGTTTCAGGCTAATTAAAATCAGGGGACCGGGTTATCCGTTCACAGGAACAAGCCCTCCCCTTGGCACAAACTCTGTCCTCAGACCCAGCTGAACATTTGAGCTCTCAGCCAGCCCTAGGCCCTTATTCCCAAACTTGCTTCCAATTCCCACCATCCAGTGGCCAAGTGCTTTTCATCCTGTCCCAATGTTGCCAGCAGCTAAATTAATAAAAGATGTTGCCCAGGTCCCTCCCATTCCCTCCCGGAGACAGAACACATGGGATTGTTTGTAGTAGAACCTGCTTTAGGCCTCTATGCAGTCTCCTTTTTGGCTCAGTCAGCCCCTGCCAGTGGATAACTCTTGAGCCCCAAAACTGTTGAGGAATTAAAGAGACAGATGGATAGTTGCACAGTGGGGAAAAGACTATTAGCAGGGCAAGGTGGGGGGAGCATTTGTTCTTCATCCATTGCCATCTGACCAGGTTCCACCCCAGGCATAGGGCTCCTGAGACAGATGGAAGAAGTGTGTGTGCGCAATAGTACTTATATACCACTTCAAATACTTACAGAGTACCCCCCATAACAACTCATTTCCTCTTCATGATGGTTAGGCTTGATGTTAAGGATCCAGTAGCAGTCCCAGAGAGATTGCAGCAGTTCCAGTGCAGCGGCCTGGTTCCAGCCAACCTTTCCAGAATTAAAAAGGCAGAGCAGCAAGTTGTCAGGATGCTCTTGGGCTCCAGATGCATTTGGTAATACATCCAGAAATTGCCTCAACAGAGCTCATCTGAGGGTAAAAGATGCAATCACGTCCCTTGATACTGAAACAACCAGATCAGGACACAAACTTCAGGAGAATCTAGTCAATTTACAAATGATCTCTTGGACCAATGAAACAAAATTTTTACCATGTCCTCTAAGCGATGTCTGTTTCATGGCAGGCCCAGAGATGTTTGAGATGCAACAAAAAAAAAATATAAAGATGAAATGTCCATTCAAAATGCATTGATCTAGTCTACCTGGCCTATACCTGCTGCCATTTCATCAGCGAAGTTTTAGGGGCTATACCACACTCATACAGGCAATGAAATAACTGATCACCCTCATTTAGCTTTTGATTTAGCCCCTAAACCCACAAGAGCTTTTCTCAGCTCTCCAAAGCTGTTGCTTCCCAAAAGTTCTCATACCAATTTTGTGCCTGACAAATATGTAAACTTGGCTCTATTCTGTGACCCTGAAAACTGCTTGGAGAGAAAAACAGCTTTGTTTACAGGGAGGCATCGAGACTGTACGATGAAAATTTCCCTAATTATCTGGATCAGTTTTGCTATTATGTTTTTTAAAAGTTTCTAAATAATTAAAATGCTGCCACAAAAAAGGAAAAAAGCGGAAAGAAAACAACCGGTGCCAGAACAAAACACGAAAGGGCTCACAGTTTTTCACATGCTCATCAGGATTGTGTATGGACATATGACGCCACCCTAAACCAAGGCAAGACCACTGGTCAACATAGTTCAGCACTATCTGCTGTATCTAGCACTTCCTCTCGAAACTGTATTTCCCAACAGCTGCTACCTGTGGTCCTTTAGCTGGAAAGGACAGGATTGAACCTGGGACCCTCTACGTGCAAAACCTGTGCTCTACCACAAAGCCACAGTCCTAGGTCCCGAAGAGAAAAGAATGCCCTGGAAAATTATGCAATCTCCTTCCCTATACATTTTTAAAAGAGCAGGTGAGTATTTTATCTGGAACAGTTTAAATCACAGAAACCTTAGGTTTGGTAGACAGAGTTGGTAGCACTAGCCATCATTTATATTCTAATGAACTGGCTGCTGCATGGTCTCTGGCTTTGGCCAGTTTGCAGCTCACAGTAACATTCAAATGCTTGGCAGGCCATGAAGTCACAGAGGGTAAGCAAGGAAATCAGAGGAAACAATGTCAAGTGAAGCTTCCATTTCAAATTCAGGGAAGTGAAAACCTAATGTAGACTGACCTCTTGTGGACAACATAAGGAATACTTGCACAGGATGTACAAACTGGGGGCTTTTTAATTAAATAAAAAGACATTCAACATGTCAGATAACCATAATTTCTGTACCCCAAATAAATTATTCCAAACACCGTTAATGATGGAAGTTTCTCCTCCTGGCAGAAGGTCAAATGAAATAATAATCATTATTGTCTGTAAATTGCACTCGAAAAATTCCCCATCTCATTAAAACGGAAGAGGCTGAAGCAATGCGCTTCCAGAGCCTTACGGCCTGCCCGTTTCATTACTGAAGTCAGTTTTCAGAAAAGACCATTTTCTTCACTGGACAGATTGGTCAGAATCTCAGATTTGCTTCTTTTATCAACACTATTCTTCCCAAGTGGTCTGATTCAAGACTTTCTCAAGCAGCAATGGTTATAATATTTGGGGAAGGGACTCCGGGAAATTGATCCATGATTTTTACTTAAGCCATCACTGGCTCAAAAACACACACACACCCCAAAAAAGTTGCATTATTTCCCTTGATGATAACTTGTCAAAAACTCCTTTGGACCCACAAGTAGTGTGGCTTTCCTCTTAGACAGACCTCACTTGAGTTCACACTAGGCTAGACCAGTAAAGCTCTGAGCCAATGATCCATGGGAGATCTCTATTGTACTAATGATTCAATCTGACTAATTCAGTTCCATTTTTGCTTCTACAACTGCCAACCCCTTAGCTTAAAACTAAGCCCTGCTGACTTCTCTTACACCCCATCTGTAACTTTCTCTGTCCTCTGAGCTCCTGTCCTAACTTTATCAGTGGTGCTGTGATACAAGGACCAAATTGACATTTGGGATATATAATGACATCAGCTTGATTATCCTTATTCTGTTCACACATTAGGGCAAGAATCACACCCAACATTCAGACATTAATGCTCCTCCTGGTGGTGTTTTCCAGTGTAACAGTGGAAAATGGAGGAGCAGTCAGGCCCAACCCAGGCTGAAGAGGCAAGGCTTTCCTCTAAAGTGTGTACATTTCTGTCCCCAATCTCATCTCGGAAAGACCATGGAAAGGGCCCAAGTCTCATCTCTGAATTATTGCTTGATAAGAGGTAAACAAGCTATTCCTGTGTTTGACCACAGATCTTTCACTCTGGTTAACACTTGGATTTCAAAGAAAAACAGCTGGCAAAAGTGCCATGAAAAACAGTCACAGCCTTGGCTTAGCAGAGTCAGATTATTGCTGCTGTGATCAGGGAGCAGGCAGTGATATTGCTAGCTTCCATCCCTTCCTGCCCAGGACTCTACTCCTTTTCTTCAAGGCTTGACAGGTCCATCTGGGGAAGCCTCTGATCTCTCACTCTGATTAACACTTGGATTTCAAAGAAAAACAGCTGGCAAAAGTGCTGTGAAAAACAGCCACAGCCTTGGCTTAGCAGAATCAGATTATTGCTGCTGTGATCAGGGAAGAGGCTTCCATCCCTTCCTGCCCAGGACTCTACTCCTCTTCTTCAAGGTTTGACAGGTCCATCTGGGGAAGCCTCTGTACTGGGTGGCTGGGCCCGCTGCTTCTTTGAAGCCCCACCAGCACCTGCTGGAGCTTTCTTGGGAGGCACACTATCGTCATTTTTAACTTTCTTCAACTTGGCTTTGCCTTTGATTGGGGTAGAGAAAGTGAGGGATGTTTTGCTGAACTCCAGAGGAAAGATCCCCACATCCCCATCAAAGCGGTTCTTCGACACCTGCAGGTAGCGCTTGCCTGGGCCTGTCACCAGCTTCCTGTCCTGCAGGATCAGCACGTTGTCAGCTTCCTGGCTGGCCTGCACAAGAGATGTGAGAAGGAAAAGGTTATTTCACTGCAGCAAAGAAGGCCACCTTGTATAACAAGAGGAGCTAGAGGACTGCTGCTAAAAAGCAAATTTAACATGCATGTCAATAAAATGTTATTGCATGTGCTAGCTACTGGGCCTTGCCTGGTGATCCTGCCATACTTTTTCTGGGTTATCCTCTTAATGGTTTCTTGCATTTCACACCCACCCCAAAACAAACGTGGCAATTTCCTCAACTGGCTCTTCCAGCCACAAAGGGGCTAAAAACTTAGATGTTAGTAATCTAATATGATCAAAACAAGGTCATGACTTTTTAAAACAAGACTAGCACAATCAGCCACAGTTGAGCACCTTGTACTTCTACTGACTTCAATCCGTGAGCATTAAGCATGTGCTAGTCAGAGACTGAAGCCCACTTCCATGTATAGATGTTGGCTAAAGCATGTGCAGGCCTCTTCTCATTCACCCCTCTGCCATGGCACACTGATAGGCACTCTAAATGTAAGAGTTGTTGTGAAGATAAAATGGAGATTAGGAGGATGATACAAGCTTTTCTGAGTCCCTGCTGGAGACAAAGGTGAAGTATAAATGAAGTAAATAAACATAAATAGACTTTTCTGATCCACTCTAGTTTGATGAGTTAACAAACAACCATAGGGAATCATGCTGGGCACTGGCAGTTTCAAAAGATCACAGCAAGTGGGTAAAGTAATGGACTCTGTTTCTTACCAATAAAAAAAGGCCTACAGGTTCCAAGCAAGCTGCCAGTACAGCTCTCCAAGGACAGAGGCCTATGCACCTCCTCATAAACTGCTACTAATAAGCACTCACCTTTGCAGACCCAAAAATTGAGGCAGTCTGCAACTCTCTCTCCTCATCTTCCTTCCGAGGGTGAATTACCAGAGTCACATGACAGTTGTTGTCTGTGGCGAACTTCCGGAAGGCGCCCACAATGTAGTCCTGGACAGCAAGCCTGGAACAGCAATGTGGCAGAGTAAATGCACCTTGGCGCAAGGCTCAGGAAGCAGTTGCTTTTGATACATTAGCAGGAAAGTTAAAAGGAGAAGGGGCATCATCTGACATTCATGCTTTACTGATGAAAGTGTTACTGGGATTAGATGAAAAATGCTGACAGCAATAGGTGCAAATCCATATAATCATGTGGGTAGGCAAACGTGCATGATGGGGACAGCCATGGCTACTGTTCAAGGTTCTGAGAACAGATTTGCACAAAGATCTTTGGCTAAAAACACCCAGCATCCTAACTGAAGAATTTAAAAAAATCTTTAAAGTTAATAGCAACATCAGCCCATGCACTAATGTCACAAAACAAAACCCTGCCAGCGTTCATGTGGCATTTTGGGTTGTTAAAACATACACTTCTTTGATTTTCCCTTTTAAATCTTTATATGTAATCACTGACACCAGGATTACCTAGGGCTAGTACATCATAATTTCCAATCTTTTAGAGCATGACACTGATCTCAACAATAATTGTAGTGACAGCTAATCAGGTTCCCACTTAAGCAGAGTTTGCGTCCTGGCTAGGCTTAACAAGGGTTAAGTGGGAGCCCTGGGTAGTCTTAGCCACAGTTAATTGAATTAGATCCTGTAACCAGCAGCTGAAGGTGCTAATGGTCACCAGTCTCCCTTGCCTTCCCCTCTCTGCAGCGGCCACCTCCGACCCTGGGAAAGCTTATTCCTGAGATTGTGGGACCCATGTGGAATAATGCCCGCACGAGTTGGAGGGCTGCAGTGGAAGAAGGGAGTCTCTTCTGTAAGTGGAAATTCACTGATGACGGCACTTCACACATGCGCACAATTCGCAGTCGTCTTATGGTGACCCCACAAAGGGGCTTTCAAGGCAAGTGAGAAGCAGAGGTGGTTTTGCCATTGCCTTCCTCTGTAGAGTGTTCTTTAGAAGTCTCCCTTCCAAGTACTGCCCCTGCTTAGCTTCTGCCACCTTCTCTCCCAATTCACTGATGGAAGAGGAAAGATAGATTTTACCCTCTTCCCCCATCCCTACTTGAGTCCCCACCCCCACCCCACATAGTTATTACTCCACATGGGACCCAAAATCTCAGGAATAAGCTTTCCCAGGATTGGACATGACTGCTGGTGGGAGGGGAAAGCCAGGAAGCTCAGGGATCCTTGCATAGACCACACACTGGATCCAACCCAATGCCAGTGCCGATATAATGTTTAGTCGTAGTTAAAGCAGCAACTCATACTCCAGAAGAGAGGGAGCATATAAGCCTATGGCCTGCTCCTCATCAAGGTTAAGCAATCAGCAGCATTATGTCATCAGTGACCCTAACTAGGCATAGTCTGGAGTAGGATGAGGGCTGGCATATAGATAATAGGGGACAGTTGAGCTAAACAGGTCACTGTAATAAGGAAACTGACAGACTAGCAAAAGGAAGCAGAGGAGGAACAGAGTGCAGGGGGGAAAATGTGAAGGGTTACCTGTCCACAGTCAGCTGCTCCTGGCCCATCATGAACTGAAGGTTGTCAATAATCACATGGGTAATGTCATACATGTACACAGAATGCAGCATGGTGTCCATCACTGTCCTGTAAGAGAGAAAACAGTTACCTCAGTGGCACCCTCTTTCACAGAAGCAAGCTTTCTCACTTACATATTAGGCCTCATAATACTATACCCCACAGCAAAGATATGAAAGGGCATCGCCTAGATTAACACACATCATGAGAATACAACCGTACCACTCTCCAACCCTCATCCTATACACGAGTCAGGATCTGTTTAACAGCTCCCTGAAAAGCTGCAAGAACTGTGCCGATTGCAGCTACTCATTGAGGCTGAATAGAAGAGGAAAGAGCAATCAAGATCAGTGTCTTGATGCAGATGGATAAAGAACATTAACCTGATTGCACTTGCTTTGTGTCTCCTAGACTAGCAGGGCAAAAAACTCTTAAGTCGTTTTAGCATTAACTTAAACTCTTACAAACAGCCTTCCTTCCTCAGGACACTTACACCTTGATCTAAAGCATGCCCACTTGAGAGTAATCCCCACTGATTTGTTCCCAACCAAATACTGAGAATGTAGTCTTAACAACACAGTCAATTAAAACACAACACCACATCTTCCACCTCAGCATCAAGTAATTATCACAGTACATGCAGGAACAAAGCTGCCTTTACTTGATATTCTGATGCCCATGGAAAGTCATGAAGTAAAGAGGAAGATCCTCAAATTTGTCTGCCCACTCATCAAAGTTTTCCAGCTGTTCCTCCAGCCGTCCCATGGCAAACTGGGTAAGCATGATCTTGGCCAAGCGCACATTGTGGATCTCAAAGCTGCCCCACAAAGTATTCACTCCCTGCATACAGAGATCCAGAGCATATTCACTGATGAAAGTTGTCTTCCCACTGCCGGTTGGACCTAATCCATGGAAACAAGGGCAAAATTAACAGGTGTAGAAAAGATTTTCCAATCTGCATGAGAAGTGGATTAGCAATGAGTTTCCATGTGGACTGACAGGCACCTTCTTCCACAGGGTGTTTCACGAATGTGTTGTCAGATAGACTGCATATATGTGTGTGGAAGGTGTGTGTGCATGCCTTGTGCAAGAATGCACATGTGTGTTCTGATTTAAAATAGAAAAAGTAATCGTCAGTCAATAAAACAGCCAATGAATAAAAGGTCTCCAACCCACACACAACAACAAAGCAATAATTACAGGCCAAATGGTATTCAAAATTAACAGCAAACAGTGACACAAAGGAAACCTGAGACTAGGAACAACAGGATGAGATGTAGAGTTAATCTTGGTCTCATTCCTGTAAACAAATAGCTGTGAACAAACAATACTCTGAGGGAGTGGCTCAAGTACGCAACAAGACTTACTGTGGAATCCTATGCAGTTACACCAACCTAAAGCCATTGACTTCAATGGGCTTAAACTGGAATAATTCTGCAGAGGACTGCACTGTTGGACTGGCAATAGCAACAAGATATTCAAGCACATGTGTTACTGAAAGTTAATTCTGCAATCTCTAATTGATGGCTCAATAAGCCATTAGTTGTAGAAGCCTTGTGGATATTACTGGCAGCATACTTTGAGCACAACATGTTGCAGAGGCCATACAGAATAGGTGAAGACTGAAAACTGAGGTATGGCCTAAAATACCAAAAGTCCAACAACACTGAGGAACTGAACAATGACACACACATTGCAAGGCGGAGGTGGGGTGGAAAAGCACAAGACATTTAATCACCTGTGAAGACTGTGAGCTCCCCTTTTCGGTGACCCTTCAGGAGTTTGTTCATTTCTGGAAAACGGGCCCATTTGACCCCAGCCACCTGCTCCACATTGGCCAGTTCCCCAAATACCTCTTCACGCAGCTCGCGAAATGAAATTATGGACTTGTGGCCAGCAGGCAGGGCTGTGCGCAAAATCTTGGTGAGGTTTAAGCCACGGTTGAAAGCTTCTAGGGGACGGAGTTGCTGGTCACTAGGTCGCACCAAAGAACACCGCTTAGGATTCAGTTTGCGGGCAAACAGCTTGGCAGCCTCCCAAGCGCGGAGATCTTCCCCCAACCAGAGTGTAATCCTTTTAAACTGTTCTAAGTAGGGAAGAAGGGCTGGGGGGAGGCATGAAAACCCTCGAGGCAAGGCCAGAGTTGGTAGCCCCGTCGCCTGGTGCAGCACCAAGACATCCAGCTCCCGTCCAGTCAGGACCACTTCTGTATCTCGTCGGCTGATCAGTGGCAGTCCAAAGAGATTGTAATAAGCACCTGGACGGGGCAGAGTGTTCTCCACGTAACATACTGTCTCTCCTTGGCGCTCAGCCCCCAGAAGCTTTAAGCCCTTTAGGCTGGTGCCCTGGGGGCTAAACCATGGGAAGACCAAGGCCTGAGCTGTCCGCAGATAACGCACCCCAAAACGCTTAAGGGTGGTATCAGACACACTGGAAATACCAAATGTAGCCTTGGCTTCCTGTGTCTCTTGCTTATCCAGCAGTTCCCACAGAGGCAAAGCTCTCTCCCAAATGTGCTGGGAATCCTCCCCAGCTTGGTCCTTTTGCCCATCCGTCTTTAGCAGTTCATTGAGAGCCACACCATTATGTTTCAACTCAATGCTGGCCTGGAAGTCCTGCCAGTTACCCTCAACCAGTGTGGCTGTACAGACAAAGCGGCCTGTGGTTTTGTCAATAAACAGGCTGTAGCTATGTCGAACCTGCTGCTTCTCCTCCACAAAAATGCTGGGTGTGTGAAGACAACTATAGCCATCATGAAAAGGGATGTCCTGAGCCCTCAAGTACTGTCGTATCTCTGTGACTGACACCGGTGGGACCGGACCTTCTGGGGACGGAAGCACCTCTTTCTTGTAGCGTCGGCAGGTATAGCTGCTAGCCACAACCCGTCTGCCTCCAAAGGACCAAGAGTTAGAAAGAATGCGCAAGGAGTGTACGGGGAACCACATGTTTCTACACAAGTGGCAGAAAAGTGTATGCTCTGAGTATCCTTCCAGAACACTATATGGGCCTAGCCCACCCCATCTTGGCATACTGGAAGGCTCTAACGAACTCCCCCACCCGCCACACTCGCACGCTGCCCCATTCTACTTTCTCAGGCATCCCCCCCCCTTTACAAACCAGTCCCGCAGCTGAGCTGCAACCCCCGATTCACGTCCTCAAACACCTCTCCTCCCGAACACGACAGGCACATAACAGGGACCTGCCGGTCATAGCGTCTCGCCTCTCGCCCCTTTTCGGTGGGCAGCACAGGCTTCCCCGCGCGAACTTCTGTGAAGAAGCAGGGCCACCTTCCCAGGATCCCCCGCCCCAGGACCCTCGTCCTGGAAGGCGGCCCCCTCAGCAAGGAGCACCCGCCGAGGCTCAGGCTTCCCCGGGGCCGCCGCCGCACGACACGAGCCGCTCCGCCTTCTCCATGCTTATCCAAGCGGTCCTTCTCAGCCCCCACGTGCAGCAGCAGGGAGCGCGCCGGTCCTTTGACCCCGGAACCACAACACTGAAACGTCATTTCTAGAGCGGCTAAGTAGGCCGTTAAAAAAATAGAGCGTTAAAAAAAAGACAAGAAAATTAAAGGCCACCTCACAGTCTTTAGGTGTATTTCCTGTCAAAAACCGAACTGCCCTTTTAATACCAATTCTCCCGTAAAGTGTAAAAGGGGCGTCATCATAGAGGCCTAGAACGGCGTCTCTCTGCGCAATGTAGGACTGTAGCCAATGGCGGCGTTCCATTTTTACCGGAAATTCCGGCTTTGAGGCCTACTCTTTTTTTGTTTTGTTATCTCTATGGAAACCAAGCCCGCCACCAGGCGCCTGACTTCCTGTAGGGGTTCTGCTTCCGGCGTCGTGAGAGGGGCAGTCGGCGACGGCCCTGTTGCCTCGGAGCAGTCTTGTCATGACGGGCCGAGGGACGGCGAGCCGTTTCTTGACCAGCGTCTTGCGGAACGGCGTGGGCCGCTACGTGTGCCAGCTCCAGCGCCTCACCTTGACCCTCAGCCGGAATGCACTGGACTCGCGGGGCGCGAGGTGGGCAGAGCCGGGCTTCGAGAGAGCGGCCCTCGAGGGAGGCGGGTTCCCATCTCCGGCCGTGTGGGGAGGCCTGGAGGCCGCCCGTTCGCGCCTAGACGAGCCTGTCGCTCAGGGGCGGTTGTGGTGTTGAGGGGGTAGTCAGTCCGCTCCATTCAGGGGCGCCATCCTGAGTTCTGGAGAAGAGTGGGGTGTATAAGTGTGAGGCAAGGAGCGCGCCTTAGATATGCTCTTATTAGGAATAGAAAAGGGCCAGAGTCCAGTAGCACCTTAAAGACGAACAAAAATATTTTCTGGTAGGGTAGGAGCTTTCGTGAGCCACAGAGCTGTGGCTCACAAAAGCTCCTAGCCTACCAGAAAATATTTTTGTTCGGCTTTAAGGTGCTACTGGACTCTGGCCCTTTTCTACTACTGCAGACAGACTAACACCCTACCAGAAAATATTTTTGTTCGTCTTTAAGGTGCTACTGAACTCTGGCCCTTTTCTACTACTGCAGACAGACTAACACGGCGACCCGCTGTGAATTATCCTATTAGGAATGTCTTCCTCAACTGAACCCTGGTGTTGGGGAAAGGGCTCTGAGGGTGAGCCCTGGCTTCAGCAGAGCCTGCCATTGTGGAGTCCTGCTGTATTTCAGCCTCCTTTAGCCCTGTCTGATCGGTCTGTCCTTCTTTCCGTACTCCCTGCCTCCCTAACCATTCGATATTCCTTGGTAATTTGGTTTTAGGCCGATGGTAATAATTTACCCCATTTCGCCCTTACTCCTGTATTTGATTTTGCGCTGCGCTTTGTTTAGTGTTAAACCATTGTCCTATATTGTGAGCTTTTTATTTATTTCCTTGCATTGATTCACTTTTCCCCTCCCCAGTTTCTGGCTAGCTATGGCCCTTAATCTAGTGACTGCAGTCTAATGCATCTTTACTCAGAAGCTGACCCCATAGATGTCATTGGAACGATTTATATGCTCATGTGAGATTAGACTCCCCTTCCCCCTTCGTATTCTGGCTCCTGCAATCTAGTTTGAGCTTCTAAACTGAGTTCTTTTCCTGACTCCAAAACAATATTTTGTATCGCTTTTGTGTGCCCTCAACTACTTAGCTAACCTATGCTCAGCGGCGGGTCAGTTCTAGGGAAAGTCCATGCACAATACATAAATCTGCCTTACAATGAGTCAGGCCATTTTTCTGTTCAGGTAAACACTAACAACTGTCCAAGGTCTCAGGCAGGGGGGTTTCATATCACCTACCTCCTAGTCCTTGGAGACCTGGGGTCTTCTTCATGGCAAATCAGAGGCTCTATCACTGAGCCACAGCCCCACTCTGAGCATGGACCTATTTGATGAGGTAGAAAACGATACTGTGGTCATATCTATGGTCAAGGGATGCACTGAATTACAGATTTTGCGGGCTGGGTCTCTTTTTGAAGTTCCCATGAAAAATGATTGTGCAATGAGTTGTAAAACCTTGGCCAGAACTTGGCCAGAACATACGTTTCATAAATGCTGCATCTTCAAATCCATTAAGGTTTGTCAACAGCGAATTAGCTATGCTGTGTGTGTGTAAAGTGCCGTCAAGTCACAGCCGACTTATGGCGACCCCTTTTTGGGGTTTTCAAGGCAAGAGACTAACAGGTGGTTTGCCAGTGCCTTCCTCTGTATAGCAACCCTGGACTTCCTTGGTGGTCCCCCATCCAAATACTAACCAGGGCTGACCCTGCTTAGCTTCTGAGATCTGACGAGATCAGGCTAGCCTGGGCCATCCAGGTCAGGGTAGCTATGCTGTAGAGACAGTTAATATTTAATCGGTAAGAACTTCAATTGTGTTATGGATCCAATCAGAATAATGTTCTATATGCTACCTACTCTGCTAAATGTGGAACCTTCCTCCAGCACAAGGAGTCTTTTTCATAGGAAGAAGGGTGAGCATTTAGCCGAGTGGTACAATACAGCTCAGTAATGTTATGTATGGTATATGTGTGTGGGGTTGGCTTTTTTTTTTGTTAACGTACAAAATTGTGTTGTGTCTTGTGGAAGAAACAAGTAACACAATAGTTACTTGAAATTGGGATTTGTTTTGTGGAAGATGACATGTGGTGTTTGAGTGGAAATCTTGCTGGCTCTTGTGAACCAAAACACGAACTCATAATGAAGAGCAAAGTAGAATAGCTGGTGATTCTGAATTTTTTTTGTTTTCTCTGCAGCATGAGTTACTTTGTGCTTATCCAGAGCCATGTGGTTATGTTTATAGAACCCCCTTAGTACTCCTCCTCTACTCTGCTTCTAGCATATTATAATGTGGTTATTTTGTCTTTCTGTGATATGGGCTTATTTAAAAAGATATTAGGCATGATTATGGCTGCCTTGCTGGGTTCCCATCATACTGTTGCAATGATTTCATAAGGAATGGTTGAGAACAGGAATGAAAGCATATTGGCTTGAGATGCAGTTATGTGAACAAGGTGGATGAGTTAAAGTCAGTGATTTGACATAATTAATATTTGTGATTTGAATTAAGGTATAAAATTTAAAACTGACTTTAAATCATGGAACTGATTGTTTAAAAAATGAAATTCAAACAAGTGAGGTAAACTATTAAAGTAGATAATATGAATAAAAAACCAATATTTAATCCACCCTGAATGTAGATAAAATGCAGTTTGCTGGGGCCCCTGCAGTTGAAATGCCATTCTTATGGTGGTGAAGAATGTTGTATGTATGCTGTGTTTTTAGCTGCAAAACACTTTCATCATGCTATTAAATGAGGATAGTGTAACAAGAAGGTTTTATCGAACTGGAAAAATACACGTCCCAGTTACTTTGATATGCAATGTTGTTCAAATCCCCATTCAAGAATGGTAGTACGATATCATTAATTGGGCTGAGAGAATAGCAATTCTAAAATTATTGCCTTGCAAGTGCACTCCAAAAGTGCTTCAGAGGAGTAATAGCAAAGACAATTGTAAGCTTGTAGTGGTTAAGAGTGGTGGTTTGGAGCATCGGCCTCTGATCTGGAGAACTGGGTTTGATTCTCCACTTCTCCACATGAGCGGCGGAGGCTAATCTGGATTTGTTTCCCCATTCCTCCACATGAAGCCAGCTGGGTGACCTTGGGCTAGTCACAGCTCTCTTAGAGCACTCTCAGCCCCACCTACCTCACAGGGTGTCTGTTGTGGGGAGGGGAAGGGAAGGTGGATTGTAAGCCGGTTTGATTCTGCCTTATGTGGTAGAGAAAGCTGGCATATAAAAACCAACTCTTCTCCTTCTTTATTAAGCCCCAGAAAGAAAATATGATGCAGTCTCCTGCACTGAAGGGGTACTTCAGGGGAGCAGATGGCCTCCAGAGAAAGGCTTACCTTTTTACACGGGCAAGATATTGCAGTTTAGATGCTGGGGAAATACAGCAGAAGTCTCTGCAGCAGAAACTCTGCCTTACCTTCAGGAAAGCTGTCTGGGCTGTGCACCAAAAATGAATAACTACTATGAATTCATTATCTGGTATTCTTGGATTTCCAAAAAGCTTTTGGCAAAGTCTCTCACGAAAAGCTCCTGAGTAGATTTAGCAATCCTTTGATAACAGGAGAAGGCCTTCTGATAGATCGGTAACTGGTTAAGGAGCCAGAAACCACTGATAAGAATAAATAGTTCTTGACATGGAAGGAAGAAACACTTGTGTCTATATTGGTGTTATTTAAGTTATAAAAAAATGATCTGATGTTAGAGGTGAAAAGTGATCTTAAAGAACACCAAATTATTCAGGATGGTGAAAACTGTAAAGTGTTACAAAGGATGTTGCCAACCTCCATGAATGGGCAAAGAATGGCAGATGGTTCAATGTAAATCAAAGATTGAGGCAAAAATATTATAACTTCACATATTCACCTGTAGCGTGTGGACTGGCAATGACTAACAAAGATTGAGCTCTTAGGGTCATGATGGGGAGCTCAGTGAAGATGTCAACTCAGTATGTGACAACAGTAAAAAGGGGAAATTGCATTCTAGGATTGTTAAGAATGATTGAAAATAAGAGGGCCATTATTCTAATGCCACCATTAATGACATGGCCATATTTGGAACAATATGTACTGATCTGTTTGCCTCATCTGCAAAAGGATATTGTGGAGCCAGAAAAGGTGCCAAAAACAAGGCTAACAAAATTACTGAGAGGTTAGAGCACGATCCCTTCAAAGAATGGCTAAGGCACTGGGGTGTTTTAGATTAGAAAAAGGCATCTAAGGGGGACATGATACAGATTCATAATATTTGTGCATGGTGCGGAGAAAGTGGACAAAGAGATGCTTTTTATCCCCTTACAGAAATAGAACTTGGCAGTCACCCAGTAAAATTGACTGGGAATAGATTCAGGACAGGCTAAAGGTTCCCCCCCCCTCCACACCCTGTATACCTTTACACAGTTCATTGCCACGAGATTTGGTGATTGCTACAGGCTTAGGTGGCTTTTAAAAGGTTAGCAAATTCATGGATGAAAGGCCTATCAGCAGCTATTAGCCAGGACTGCTAAGTGGAGCCTTCATGTTGAGATGTAATATATGCCTGAATGCCAGTTGCACTAGAGAACTGGGATGCTGGTTACCATAATGCCTGTGGGCTTCCCAGAGTCACCTGGTCAGCTGCTGTAGGAAACAGCATATGGACTGGATGGGCCACTGAGCTGATCCAGTGGGGTTCCTCTAACGTTTTTATGTTACAACCAAATTCTGGAAAGGTGCCTAGTGCTTTATAACTTGTTGGCTCAGTCAGCTTTGACTCCATCTTCTGTATAATTTGTTTTTTTAACATCCATATGGTGGTTTTTATCTTGCTCTAGAGAGTACATTGAAGAAAAGGTGGTGGACTTTGCCAGGCAAAACCCTGGCATTGTGTTCTACGTGTGTCCAAAGAAGGGCAGTCTTCCAATGGTAACGGCTGAATATTGTGAGTATGAAAAATGTTACTGATTATTAGAAGAGATGCTGGGAGGGAGACGCTGTCAGTAGGTGCCACCACGACTTGTGAAATGTATTTGTAATAATCCAATAGGCAGGTGTCCTTTCAGTAGGTTCCTTCCTTCTCCGAAACAATAGCAGCAGATGCATTGTTTCCTGGAAGAATCACATTGGGCAAATGTAAAGTAGACATTAATTTATAGCATTAATGAATAAGTCAAAGAGGGAAGTTTAAAGATTGGGGTGGGGGGGTTCTCTTTTGACCTGACCATCTGAAAATTGGGAGGGGGTGATATACAAATGCCTAGAAAACTTTTTCTACTTTATGGAATGAGAGTAAGGTCTGGGTTTTATAAAGTATTTTACCTTCTGTTTTTCCAGTGAATGGGGCTGTGGAAGATAAGTATTTAAATAGTAAGACAGCAGATGAGATTGCAGAGATCATCCACAAGTTGGCCAACCAGTCCGGACTAGAGATCATACGCATCCGAAAGCCTTTCCATACAGACAACCCTAGTATCCAAGGCCAGTGGCATCCCTTCACAAATAAGCCCAGCGTGCTCAATGTGCAAGAAATTGGTCAGCAGTGTCTTTCATCACCACAAAAATAAACCGATGCTGGTGCAAAATGAATGGGATGTGTTTTTTGTTTGTTTTTCTGTTTTGTTAAATGGAAAGTTGGCTTGGGTCAAGAGAAGCCCAGACGTTTGACCTAAATCCCCTTAATCTCAAAGTGCTCTCTACTCTGCAGTAAGGATAAGGTCTCCTTCCTTAAGGAAATGGTCATGGAATGGATAAGGCCGGTTTGCTTTGTCTTTGAAGCCCTAACTCAGCTTGCATGTGACAGCCCCGATTACTGGTGGTGGTAGTGATCAGCTACAGACCAGGCTAATTGCAAGCAAGGCTTCCTTGATCAAGATAGAGTGGATTCCTTCTCCAAAAGTGAAAGGACATGATAGATTGGCAGGGTGAGCTTTCTTGCTGCTATGCATATATGACAGTTATAAATATGGCAAATCACTAGGAAACTAGTAATGTTAATTAGGTTTACGAAGAACTGGTTATCCACCCTTCCTGCATAGGACAGGTGGGACTGATAATCTTGCTGTTGGCTGTTCTCCAGGATATGTGGAGTAGACAGTACAATACAGCCAGGTTATATATAATTAAGGCTGGTGTCTCATGCCTTTGGAGGTAGCATCTGTTCAACTAAAAAGCCCAATGGGAGAACCAAGAGATGGCCATGTACTGAGAAGCTTTTTCAGTTACCTTGGAATAGCAAAAAAGGCATACAGTATAGGAGGGATCCATCTGCCACGGGAGTATGGCCACCTCTCAGACAAGTCACATCTGGGAATGCATCAAGCCTCATTAGCAAAAAAAGAAGCAAAGAATTCTGCAGCTTCCCTCAGGCAGTGGCAAGTGCAGGGACTGAATGGGCAAGGTCCTATCAGATTGCTGGGAGTTCCCAAATCAAGCTGTTAAGGGTCAAGTCTTTTCCAGGCCTGGTGCCTGGCTGGCTTATATTGTAAGCAAGTTGAAGGTGCTTTGTGTACATCAAACATGCTTTAGCACTGAAGTGCACTTTGGCTGGGACCACTTTGGGTTGAACAAATGATTACACGCACACTTCCTCTAAACTTGGTTCAGATAAGGAGAAATGAAATTAAAATTCTCATAAGTAATACACTTAAAACCAAGTCTTCATTATTTGCATTCAGGGGCTACCTCCAACATCTTTCATATATGTACCACTGCATTCTCTCTTCTCTCCCCCCCCCCACAATGTGATACAAGTCAAGACAACATTTTCCTCTATGTTGAGCCTCTGCCATCTCTTAATAGGAAGCACCAGGCAATCTAAATCAATCAATTAGCAATATTGGCAGGAAATAAAAAAATGCATCCAAAAAATTGGCACCAGTAAATTTCCATCTGGTTCCTGTAAGAGAGGCTGGCTGTTCCACAGATGTATCAGCAAGTGGCAGAAATAATTGTATGAAATGAGATTTTCTTTGATACTAAACAGTTGAGAAAATGAATATCTGAAGCTGTCTTATACTGAATCAGGCCACTGGTTCATCTGGACCAATACTGTCTACTACTACTTGGTGTGGTGATTGTGCGCATCAGGCAGAGTTCTGCACCAGTCCTTGTACCTGACGTATTTTTAACTCAGGATTAATCCTGGAACTTCCTGTATGGAAACCATATACTTTGCCACCAAGTTATGGCCCTTCTCCTAAAGTCTAAAACCAAAGTGAAATTATAGCTCCCCAGCACAGCCCAAAACATTGCTAACTAGTTGGACAGAACTGTTTTTGTTGTACAAGCCAATTGAGTTGTGTGGGGAGGGGCTGGGGCTCAGTGGCAGAGCAACTGACATGCAGAAGGCCCCAGGTTCAATCCTCCAGTTAAAGGGACTAGGCGAGTAAGTGATGTGAAAGACCTCTGTCTGAGACCTTGGAGAGCCACTGCCAGTCTGAGTAGACAATACTGACTTTGATGGACCAAGGGTCTGATTCAGTATAAGGCAGCTTCATGTGTTCATGGTGATTGTGCTATTCATACTCCATCCATTCAGACTTGACAAGTGGTGGAATCAGTGAACTACAGTTAAAAAAATTTCTAGGACTGCAAAGAATCTCTGAATTTCCACTCTTCGTTGTATTAGATTAGATTCTATTAGATTCAGCTTGTCTCCTGGGTCATTAGTCAGATGCTTGAAAAGAAACCTCTCTGTCAAATATGACTTGTCCCAAACTGATGTATTTCTGGCTCCTGCCCAAACTGATGTATTTCTGGCTCCTGCTGCAACTCTGTAATCTCAGTTTAAGTGTCTGCAAGGGGAACTCCCACAGGCCTGCATTTCATCCATCCCATATGGGTTTTGGCTTGCTTTGCTATGAGTACTGGCTCCTACTATTATACTGCATATTTTGATAATTACACATAAAAGTATCCTGATTTCAAATTCTTTCTAGCACTGAAGGTATCTTGGACAATGTGCTCCCATCTGTAGCTTCCTAGTTAAAAACAGCAATTTTTAATCTACTCCACACACGATCAAGACTATTTGTGCAACCATAACACTTAGAAACTTTTAAAAAGAGAAAGTGGAGATTTTCAGGATGCTACACTTTTCACCCAGTGCTGTTTTTTGCACTTCCACATGAAACCCTGAATATCCCAATAAAGTATATCCTAAATAGTTTCATTCCCCGCTTCCAAATAATACTGAAGAAGGCCCATTTTTTCTGGATCACCGTATATTATATCTAGAATGTCACGGCGCTTCCAAGCCACCTTGAGCAGTTAGGATATAAAGGCGAGAAGACTAACAGCCTAGACAGTCTGTAACACAGTATCTGGCGACCTCGTACCCCATGCAACTGCCTAGAACGGAGTCCATTCTGGATTTTCCCACTAGGTCTATAAGTGGAAACAAAGATAGGCCTAAACACAGAGGCCAGGCCGGAGGTGGAGAGCAACATCCATAGTTGGACAGGAATCAGCTGGCGGATGGGTGCAGGTGGCATGATGCAGCTCCACCAGGTGGCGGTCTCTCTCTTTTTCATATGAGACATTGACAGTCAAATATGTACAAGGTAATTGAAGTCAGATTCCTTGAAGGCTGTACGAAAGTACTGAGTAAAAAAGGAGGGGGGAAACAACATTATATTGTACATTTCCTAAGGATGCAAATTAATTCCTAGAATTTCATGCAGCCTTACAACTTCCCTGTCAAGTGGACCACGGTTAGCCTCATGTAGGGGCTGGGCTGAGTTAATACTGTTAATACCACTTGGTGAATTCACGGCAGAGACACTTTTCTAGCTTATGCCACTAACCAGTATGCTCATGTAGATGAGGTCTAGCCAGCCCCTGATTCATGGCCTTGCTTTCCTAAAAGAAAGTGGTACGTCTCACCTCCTAGTTATTGTGAGAAATGGATGTGAGCGCTCGTCCTTGCCTGCACACAAGAAGCTGCTGGCTCTTTGGGGTAGTTCCTGGGGGATCACCTGACAGCTCCAGTCTCAGTTCTCCAGAGAGATTTCTGTTGTTTTCCCTCTGAGATGGTGGTGACTTAGTCATTCTGCCTTCTGAACATTAGGACTTGTCAGTCTTGGCCCTCCCTCCAATGCAACAGCCACACTTTCGCCCACTTGCATTGCTGCATCTCAGAATAGCCAGACCTTACCCAGAATTTCTGTGATGCTGACTGAAAGCAGTTTTGGGTCTCCAGTGTGAAGGTGGCCTGTTACCAGACAGCCAAGATGAGACCAACAATTCACCCCCAAGACAACAGAGTCCAGATGGATTAGGGAACTGTCTGAAATTGGGTTACACCAGGAGTACCAACTCAAAACAGTTATGTTGGCCATAGTGGGCTGCCCTGTAGCATCTCCTGGTGCTGTTATAGCCTGTTAACTATTTGGGTGGGGGAGTCAGAGCACTGACTTGCAGCTGATCTCTGAGTGGAGGATGTTCTTCAAACCCTTCTCCACTGCAACTTAAGAGCAAACCCCTGGGAGGCAATGGAGAAACTTCCTGTGCAGCTGGGCGGGCAGTCAGAACCCCATCTCTCAGCCCAGAGAACAGCTAAGAGGCAGTAATCCCACTTCCTTCCTGCTCAGGAAATTTCTCACCGCATCTCTGATCTGGGATGCAACAAGAAGGGTTTGTTTTTTTTGGGGGGGAGATGCCAACTCTCAGTGGAGAGTCAGTATTCTGACCGCTCCCCCTGGGGATGTGAAAGTTCTTGCTATGTCCCAGAGCAGAGGGGCAGGAAGATTTCAGTAGGGTGGAACACTGCTGAGCTGATACCTCTGTCCCCTTGCCTTGGACCTATGGCAGCACTTCATGGGGGGCTCACATCCATAAAAAGGGAGGCCAACAATATTCCAAGCCGGTAGAACTGCACTACTGGTAGGTACTAACAGCACAAGGCATTCAACAGCAAATGGCCAAGGCTTCTTTTGCCATCAAGTTACATCTAAGTTATGGGGTCCCCTAGCAGGGTTTTCAAGGCAAGAGATGTTCGGAGGTGGTTTACAATTGCCTGCTTCCACATCGTGACCCTGGTATGACGCAGAGCCGAGACTTCTGCACTTTTGTCTTTGAAGTTGTTGATGGATAGTTGAATGCAAATGTTAACAGTTTCCGGTTTCCCTGTCCTTAGTGCCATCACAGCTCAGCCACTGCTATTAGATGAAGCTTGCAAGCCATGGCCTGCAAAAGCATTTGTGCCCATAAAAATGCAAGTTTTGAATGAATCTCCAGAGATCATCCAAAAGAAGTTCATGCTCTGAGGAAGGATTCACCCACACTTACATACATCTGTTTGTAAAAAAAAAATGCCTTTAAAGTTAGAATTCAGAATAAATTATGTAAAATCAAAATTATACACAAACATTTAGAAATGTCATCAGATTAAGATATGAGTTTTTCCATAACTTGGATTTTGTAAAAAGAGCTGTACCTACCTGTTGAAGTAACAGCGGCACACGCCGACCCTTCAGGATGATTGGCTGCCCTCACACTGGCAAGGTTGTAGGCACAATGCCACCCTTTACTCAACCCACCCCACCCTCTAATCTGGCAGCACAATTCCTCCATACAAGCCAGTGGCACTTTTTAGGCAGCCCCCAGAGGTGGTCAAGCTGGACATACCCAACAGATCTGTGTGGCTCCTGTTTTATCGATTATCATCACTTTTATATATAAATATAATTCCCATTTAAATAGATTCCTTTCTTTTTTTACAGCAATTGGAAAACAAAACAATCAATGTCAACAAAAAAACACACAACAACAACAAAATATAGGAAATGAGCGCGGAGTCTGTGGCGGCTCCGGAGGGCCGCTCCGGAGGTAGTTGCTGAGTCATAACACTGGTTCTGTCGGATTGGGAAGGGGAGGGGAATCACAGAAGGACTGGAGGGATTAGTTCAACAAAGTGGGCTCTCTGCTCCCCCTACACAGAGCTCTCGTCCAGCTTTTCTACCAGCTGTGTGTGTTTCCGCTTCTCCAGGATTTTGCTCAGCTCCTCGGTGAAGGAGTTGTAGAGCGGCGAAGTGCATGGCTCCTCGTTCTGCCGCAGGAGCATGTAGCTGTTGCCGTTCATCTTGCGCAGCATGTTGGGCAAGGTGGCAATGCCGTTGGTGAACTCGGCAGGTAGCGGAGGAGGGGGTGGCGGTGGGACGGGGGGCACCTCCTTGGATGGCGATGGCGTAGCGGTGGCTTCCCCGGGGATGATCTGCAGGCAGCCGTCCGGGTAGGTACCCAAGTCCTCATCATCCTGCCCTCCTTTGCCTATGCAATTGGAGGAGACAGTCTGCAGCTCCACGCTGGATGCCTGCGGGACCCCTAGGCTGTATTTGCCCCTGCGCTTCTGCAAGCAGGAGACGTAGAGGAGAACCACGCTGAGCACGAGGCACAGCCCGCCTAGCACGGTGATCACAGCAATGTAGATAAACCTCATGTCCCCATAACCATGGCTGGCAGCGTGCCAGTAAGGCTGAGGCACCGTGGGGGGGAATTGTGGCACCGGCAGCTCGGACAGTACAGTCAGGATATAGGTGGCCACCAGAGCCTGAAGACCGTTCTCCTGGGCATAACATCTGTATTCCCCGCTGTACTCCAGCTGAGTGTCTGTCACCAGGAGACCGTCCACCCCAAGGTGGAAGTGTCCTTGCCCCTCCTCTGCCAGCACTTCGGTGCCATTCACCAGCCACGTTGCCTGGGCCAGATTGGAGGCCTGCTCACAGGGCAAGAGCACATCATCACCACATAGCACAGTCCGGTTCTTCTGCGTGGATGTGGCTGCAGGAGACATGAAAACCAGTTAGGCCTCAGATGCTGCCTTACCTCAGCTGCAGTGATTCTGATGTCAGGGTGTCATTTTAATAGCAGGGGAAAGATTCTGCTGAGTTTAAAATTGAAGGGGGATAGGGCAGCCAAGTGCTGGGGGAGAAGGAAATCTAAAAAACTGGTGCCCTGAGAATCTCAGTTTCTCTTCACTTTTTTTAAAAAAACAGCAAGTGCCTACCCCTCATTGTTGTGGAGAAAAGACAGGAAATGTGAGGGCAGCGTTTAGAGAGAGCTCAGCATCCATACCTGGATTGGGTACAGTCTTCAGTAGTTTGGTTTTGGGTAGTTCCCAAAACTGCTCCTTATTCTATCACTCTTCCACAGCTATTGCCACACGTCTCTAATAGCCACCCAGCCCAAATTCCCACACACTTCACTCCCTCCTGCCATTCAAACCCTGGCGGAAGCAGCTCACCAGAAAATATTTTGAAAACAGGAAAAGCTTGCAATGCAATGAGATATAGGCAAACCAACCTCATTTGCATAATTAATGGTGGACACTTAATCTGGAAAAAATTTTTGCGCATAACAGTATGATGGAGCCATATAATGATTTAGGGAATAGAGACTTTGGGCTTTTCTGCATTCTCATTTTCCTCACTTGTAACTTTCTGTTTCTTGGGGAAGGGGTGTCTGTTCCACAAGTGGTTTGCTCCCTCTAGTGGTCGCTTCGATATTTCACCGGTTTATGTCCAGCATGTCTCCCTGCAGATTTAAACTGCAGGACATAAACTGGTGTAATATCGAATGGACTACTAGAGGGAGCAAAATACATGCAGAACAGACACCCCCACCCCCCACGGAACAGGAACTTACAAGCAAGGAAAACTAGAATGCAGAAAAGCCCTTTGACTCTGGATGTGAGGGAGAAAAGAAGCAGTCTGGGTGCTTGCCTCTCTTCTGAGCAAAGGCTGAAAACAGGTGGGCCCTTTCCTTTGCCTTTGGGTGGCTCACACCCTCGGGCCAAGGCAGCATAGCCAAGTTTTCCTTGCCTCCTAGGTGGTCAAGGAAGAGACAGCATCCAAGCCTTACCCTGGGCAGAGTCATTCCAGCAGCCCCTGTTGCCATGCAGCACGTCCTGAGTCAGCAAAGTTCTGGCAAAGATAAGCAGGACTCTGGTCAGTTGGGGAAGGCACACATGATCTTCCTGGCACTCAGAGCGCACCTGACAAAATCTAAACATACTGAGTCTTCATGTGCAGGATCTTGACATCTCAAGCACACATCAAGACTCATTCCATAAACCCACAGCAGAATGCACAATGTATTCATTACACTCTGCAGATCTCATAGGCCCCTCTTGAGCCATCCGCACACCCTAACAGTCTCTCGCAGGGTGGGCACACAGCCAATGCACAAATACAAAATGTAGAACTCTTAAGAATCCCTCTCACTGAGCCTTGGGACTATAGCTTCTTGGTTGTGCTCCTGATCTTAGGGAGACCAAGCCTGAACTCAGCTGTTTACAAAGCAGGGTAAGGCCATTTTAATTTAGATCATTTTAAATGCAATTTTATATGGAGTTTAGACAGCTATGCAGCGATCCCCTGCTGCAATTTTTGTAACAGCCCATAATATTTTTTTTCCTGCTTGTGTCTTGTTTGGTTTCGTAGCTGTTGTCATGGTTATATTTTTGGAATCTGATCTCATTGTTGCAGGCTACCTGGAGCTCCTCTCCCTCCAGATTAGGCAGGATGTTGATCTAATAAACTTAAACTAGCTTTTATGACAATGCTAAAATGGTCCAAGCAGACTGCATGGGACTCACGCTCGATTCCCTCTACATAAGATGAATTGGGAAAGAAGATGTGGTCCTGTACAAATCCATTGGCTTGGACAGGAAAGGTCTCTACATTAATGGTGGTTCAATGGAGCCCCCATTTCACCAAGAGAGAAGGAATGTCAGTCCTTGGCGTACTCTCCTGCTCTCTGCCTTCTGGTCAAACCCTACCGATTGCTCCCATACCTGTCAAGAGTCTCAGCTAGTTCACTGCAGCTCACACCATCCCAGCCACAGTATGGATCCCGGGCCAGGACACAGTCGAAGCAGGAGACGTATCGCCCACAGGTGGACAGTGGTAACTGAAGGACCCCACTCTGGGAGCCTACATATAGACTCTTCTGCAAAAAAGAGCATAGAGAAGAAATGCATTTAAACACACTGTTCCTGTCAAGCCAACAGGTCACCCTGCCCAGCAGCACAGGTGGGTAATTGGTAACACTGGTTAGTTGTTCCAAGGGTGATGTAAAAGTGGACCAGGGCTAGCGGAGAGAATACCAAATGTTAGCACCTCGCCTGGAACCCAGAACCTCAGAATCCGAGGCTAGCACTGAACCTTCACAGACCAGCTACATACTGCTTCCTCTTCAGGATGACACAGAGGGTCCGCCTACTTCCCATCCCCACCTGGGCAGCTCTTAAAGACTTGTGGCTAATCAGTGACGAGAAGCTGAAGCATCGGAGTTTGCCCAGCAGAGGGAAGCAGTGGAACAGAGCAAGGTGCAAGCAGTCACCCATGCAGCCTTAGGGCCCTTCTGACTCAAGGCTATTCCCTGTTCCCCCAGTTGCTCAGCTGACATGCAGAGCCAGGGTGCTGCCCTTCTATCAGAAAGCCAGGAGTCCAGGCTGCACTCTCAGGTGACTATTCAAGATGCAAGGGGGGAATTAACGTTCCTCTTTAGCAGGAGCTTGACAATGCTGGAACTCATCAAGCACGGCATTTCCCATTCTCCTTTAACTCCCTGCTGGGAAGAGAAATTTCATCTGCTAAACTCCTGCATGTCAGGCTGATGGTTGAAGTCCCAGGGGCAAGGCCACTAGAAAGATGGCGACACTAGACGTCTCCCAGGGCGAAGATACACCTTCCTAAAGAGCAAGCTGCACATAAAAACTAGGCATGAAACACATACATGAAGCTGTTTTATACCATGTCATACCATTTAACGGGGAGGGGCTGTGGCTCAGTGGCAGAGCATCTGCTTGGAATGCAGAAGGTCCCAGGTTCAATCCCTGGCATCTCCAGTTAAAGGGACTAGGCAAGTAGATGATGTGAATGACTTCAGCCTGAGACCCTGGAGAGCAGCTGCCAGTCTGAGTAGACAATACTGACTTTGATGCACCAAGGGTCTGATTCAGTATAAGGCAGCTTCATGTGTTCATGTGTACCATTGTCTACTGAGGTCAGTACTGTTTACCCTGCCTGGCAGTGGCTCTCCAGCATTCCAGGTAGGGATCTTTTCACATTACCTACCTTCCCACCCATGGTTTTAACCAGAGATTGAACCAGCTGGGACTTTCTGCATGCAAAGCTGGTGCTCTATCACTAAGCTACAGCCCCACTCCAATCCCACCCTGAATCCCTTCACATGAGCCCCAGCACTCATCCACTAAGTCTTTCAATTTCAGAGCCTCGTCAGAAAGGGCACTATGGTGTCTGCTGGTAATTTATTTACTTCATTTATACCATGTATTGGGATGTGGAATGGTATAGTAGAGCCCGATCTTGTCAGATCTTAGGAGCTAAGCTTGGTAAGTACTTGGAAGGGAGATCTGCAAGTAAGACTCTTCAGAGGAAGGCAAGGGCAAACCACCTCTGCTTAATCACTTGCCTTGAAAACCCTACCTGGGGTCACTATAAATCAGCTGCAACTTGGTGGCACTTCACACACATACACACACACATATACCCTGAATTTCTCCCCAATGGAGACCCAAAGCAGATTACACTGTTCTCCTCTTCTCCATTTTATCCTCACAACAACCCTGTGAGGTAGGTTACGCTGAGAGTATATGACCGGCCCAAGATCATCCAGCAAGCTTACACGGCAGAGTGGGGATTTGAACTTAGGTCTCCTAGTTCCTAGTCTGACATGCTAACCCCTATACCACTCTGGCTCATGGGGCTGCAGAGGAACAAAAATTCAACAGGCATACTTTTTGCTTGCAGACTGTTTTTAAAAAGCACAAAGTATCTGCAAGAAAAACAAACCAAAATGGCAACCCTTATTGGGAAAGTGTACGGGGGACATCTAGGGCCTGGGAAGGAGTGTGTCTAAACTCAAGCCAGCAAGCATGCTGACTCTTTATGGTTGCCAACTGGCCTGGAGAAAATGTCCTGTCCTTTTAATAAAATGTTATTTGCTAGGGGATGTTATTTACCCCCATGCCTGAAAAGCTTCAACTACTCAGGTCCACACATTAAGCCTTATTAAAGGGACAGGACATTTTTTTCTCTAGGCCAGCTGTGACTCACATGAATCATGAAATAACACACTCTTTTGCTGAGCGAAGGCCAGATTACAGCTCAAGTCTTTGGACAGCTAGGAGAACACAGCAGGTGGAAATGCCTTAGCTAAGGGCAGGGCGAAATCAACGCCCTCAAGGCACAGTTTTACCAAAAGCTGCTCTATTGGCAGAGACAGCAGGAGCCAGAGTGCACAAAGTCATAAAACACACCTACATTCTAGGTGTGTTTTTTCTAAAAGAAAGGTAAATGGTAAACCATACTTTCACAGACTGTTTACTGGTGTCCTCTGCCTCTGTAGCAGAGGTCAGGAGATGGGATTTCTTATTGTTTACAGTTTTGTCTGGATGCTTCGTGTCATAGGAGGACTGGGGAAAAGAAGCTGAGCGAAGTGTAGTGATGTCCAAACTTGCCTGGGGTTAGTTCTTCAACTGACAAGAGCACATTTATCACATTTGCTTGCTGCACCCTATTCATGCATTCCTTTTGAACAGGACGTGTTCATTGAGGCACCCAATCCAAAGGTAAGACTGTGGAGTCTGAAGCCACCTTTACCTGCCGTTTGGAGATGATGAGATTCTCCACAGGCTGGGTGACCCTAAAGACTTGCATCTCTTCTATTATATGGACCATGGAACCAACCACCACAGCTTTGTGAATCCAACCATTACCTGAGCAGAGATCAAAAGGGTAAATGTCAACAATCACAGCAAAGAAAATCGCTGGTCTTCAGTCATGCAGTTAAAAGTCAGTTGATCTAGCACTGCACAGGATTCCAGTTGTCTTCTGGATCTGGCTAGCTGATGGGAAGACGCATCTACTGCCAGGGTTTCAAAAAGCAGTAGAGTGAAGAAAGTAAGATTGTTTTACAATCCTAAGCAGAGTTAAAGCCACTGAAGTCAATGGATGTAACTCTGCTTAGGATGGCACTGTTCATGCTGCTCCCTTATCCAGTCCCACTTCTAACTTTTACAGTTCCTTGTAGGTGAATCTAAGAGTAAGTCTACGTTCCAAATTAAAGGTTGTCACTAGCTAGAGTTTGGCTAGGGAGTCTTAACAGAAAACTGATTTCTAAAGTTCCATGGAGGAAACCATGGTAGTGAAACAGCCTTAAAGCAGAGTTGGGTGGCTAATGTGCCATTTTGGCTGTTGGGCAAAACTACTTCTCATGTTAAAAAAGAACATAACACTAAAGACTGACTCACACAAGTTTGGAAAGCTTAAAAGTAAAGAAGAAAAGTGTGGTTATAAAGCCTCTGTCTTTCTACTGAAGGCCGAGAGGTGAGGTGACAACTTGCAGTCTCCCAGGCAGATGTGTGATTTGTCCCCTAATTAATGAGGAGGCACATGGCCAATACCTACCTGTTCCCATGAACAGGACATCATACTCTTGCCCATCCAAGGCTCGGACTCTGTCTACAGCCATCTGGGTATAGATTACATTTTTCTTCACCAACAGAGGGTCCCCATCTGCAGGTTTCACCTCTTCATACATCAAGGGATGGAGCTTGATGAAATCCAGAACACTGTTGGGCAAATCCTGGGAGGAATTGTAGCCACTCTTGCGAGCGTGGTCTGTGATGCACTGGAGAGGAATTGAGTGTGTTAACATACCCAGTTTCAACACTCAAATACAAACAGAAACCCTCTCACTGGGCTGTGTCCTTTCATCCTTCAGGTAGAGGATCCAATGTTTTGCGTGCTCTCCCATTATAACATTTCATTATATACACAAAGCTGGTACGATTGGGGGTGGGGGCTAACCTAGAATCTTCTCCTCAGTAAGTTAACTTACTGCATACAGACAGTATTTTTATGTTGGAGCATTCAAAACCTTCGAAACCTTACTTGTAGTAAGAAAGATATCATATCAGGTATCAAGCAGGGTTTTTGGTTGTCTGTTTTAGCTCTAAGCTCTGCAGCAGCACCTTGTTCCTTGGCAGTAACACATAAGGTTGAGAAGCAAAACAAAAAAACTTACTGATCCTGGCCGGGGCTCTGGAACCTCCCCGTTGTACTGGGACCATTTGCGGGAGGAGTCCTGGTATTCCATGTAAGTCCCTTCAAAGGCCGCCTGCATCTCAGAAATGTTGTATCGGCAGATGGCAGACACCTCCATGCTTCTCCTGGAAGATATAGGATAAGAGCATCACGGGGGGCTAGAGCCTTCCATTTATCTAAGGACCTCTAGGTCTGGATAAATGAACCCTAATATGTCAGCACTGTAGGACTGCAAAGAATCTGACCATCCTCTGCTCCAACTCCAGCAATGAATAGGTTTCATAAATGGAATCCAGGTAGCTCAAGCAAGCCTATCATGTTGCAGGGGAATGTGATCAGTTCTGGTGTTACCAGCCCATGACGCCTGCAGGAGAATTCCCCATTCTAAGTTGATGGATCAGTTGGTTCCTAACAATGCTTAACAATTGTTAGGAACAATCAGACCTCTTATTCTAAAACAATTCTTGTTCCAGAGACAGTCTACAGTTGAAGACAGAAAATAACACCAAGGGGGTAGAGTGCAAATGACCATAGGATCAATCACAAAATCTATCTGGGGCTGTGGACAGTGAGGCTCTGGCTGAGATATTCTTACATCTGGAGGTTAGCAACAGTCTCTGTTCTTGCATTCAACCCACCTTCTCCATCAGCTCTTTCCAAAGCACCACCCCTTTAAAAGAGCTATTGCCTTAACTAAGGGCATCTCTTACCAGGTTGAGGCAAAACTGAGGGTGGAGCTAGACCACAGCCTTTGATGAGGAGGCATAAAAGCAAGTAAATTAAGAGGGAGTAGCTGCTGCAAGGCTGCAGAATTAAATGAGCATGAAAAACACACTTAAGAAATTTCCAAAGCTTTTTGTATTTAAAAGTTTATATTAAAATTAGTCCATTGTAATTATAAAGGGGGGAGCAACTGCCAGTACAAACATTCTTGTACGCCCAAGCCATGGCTCCTCTTTTCTGGAATGTCATATTTCTAGTCTCTGGTGGTGAGCGAGATACCAAGCCAAAGGTTGAGGGGACATAGAGCAGCAGCACGTCCAGAGGACCAGATCCATAGAGCTTTGGAGGGAAGAGTCCTCAGGGCTTCCCCACAACACAGACCTCTGTAGCAACCCATCTGTTTGAACCTGTTGGTAGGGTGCCTGATCCTTAGTCTGACTGTTGCTGAAACTGCTCCCCAGCAGTCTGCTTCTGTCCTTACTGCCAGTTAATGGTGATTATCCTGTTGCCTCTTGATCACCCTTCTATATAGAGAGCCAACGTGGTGTAGTGGTTAAGAGTGGTGGTTTGTAACAGTGGACTCTAATCTGGAGAACTGGGTTTGATTCCCCACTCCTCCACATGAGTGGCTGAGGCTAATCTGGTGAACTGGATTTGTTTCCCCCTCTTACACACAAAGCCAGCTGGGTGACTTTGGGCGAGTCACATTCTCTCAGCCCCACCTACCTCACAGGGTGTCTGTTGTGGGGAGGGGAAGGGGAGGCGATTATAAGCCGGTTTGATTCTCCCTTAAGTGGCAGAGAAAGTCGGCATATAAAAACCAACTCTTCTTCTTCTATATCCCTTCAAGCCAATCCTTGTGAAATTTGAACCAGCACCTACGTGGCCCAATTGGCCACAGAACGGGATACTGGACTCCTGGCAAAACATCAACTATTACATTTTTACTACCACGGAGAATACAGTCTGTTTTTTCAGCACCCAAATATCCGACTGGACTGTAAGTTATCTGTGTGGAGGTATCCCACTGATGCCCAAGCCATGGCTCAGTGGTAGAGCATCTGCTTGGCATGCAGAAGGTACCAGGTTCAATTCCCAGCATCTCCAGTTAAAGGGACTAGGCAAGTAGGTGATGTGAAAGACTTCTGCCTGAGACCCTGGAGAGCCGCTGCCAGTCAGAGTAGACAATACTGACTTTGATGGACCGAGGGTCTGATTCAGTATAAGGCAGCTTCATGTGTTCATGTGCTCAGTTCCACTATACAGGCCTTCTCTGTGTTGCTCCTGAGAGACCTGCTACCGTGCAGCCAGGTCCTTGGGATTTGGTTGTTGTCTCCTGCACGCACACAAAACTTCTCTGGGTTTCCTAACAGCACAAAGCCAAATCAGGACAGTAGGCTGAGCAGTGAAGTGAAAAACTGCAGCTGTTGCTAGTGGCAAATGAATCACATTGCTGTTTGCCATCGGCTGGTACACTGCATTCTTGAGGCTTCATCATTTCCTGACATCTTGTGGAGCAATTGCTCAGCCCTACAAAGCCAGTGCATTTTCTCCTTCGCTTTCATACAATAACCACAGCTTCTGTACCAGGTAAGTTGCTTTAACTCTTTCCCTATTTTGCCAAGATGTATACTTTGTATTCCAAACTGTCCTTTGTGGCTGAATGGCCAGTACTAGTGAACACATTTGCCTTTAAGGTACAGTTTCCCTAACACTGGCAACATTTACCTTGTATGTTGACAGAGACTACAGGCAAAAGCAGGTAGTTTGCAGGGAGACAGCTTCTTAAAAGCCAGTGTGGTGTAGTGGTTAAGAGAGGTGGCCTCTAATCGGGAGAACCGGGTTTGATTCCTTACTCGCCCACATGAGCGGCTGACTCTAATCTGGTGAACCAGGTTGGTTTCCCCAGTCCTACACATGAAGCCAACTGGGTGACCCTGGGCAAGTCACAGTTCTCTTCGAGTTCTCTCAGCCTCACCTACATCACAAGGTGACTGTTGTGGGGGGAGGAAGGGAAGGATATTGTAATATGGTTTGATTCTCATTAAAAGGTAGAGAAAATTGGCATACAAAAACCAATTCTTCTTCTTCTTCTAAAATGCACAGTATCATGAACTAGCAGAAAATACCACAGGCTGGCTAAGACTTCAGCCTGGGCTTGGTCCAGAAACACTAAAGCAAAGAGTACCACAATGATTGTCATGGTTAACAGCCACATGGTGAACTCTATAGTCTTTTCTCTTCAATAAGTTTGAAGTGATGCCTGCCACAGTGCTGGGGTGATTTACACACACACACAAAGCCATCTCCTGCATATGCTGCTATTATTAATCTGCTCCATAGGTGCTCACACAGAGGACTTCCCCTCATCAAGTGTTCAGAGTATCCCATCTGTTACTTGCCCTCAACACCAACTCAAGCAAAATGAATCAGTCATGGGTGCCAGAATATTTGCAAGGACAAGGAGGATTTTATGGGCAACCAAAACTGAAAGTCCCCTTTGCTCAACCTGAATTCCACACACACACAGTACCCAGTCAGGAAATAGTTAAAAGCCTTAGGCAATTTTTAAAAAAAGGATGTCGATTGGGGGCAGGTGAGTTGAAAGATTCAAGGTTCTCAGCCAGCTTAAAAGCTCAGGTAGTCCAACATGGAATGGGTGAGTCAGCTGTTTCATTTACAAGCACAACCCAGAAGATCTCTTTCCTGAACGGCAACAGTAATTCAACACTCAACACACTGTAGTATCTTACCACTGTGTGTGTGTGTGTGGCAGGTATAGTTTTTCTGACATTCCTCTGCATTGCTGCAGCTCTTTTTCACCCCACTGTATGGTCTGTAAGTGTATTTGGCTTACCACTGTGCTGATAAGGTGAATGTTGCATAGAAGACAGTATTCTGCCAGTCCCCTCCATCCAGACTATAAACATCCTTGAGGACTTCATAGTAGGGAACGTAGCAGGCCAGCCTTGCTTTCATGAAGGATGTCCATTTCCACTGGAGGATCTTCTTGCCCCCAAGGTCATTCTGGAATGGGTATACACAGAAAGGCTTACAAAGTGTCAAGAAATCCAAAAGCCCCCAAAAGGGGCATAAACACAGACAAATTCCTTCAGTGAATGGAAATATTCTGTGCTCATTTTGGCTTGGACTATACCAAGACTGAGAGGGCCAGCATGATGTAATAGTTAAGGACCTGGGAGACCCAGGTTCAAATCCCCACTGATGCCATGGAAGCTTGCTGGGTGACCTTGGGCCAGTCACACCCTCTCAGTCCTTTGGATGGGAGACCTCCAAGGAATAACAGGGTCGTGACATGGAGGCAGACAATAGCAAACCACCTCCAAACATCTCTTGCCTTGAAAACCCCACCAGGGGTCACCGTAAGTCAGCTGTGACTTGACGGCAAAAAAATAAAAATAAAATACTGAGACTGCTCCTTACAGGACTACTCTTTATATGAAGTTTGGGCTTTACCCAAAGAGATTGGAGACTTCTAAGCCCTTTGGATCTTGTAAGCGCTCAACATCTGATGCAGATGGGGCTACCAGATGAAGGCACTAGGACCAAATTACACATAACACTGAGAATCTGGAGGCTTGCCCTCCCCTTTATGCATTAGCCCAAGATTAACAGGTCTGGGGAAATGTTTGATGAGGTTTGAATGTTGAACATCATTTTTTATAATTGCAATTTATTTTCAAAATGCAACTCTGGGATGGGCCAATAGGGATTAGGGTTGTGGGATTAGGGAACAGTCTCTCCACTTCTCAATTCCCCATTCAAAACTGCCTCCAGGTTTCTTTGAGCCCTGGCAGAGGGAAGGCAATTTCTCCCTATTAGAGTTAAAAGCAATCCAGGAGAGGGCAGTTTTGACTGAAGAAACAGGATATGCATGGGCAGGAGGGGAAACAGTTAAAAGCTCTTGCTAGAGCATGCAGCCCATAATCGCCTGGCCCCCTCATGCTTACCAGCAGCTGTTTTTTGCAGCTAGATTATATTAAAGGAGTGTTTTCTAACACTGAAATGCATCCAATGAACATTGCATAGTTCTATCACTCTAGGCCCACTAATCCAGGTGCTTTCTGAATATAACTATTTATGCTTCTCAATGAGACAAACCCAGCAAGGCCAGGGTCTGGTGGAGATCAGGGAAATCTGCCTGTTCCCCTGCAGTAACTAAAGCCAGCACAATGTCCAAGGGGGGATCTGTCTCCACCAAACAAGACCATTCACATTCCAAGACATTGCTGAAGCCTCCAGGATCAGAGAAAACAAATCAAACCCTGAGCCAAAGACACATGAGAGGGAGCCATAGCAGCAAAGCTCCCCTCTACAGAAAAGCAGTGCTGAACACCCTCACTGGTTTATTTGCTTTTTTAAAGAATCTGATTTCCGACTGAGTGCCTCCAGCTTTAACTTCCTGCCACCGGCTCTCATTCTCTCTCTCAAGGCTTTCTCCCTGGGAACAGTAATCAAAGTATCTCTTAACCTTGTGATCAAGTGCCCATCTCAAACTCCTTGTGGCCAAGCACATTCCCCAGCTCCTCTCTGAGCCTGCTCCGATTTTTCTATTGCTGCCTGGTTGCAAGGACTGAGATTCAACTAGGCAACGTGACCGAAGCAGAATCACAGAGCCACAAGCAGAGTCCTCTGCACTCATGGAACAAGAGCCATCTGGCAAGAGGATCTGAAAGATGGATTCCACCCAGCCTGGTCAGGTCTGCCTGGTGCTTGCTTGGATGCCCTTGAGATATTCTTACTCTCAAGCCACCCAGGATGCAGTTGTGGGGGCAGTGTGTGGTCTGTATTGGGAAGGTAGATCATCCTCCAAAGCCCTGGACAGAATTGGCCGCACCTGGAGGACACTAAGTGCAGGGACTTCTGCTCTGACAATTCTTGCTGTACACAAAGATTTTTGAGAGACACTGCCATGCTGACTGCCGCAATTACAAGAGAGAGATGGCTTATTCTGGGGCCAAGGGCACCTTGCCACTAGCACAGCCAGAAGCCTGTATCATCTCCCTCTGAACTATTCCTGCTCTGGCATCACAGACAGAAGGGGCACAGAGCTTGTCCTTGCAGCATTCTGCAGCCTGTCGTGATTCTTCATTACCACATTTGTTTCCCTCCAGTGAGCCCATGTGGGGCTATCTGACATTGTCTTCACAACAGGTAGGCTAGGCTAGGCTAAGGGTCAAACTAGATGAAATGACCACCACTACCATCAAGGCGAGGAAGCAGGTTGGTTTCGATCAGTGGAACCACATTGTTGGGAAGTGCCAAACTTCTTCTGTCCCCTCCCCCGTTTCTTCCCCCTCAACCTTGATCCAAATTGGCTCGAGGCGGGGGGAGACATCTAGAATTTACCTTTACAAACGCTGGGAAGATCTGTTCACAAATGTCCCAGCGGCCACTTTGTGGTTTGTAACCTTCATGACTGAGCAGGAATCTGACCCTTGGATTGCTTACTAGGGAGTAAATTCTGTTGAACTCAGTAAAGCCTACTTCTAGACAAATATGGTTAGGATTGTATGGCAAGTCTCCACTGGTCCAAATCCAACACTTTTTCACTGTGCTAGCTCTTGCAGCTGGTTCTTCTTCATCCACCCACCAGGGATTATGGCAGTTTATTGTGCTAAATGGTTAACAGTGAGCAGGGTTTAGCCACGCACCTTGCAAAAATACAGCATCAAAATATTTTTCCAAAAATGCAATGGGGCATCATAAGTGCAGTGACAGGGTACCAGGGATATTGGTGGCTATTTCCACCACAAATGTAGCTTGTGGAACACCCTCTCAAAGTCCTTGTGTTTGTAGTCTAGAACCAAAACAAAAACAGGCTGGCAGCAGGCAGAGGGGATAAGGAGGCTACAGGGGACTGAAACAAAAACACCAGGAACAGCAAGGCTGAGCTGAGGCTCAGGGCTCAGCAGCATCCCCATCGAGGGATCCATGCCAGTAGGAACGCCCCTAGCTCTGCTCCCAGGCTGCTCAGTGGAGCTGCATCACTCCCCACCACCCAAGATCTGAAGCCAGAATCCCATTTAAGGGAATGGCTCTGCTCATTCCAATCAAAGCACATTTGGCTCCCTGATCCCCATAAAGTGAGAGCAGAAGCAGCCCTTTGCCCCATCGCTGCACAGGCCAGGTATCAGAAAGACTGGCTGGAATCTAGTTGGTCTTGGCCAAGGCAAAGCCTTTATGACCTAACCCATCCCCAACTGACTAAACATTCTCTTGAATCACGATGGGTAGCCGTGTTAGTCTGTCACTAGCAGTAGAAAAGAGCAAGAGTCCAGTAGCACCTTAAAGACTAACAACATTTCTGGCAGGGTATGAGCTTTCATGAGCCACAGCTCACTTCTTCAGATACAGCTAGAATCCGATTCCATCTATCCTTAAGTAGAGAACAGTGAATTAGACACACAATGGCAATGGAAATGTAAAAAGCAAATGACATTAGCAGGCGTGATTTGATTAGGTGTGATATACAGAGGGGTAGTAGGCGTGGGGAAATTAGCATTGGTAATGAGACAGGAATCTCAGATCCCTATTCAGTCCGGGAGAATGCATTGTCTTGAACTTCATTATTAGCTGTAATTCAGCAATCTCTCTTTCCAATCTCCCTTTGAAATCCCTTTGTAAGAGAACTGCTACTCTTAAATCAGCAGCTGAATGTCCTGGAAGATGAGCTACTGTCCCTCCACTTGAGTGAGCTACTGTCCTTCCAGCCTCTCTTGGGCTTACAAGTGTCAGTGAAGATGCAAGTTGCACCAGCCCTGATGCCAGAGCTGGAAAAATGTTTCCAATCCCTAAGACAATCATGCTCCTTTCAGCACCTCCAATCCTTCCCAAGTGCCCCCTCTCTTTACCTTACACACTCGGGCCACCCTGGCCACCCTGGGCAGCTGGTTCTTGTCAAAGATAGAGGTGCTCTCATCTCCTGCTCGCTCGGTGAAGAAGTAGTAGATCTTGTCGTCGTCCCCCACAGGGCTGCTCATGCTCTCCCTGACCAACATGGAAGCCACAAACTCAGCATCTGTACAAACCAAGGACAGTGAAAGCATCAGACAGCAAATACCTTGAAACAGATCACTCTCCTAGGAGCTGCATATCATGGCTTCAGAGATAGGGTATGGGGAGGGGGGCAGTGCTCCTTTAGAAATGCCCCAGCCCCCCTCCCTGAATTTCCAGCTCTCGTCTCTGTCCTTTCAGAGACAGAAAGGAATATATGCAATCCGTGTTTCATCTAATTGCCTGGCAGCGAAGCGGGAGGGAGGGCTGCGAGACAGCACAAGAACTCTTTCTGCTGAACTGATTAACCTCTTTCTGACTCAGTTCATTCCATCTGCCCTTTTCACAGTCTTTTGTCCCTTTCCATCTTTTGTGTTTTATTCCTTTCCTTTTTTCATGTCAAGCAATCACACATCAGAGCAGACAGCAAAAATAATCTGACTGAGATTTATACTATTTCGGGGTTGCCTCCTCAGCGGCAGGGAATCTGCCTTGGGAGCTGGCAGTCATGGGAGGATGGCGGGGGGTTGGGGAGAGAATACCCAGTCTCACCGAGCCTGGTATCTTTGTTGAATGCAATCCACATTGTTGCAACTTACATGAAAAAGAACACGTGCCTCTAAGCATGAGCAGAATGCCTTTTATTCACCAACAAAAACCCCACTAACTTCATCTCCCCCCAAAGCTGGGATAAGAGCTAAAAGACGGAAGAGGCATAAGCAGGCCTATACCCAATTAACAAGTCCCCCTCCTTCTCTCCTTCTCTCCCCCCAAAACTAAAAACTTGAACTCTTTTCAGATGCTCCATCCATGAAAGAATTGAGCACCCCACATTTCTACTTCTACATATTTCCATTCCTCCCACTGCTTAGAAGCCTCGCCATAACCTACTATGTCACTGGATGAAACATGATTACTCCACTAATGAGGATGTGGTTTTATTCTTGGAAGTTTAAAAATTATTTAGTCAAGCAGCACAGCATTGGACAGATGTAATCTCCCTCGTGCAAATGGAATATCAGTCAGCGATCACCCTAGAATCTAGGGCTTGCCTGGGCACCTGGCACTTAAAAGATAGCTCAACTCAAACTAATACATATTATGTAACTTAGAGCATATCAGACTTATATTTCGGTCTCTGCTGTTTCAAACCGACACAATCATTCCCCTCTCAAATGTGCCCCCCTCTGTTTGCGGCTATGGGCTTGGATAAGGGCAGAGTCGCCGACCTCTTCATCTCCTGCTAAGGGCAGACGAAAGGAACAGGAGACGTGGCTTTGGGATCCACAGAGCCTACCGTTCAACCAGTGCAAAGGGGATTCTTCGGTCTTCAGAATCCGCTGGTACAGGCTGCGTCGGATGTCTGGCTGGCTGCGAAATTCATAACGCGTTGCTGTATATAAACTGCCATCTGGGAAACAATGCAGCAAACGAGGTATGGTTAGGAAAGGCTGATTCACCAACTGGTTTTGCTCCCTTAGTAACATCCCTCTCCCTGAGCCTAAGCAGGAGGCCTCCTTCCTCGGTGAGCCAATCCTTTTGTACCTACTCTAACAGGCAAGAGCCTCTTCCGATAACAGCCACACATAGAAACACATACTCCTGAGATTATATGCCCCTGAGTGCCAGCGCATGACAGTTTCTGCACACAATCAGGGGAATTCAGGAAGAATAACCAAAGCATTATCCGGAACTTCCCTGTCATGCTTTGCCGGGCAGCATCTGATCAGTTTGGGATTCTACCCACGCCTGGATGGGAGAGAACCAGCTGTGCTGCACAGATAGCGAGACACAAGTGCTTCATGGAAAGGGAGATTGCCACTGCTCTGAACTCCAAAATTAAGTGCTAGATGGAAGTGGGTTCATGGGGCGGGGGAGAGAGAGATATCAGGTGTCTCATAGAATCATAGAGTTGGAAGGGACCACCAGGGTCATCTAGTCCAACCCCCTGCACAATGCAGGAAATTCCAAACTACCTCCCCACACACACAGTCCCAGTGACCCCTACTCCATGCCCAGAAGATGGCCAAGGTACCCTCCCTCTCATGATCTGCCCATGGTCATAGAATCAGCATTGCTGATAGAACGACCATCTAGCCTCCTCTTAACAACTTCCAGGGAAGACGAGCTTACCACCACCTCCTGAGGAAGCCTGTTCCATTGAGGAACCGCTCTAACTGCTAGAAAATTCTTCTTCATGTCTTGATGGAAACTCTTTTGATTTAATTTCAGCCCGTTGGTTCTGGTCTTACCTTCTGGAGCAACAGAAACAACTCGGCATAGGATTGAAGGAGATCAGATGATCTTTAATGTATGTGCCTACACACACACACCAAACTTTGTGCCCGGCCCACTCTCGGTCAACCCCAGGGAACGGCTGCAAAGAAAAGAAGGGGGAGAAGGAAAGTACATACCTACAATGAGACCCGTGTAGCCATGGCTAGGGTCATAGGGACATTTTTCCTTCCCTTCCTCAAAGACTGAGGGTGGCATCAACTTGTTGGTATCCTAGAGAATGCAAAGAGCAGAGACAGATCACCCTCAAGGCACAGGACCACACAGCTTGCCTGGATCCTCCTGACTACCCTGGAGATCAAAAGCCCTGGTGTGGAGCTTTTAGCCAGGGGACAAGGGAGGGCGATCCCCAGGTTCAGTTTAGATGTTACTCCACAATGGGAACAGGGGGATGTCTTTTGTGTTAGGGAAGGACTCCCTCTCCCCTACATCACTCATTCGACACAAGCTCTACCACAACTACAGCTGCCACTCAGATGATCACTACAGCTAGCTGCTCCCTCCATTGTGGCAACTAGGGACAGCATCCCCAGGCCAACACAGCATCTGTCCTGTTGGCAGAAGGCCTGTCATTCCAAGGCTGTTTCGGCAATGCATCAACATCATCGGCCCAGTAAACTATATATTGTATTCCCCAGAGCTTCAGCTTAGTGAAAAGCCATGTAAGGTGGGTCAGAATTATTATCCTTGCTTTGTAACTATAAGATTGAGAGAACAGCATCCTGCCCTGTGAGTTCATGGGTGAGCTGAGATTTGAACCAGCATATAACTCATGCTCTGACTGCTGTTACTGCACCTTTTTTCCAATTCTTATACTGTTACGCTCACAGCAACCCTAAGAAGCAGATGAGGTGAAGCAACACGCACCTAAGAGCAACCAGAAAACTTAATGGCTGAGCACACCTCCTGCACTGAAATCCAATGCTCAATGCACTGCATTATAATAATCTAGAAACCTGCATATCAACTATCACAATACACATGGCAAAATACAGAGGTTTTGTGTAGATTAGAATTTGTTGGCTCCAAAAGAGTCGTGTTTCCTCGTTTTAAGAGTTTCACATGAAGACAAAGAGAAGGCTCAGATTAAAAGTCTATCTGGTAAATGGATGGATCACGAAAGCTCATAACCTGCCAGAAAATATTTTTGTTAGTCTTTAAGGAGCTACTGGACTTTTGCTCTTTTCTACTAACGCAAATTATATATAATCCTCAAATCATTTCAGTCTTCAATGGAGCATGCTAGTCCCACTGAGAAAACAACAAACTCTTTTTTTATTTTGTATTTCTTTTATACTTAATTACTTTCCTCCTTGTTTAAACTGACATCATTGAAAGAGAAATGTTTGCAATGAAATGGGAATGGGTTTAGACTTATGGGAATGGGCTTAGATTTATCCCAGTTTAACAGAAATGTTTCAACTGATCTTGGCCTTCTTTAACCATTGTAAGATTAACTTATTAACTCCATTTGCTTATAAAAGAAAGCCAAATACCAAACAGCCCACTCTTCTCCATGTTCAGTCAAGACATGAGTTCCACTGAGATCAATGGGACTTCCTCCCAAGCAACCTTGCATAGGATTACAGTCAGATATTACTACACCAGACAGTAGCACAGCCTCCTGCTGGATAACAAATTGCACCTTTTTGGTGTTGTTCAATGAATCCATAGATCAGTCATAAACTCTGGCCTCTTTTTCAAACAATTTATTTCCAGCTGGAGGCTAATGAATTGGCAAGTGCTCAAATGAAAGCAGCAGGTACTGAGAGCAGGAACAGGATGTTTGATGTAAAGAGCAGAATGAATTCACAGGACTTTGTGAACGTGGTTAGATTCAGCATTATAAGAAAATACTTCAGAATACAATAAAAAAAGAGATAAAGAAGATGAGTTGCATGATTTCCAAAGAGAGTAGGATGCAGAAACCATTTGTGGCAGAATAGTGATATCAGGATGAAGGGCTGTCTTATTCTGATGGAAATACCATATATGGAGGGTAAAGTCTTAGGACACAAAGATTACCAACCCATTTTGTAGACATACCGTAATGGCTACTAAGAAAGCAGTCTTAAATGAAAGAAGTCTAAGGTCACACATGTCACCATGGGATTCCCTAGTAATTTTGAAACAATCATTGACAGGCTCCATGCAAATATTGGGGAGGAGGAGAATCAAACTGGGGGATGCAACCATGCAAGACCCTTTAGAAAGCCTTTGACCACGAAGCTGGAAAACAATTACTGGCTGTGAATTTGAATACAGTTGACAGAGATTTCTGCTAGGTGAACTCATAGTTGAGTTATGAGCATTGTATGTGCAGAATGTATACCAGTACCTTTGACACACAAGTACCATGTCAGAGGGGAAATGTTGCTAAGTAGATTAGACATAGAAGGGTCTCTACTTTGCTGCATTGGATTTTCTGGTTGACAGCTAGAGGAAATTGAGCAGGACTTCATAAACAGATAGGTGGTGGAAAAATAGCTCGGGATGGATTCACCCACTATCAAATTCAGTACAACAGTACTGTAATGGAGGATGTTCCTGTTGCTCTGGGACTGGTCACTGAACAGTGGAAGGTGGAGGTACTGGTCTTTGAGAAACACTAGAAGATGGGTGGACCATGGTCATTTTGGCCACCATGTAGCTATCAGAATGCAGGATGCTTTGTCTAGCACAATTCTGTACAATAGATAAGGACATATGAGGAACCAGGAGAAGAGGTGGGAACATGTATTAGAGGTGTGGTCTTCAATGGAGAAGGAAAACGTTCTCCCATGGAGTCCTTTCTGACACCTCCCTGGCTGCTGTAGTTGTAGTATTTCTTGATGTACTTGGCATCCACCTTGATGTTGTCTACACCCATTAAGTGTATGACTGTGAGTAGGATGTTGCTGTGGAAGCACCACTGCCAGTTATCCAAGGTAATGGTGCGTAGAGCAGGAGATGCTGCATCTTGTTTTTGATTATCATTTCCACTTCTCTTTGGAAATTGTGCATCCGATCTTCTCTCCCTTCTTCAAGTTGTCTACGACAGTGGAACCCTGCTGGCTACACAGGCAGCTCCAGCTGCCCACCCCCAGGCACACTCTGTGGCTGAAACCCTCACTCCCTACTTTTCACCTCTCCTTTGCTTGCTCACTCTTGGCCTTCAGGAAGAAAAACAAGGACAGGCACACTCACAGCTGCCCTTTGGAAAGGAGAGGCTGGCAGACAGGCAGGAGTGAGAGGGGGTCAGCTGTGGCTGTAGAAACACACCTGGCAGTGGGCGGGAGGACAATGGCTGCATTGCTGCTGCTGCTTGAAGAACCGTGACACTGCATGCCTGGGAAAGGTACCTGGCAGCCACCTGAAAAGCTCCACCACTGGAGTTTTCCCTGGAATTAATTATTTATATTAACTAATAGCAGATTACTTACACAGGGCAGAGGGTAACAATAAGGGATTGTTTGTGAAACTGCAAGTGGCCAGGAGTTTAGCTCCAGTGCACCAGGTGGGACTAACTCTTGAGCAACCATAGGATCTACTTATGTGGGGACAGGTACTGAGGGATTTTAATGGGATGGAGTGCTCTACTAAGCACAGGGTGGAGCCACAGCTATACTTTTGTTTCAAGCTGATTGTAGAAAAGCAAAGAGGCCCTCGTGTAGAAGCAGTCCTTGGCTCTCTGTCTTATAAAAGCTCTCCCTTGCTCCTTCCCAATCACATGCATCCAGGAAGAACATGTTTACAAGCACTGCAATAAGAAGTCAAAAAATTCATGGGACTTTGACACCCTGCATAAATGAACTTGTGAAAGGAAGTACTCTGGGCAAGAAGACTGAGCTAGAAGTGGCATGCTAAGTACAGACGCTGCCAAATTTGATTATACCATTGATCTCCAAATTCTATGCCCAAGAAGAACAGTAGCTGATACTTCATTCAAGCAACAGGAAGAGCTCTCACACTCTGTAAATGTGATGGACTTTGTGAGAAAACTGGTTTTGAATTCTTTCTTCCTGAACCTATGACTGCAATAACTTTAGAATAACTTAATATTTGTTTCCAGACTGACGCTCAATCATCCTTTGGCAAATGTGCCAACCATACCCTGCAGCAGTGAACTTTACCCGCTTCACATTAAAGCCGGGTAAGAACCCTTTACAAAAACAGTTACCCATAAACATGCAGAGAACTTACATCTTTCTTTAAATATCATGTTGATCAGGCTCTAAGAGAAGAGACTGAACTGATCTTAACCCAGAACAGTTCCAATTATAAAGCACTACTTTCTCCTCCTCATCTCCAGATATTGTTCTGGTTGTTGTTTGCAGTGCCCACAATACCCAGTGATGGGGTAATCCAGACAAGTCAGGTGATGATTGTAGGTAACTCAACAATCCAACGGAGTGTCTGTCACTCTTTGCATCACAGGTTGTGTCTGATGGAGCATTTGTACCTGTGGTAAGCCCAACTAGCCCTGAGACTGATTGGATAGTTTCCCTTGAAGCTACTTCTCATGCAGTAAGTAAGAACAGCTGAGGAGTGTAGCAGAACTTGTTCTGGGTCCCTTTGTTCTCTGGAATGCAATATCCAAGGAAACCTGCCTGAGCCTAACACCACAGACTTTCCAGTGAAGTATGTTTGCTTAGAAAAGCTTTCAAAACCTAATTAAAAGCAGGTAAGCTGTTATTTGATGAGCCCCGTGGTGCAGTGTTAAGCTGCAGTACTGCAGTCAAAAGCTCTGCTCACGACCTGAGTTCGATCCCGACGGAAGTCGGTTTCAGGTAGCCGGCTCGAGGTCGACTCAGCCTTCCATTCTTCCGAGGTCGGTGAAATGAGTACCCAGCTTGCTGGGGATAAAGGGAAGATGACTGGGGAAGGCACTGGCAAACCACCCCGCAAACAAATCATAGAATCATAGAGTTGGAAGGGACCACCAGGGCCATCAAGTCCAACCCCCTGCACAATGCCAGAAATTCACAACTACCTCCCCCCTCCACACCTCTAGTGACCGGAAGATGGCCAAGATCCCTCTTATCATCTGCCTAAGGTCACAGAATCAGCATTGCTGACAGATGGCCATCTAACCTCTTCTCAAAAACCTCCAGGGAAGGAGAGCTTACCACCTTCCGAGGAAGCCTGTTCCACTGAGGAACCGCTCTACCAGAACCAACAGGTTAAAATTAAATCAAAAGAGTTTCCGTCTAGACATTAGAAAATTCTTCCTAATGTCTAGACGGAAACTCTTTTGATTTAATTTTAACCTGTTGGTTCTGGTACAACCTTCTGGAGCAACAGAAAACAACTCAGCACCCTCCTCTATCTGACAGCCCTTCAAGTACTTGAACATGGTTATCATATCCCCTCTCAGCCTTCTCCTCTTCAGGCTAAACATACCCAGCTCCTTCAATCTTTCCTCATAGGACTTGGTCTCCAGACCCCTCACCATCTTTGTTGCCCTTCTCTGGACAAGTTCCAGCTTGTCTACATCTTTCTTAAATTGTGGTGCCCAAAACTGAACACAGTACTCTAGTTGAGGTCTAACCAGAGAAGAGTAAAGCGATACCATCACTTCGCGTGATCTGGACACTATACTTCTGTTGATGCAGCCCAAGACTGTGTTTGCCTTTTTAGTTACAACATCACACTGCTGACTCATGTTCAGTGTTTGGTCTACTAAGACCCCAAGATCCTTTTCACACACACTACTGCTCAAACATGTCTCCCCCATCCTATAATTATGCATTTGATTTTTCCTACCTAAATGCAGAACTTTACACTTGTCTTTGTTGAAGTGCATTTTATTAGTTCTAGCCCACTTCTCCAGCCTGTCAAGATCATCCTGCATCTTGGCTCTGTCTTCTACCGTATTTGCTACCCCTCCCAATTTAGAATCATCTGCAAATTTAATAAGCATCCCCTCTATTCCTTCATCCAAATCATTTATAAAGATGTTGAACAACACAGGGCCCAGCACAGATCTCTGAGGAACTCCACTAGTCACTTCTCTCCAAGTGGACGAGGAACCATTAACTAGCACTCTTTGGGTACGATCTGTCAACAAGTTGCAGATCCATCTAACAATAACAAAGTCTGCCTTGGAAACGTCGGAATGTGACGTCACCCCATGGGTCAGGAATGACCTGGTGCTTGCACAGGGGGCCTTTACCTTTACCTTTAAGCTGTTGAGAGATTTTTTTAATGTGCTTATTGTATTTTAATAGTGTTTTTCATGCTTTGAGGGTGGGTAGGCTCCTTGGTCCACTCTTTGGGAGATAGGTATGGAACAAAAACCAACAAATAAATAAAAAATAAACTCTGGAAGCAATAAGTGAAGCCAAAGCTGCATATTCTCTCCCTTATCCAAACTGCGCTGGAGTCCTGGAAAAGGATGTCCAACAGTGGGCAGATACTAGGGTTGCAAACTAGCCCGGAGAAAAATGTCCTGCCCCTTTAATAGTGGCTTAACCTGTGGGAAACAGGCAGCTGCAGGTCTTCATGGCACAGAGATAAATAACATCACCTGGTGAATTACATCCCATTAAGTCCCAGTGTAGCAGTCTCTGACATGATCATGGTATCTTATGAACATGTGCAGAATTAATTCCATATAGAGCTTAAACACATCATACACATACAGAGGTTTGTGTAATGTATAATGAAAGTCTGTGTCATGCTGACAGGCTAAGCTCTGTGTCAGGCTGACAGACTACTCTCAAAGTTAGCTCTATCAAAGCTAACTACTAAAGTTACTCTGGCTTGCCCTTGAAGGGGCAGCGTAAAAGTCATCTTTCTGACTCAGCTGCCAGATGTCAGATAGTTGGGTCTGAAAAGTCGGCACTTGCTTATCTGAGGTGCTTTTCCAGGCATAGAATGGAAGGTCATCTCTGTTTTGGGGATTTTTGGTCTCTGCTCTGAGATACAGTGTAAAGGACAGAATTATGCCACTGTCCGATAAGACAGTACAGCAGTACAATAGACCTTGTACTGGTAACCTTGCACTTGTAAACCTGGTGACTTAATGCTTTCTTCATAGATGAGGTGGAAATGACACTGCCAGTCACTCTCCAGAAAGACCTAACTTAGACCCATGACAGAAGCCTGCAGTTTTCTGACTCAGCCCAGATAACCACTGATCTGAGAGGATATAAGGAAGCCTCAAACAGCCAGAAGGCAGGAGGACTGGTAGAGGACAGCTGAATGCTGTCTGGCTGCTGGGTCTCCTGACATCCTCTAAGATGTTAAACTAGGAAAGCAGAGAGTTGATGGAAGTTGGCTGACGCTGACCGACCTCACTCTCTATACTTGTCTCTTGCGTGAGACACATGAAGTGAGTTACAGAGAGGGCAGCAAGTCTGTCTGGCCATAACTCATTTCCATTATATTCTATTTCATGTCTTGCGTGATATGAAACCGTACCATTTCACAGGTTCTTTGTGAGAATGGGAAAGACTCTCTTTGAGAGGGATTCATTTCAAGATGACCTGCTAAGGCTGGATATCTGAAATGATTGCTGATGGACTATTCCATATAATGGAGGCTCTTAGCATTCCTACTAAACCTTACTGTGGGGTCTAAGAGTATTGGATCAGTTCCATATTTGGAAACACTGACATCTCATTAATTCTAGTAAGGAGTTGATGGGTTTTCACTGAATGATCTAAATAGTCTGACTTTCCTTGAGAAACATGGAAGTTGTGAAACCCAAACTACAGAACTGGTCCATACAGTTCTTAGAACCAGAAACAGGGAAGAAAGGAGTCAGAGGCTCCCCCAACATAATAGGGGAGGCTTCTGTACTCAGAATAAGAGGCAAGAGATGTTCCTGGGGAAAAAGGAGAATCTCTTTTCTCTGTAATGAAGCTTAAGGCACATACACAGATTGGCACAGTCAAAGAGACTGTAAATAGCTTTAAGCTAACACATAGTATTTATATATTCAGCATTGCTGTCTAAAACTAGAAAGAGCATGCATAGCATGTACATAGACAATGCCTGATCTTAATGATGATCAGTTAAGAATATTAATAGAAGTCTTTAAAGGACTCCAGGTGACACAGATGACACAGCAAGGTATAGTGTGTCTTCTGTACAGAAATGTTATGATGTTTTGAATGATTTAAGTTAGGATGTTTCTAACCAAATCTTTCTCCAAAGAATTAACCATATTTTGACAGGATTTCTGTAACCTTATATTCTGAATGAAGGTGCATTGCACTAAGGATACTTTATGAATATATTCTAAGATACTCCTTTATGGAGGCATAGAGAATGTGAATGATTACTTGCTACATAAACATGTTTAAGACTAATGATGTCTATCCTTATATGATATTTTAAGGCTTTGCAACCAAAAAGCATATATTGTATAATGTAAATAAATGTGTTTTATATATACTTCTACTCTTGTCCATTATTATAAATTTATTGGCGTGTTCAAGAGATGTCCTAGAAGCAATAACAAGTTTCTAGGAACCGTTGATTCCGGTCTAGTGGTGTCTTGCTGAATAAGATAACTCCATTTCTCAGTGAATGGTACATTCTAAGAGTGTAGGCACTTAACGGCCCGAACCGCGACACCAGGTAAATGGAAAATGTATTTTTCTCAAGGCAGTTGGCAACCCTGGCAGCTATTAGGACTGGCACGTTTACTGTGAGCATCTGATACAGGAAACACTACTGAATAGAAGTGCGGAAAGTTCAGATCACTCACAGCACTGATAACAGAGCGGGGAGGGGGGAGTTCAGTGCCCTGGATATTCAGAATAAGGTGTTTCTACAGGAATAAGGTTCCTTCCAAGTTCAAAGCCAGCAGGTCAAATACCCTGGGCAAGGAGAAGACACCATTACTGAAAAGATCTTTTCCCACACACCTGAGTTTTGGGGTTTTTTGCTTTTTAATTGTTAACATTTTATTAATGGCTCTTTTTAAATATAACACAGTGACCAGCTAAAGGCTCATCTACAAATGAAAACACATACCCAAACATTCATTGTCAAGTTCTCATCATGCCCTCAAGCCTCAAGAGGAAGGAAAGAACAAGGGAGGTGGGGAAGAGAATCAAGAGCAGCACTCCAAAAGGGAGCATCATGTAAATGTAGCTTTGACTGGCAGTTGCCAATCTGGACAGACTTTTTAAAATCACTATGGGGGAGGGCCTTTCCCGAACATTAAAAAAAAACCACATGCCAGTAATAACCAGGGGCCAGACCTGGATAGCCCAGGCTAGCCTGATCTCGTCAGATCTCAGAAGCTAAGCAGGGTCAGCCCTGGTTAGTATTTGGATGGGAGACCACCAAGGAAGAGCAGGGTTGCTGTGCAGAGGAAGGCACTGGCAAACCACCTCTGTTAGTCTCTGGCCATGAAAACCCCTAAAAGGGATCGCCATAAGTCAGCTGCGACTTGACGGCACTTTACACACACACTGCACAGCACAATGCTCTACAGCTGATAAACCAGCTACAACCTGTTGCAATTGGAATGCAAGGAAAAGAGCATTTTTCTGCAACTAAAGTATTAGCTGAAAATCACAGCAGAACTCCACCACCCACTACCTGAAAAGGCCCCTAAATCACTGTGTCACCAAAGCTTCTCTATGTATGTAGCTACCAACATACTTTGATACATTGGCTACTCACTGACATCTCATCTTTGCTCCAAGGGGTCCGTGAGGTATTCTCACTGGTAAGCTAAGCTGAAAGACAGAAACTATTGAGCTTCATGACTGAGCTCATTTCTCCCTGATCCATTCACTATTCTCGTTAGCACGCCAAGCAACAGGCAAAATATCTCAGAGCACTAAACATGGGCCTAAAGGGATTAAATGAAGGCATGCTCATGCTGTAACTTTCCTCCTTTTTAATGGAAAGGGTTTATATTATGTTAGTATAGCCCAGGGCAAGTCTCTGAAAGCAACAGGGAAGGCTCTAGTGCTCTGTGAAAACAAATAGCCAACTCTGGAGGACAAAACACAGGACAGGAAAAAAAAGGGGGACTTCCCAGAGTCATCCTTCCATCCGGCAGGCAGTATAATTTCTAATCCTTATGACCTTGGCATTCCTTGATAAGGGCTACCAACACAGCAGCCAGGATCGGGGACTGGTTTATTCCCCCGGATACCAATCAATAGAAAGTGTATCCATAGCTAGTTTTGTATGCAGAAATGGTTTCTCAAGGTGATATCTGCAGGTATCAAAGTGGCTAACGCGTCCAAGTCCAGCTTCTGGCGGCAAACAACTAAGATTTGATCTCCTTTCCATAAACATCACTGCCCAAAAAAAAAAAGGCCATCAGACAAGGCTGAAAATCCCCCCATCTTTTACTCACTATGTATGTGCAGAGGGGGTGGAAGGCATATGTTCCACAGGCATACAGATGGGTTGCATTCATCCTCTGCAAAAGCCTGACGTGGTTGTAACACTCTGTCTGCAAAGAGGAAAAGGATAATGTGGTTTGCAGAGGAATTCTACAATGCACCATTTTTTCACTACAGGAACGAACAGATCAGCAGCACAGACAAAGGGACAAAACAGCAGAGACTTGGGCTGCACATACCTTATTGTTCTTGCCCTTTTTCAAGCATTCTGCCTGCTTCTCAGGAGAGGCCTTCCAATCCATCTGCAAAATAAAAAGTGGAATCATTACTCACTGGGGGGCCCCCAACAAAGGAAATGGTGGCTGAGCAGTGACATTACGAAGCAAAGCCCATGAAGCCCACAAGGGCTCTTCAAAGTTCATGTTTTTCTTTTGCAGGAAAAGGGGATTTATCAAAGTGCAGCCCAGGGTAGTACTGCAGATTTCTGCGGTCCATTAGCTTTTAAAAGCCCTTGACCAAAATTGGAACTTGGATGTTGCAAGTAAAAGCCAAAAGGAAAGCTACAGGGTGAGTGGAAGCAAAAGTAGGAGGGAGACAAAAATGCCTTTCTTGGACATTAGCAGATTTTTGCCTGGCCAAAGTGTTCCCTCTCATTTTGCCCAATTACAGAGAACACTGCAATAAGGGCACTAATTGAACATATGTTACAGATGCGTGGATGCATAAACTTCTAGATATTCATACGCCTCTCCCTGTTACAGGGACAGGCTCTTCTCCTAGACTGGAGGACGACTGGAGGACAACAGGGGTCCCACATCTGAGTCTGCTGTGGAATTGAGATTTCGTGACCTATGCACCCAAATTTCACAAAGTACTCATTCAACACTCTCTCAAAATTAGTTCTTTTAAAGATGTTCCTAGGTACCTCTATTATGTAACACTACTCACTATGTTTGTGAACCCAAATTTGACAAAGCAGACCACAAAGGAAATGACTTTTAGTATGTTAGAGAGATGCAGTTGCACTTACTATCTGATGGGAGCCGTCAGCAATGTTGGTGGAATTTAAGGAAAAGATGGCCCCCCTGGCCCCTACATAAAGAATTCCCTTCTCATCCTCTAGCAGGAGGGTGGTGTAATTTTGGACATGGCTGCTGAAACGCCTCACAGAAGACAAATCTGGAGAAAGAAGCACAAAAACACAGGGAAATTAAAACAAGTTTTACAACAAGAAATGAGAGCCCAGCCCATCTTGGGAATACGTGGACATTGTGGCTGAACTGAAGATCAAAACTGAAGGGGTGGGGGATCTTGCAAGCCCTGCAGAACCAGGATCAAGCCTAAAAGAGCCACTGTCAAGCCAGAGGATCTCTGCAGAACAAACTGAAAGGGGAGAGGGGGTATTGCAAGGCCTGCAGAACTCATTGCGATGTGCAGAAGTTCTGCAGAACTCAGGCACACCCCAGCAGTTGAAGAGGGAGGGTTTTCCCCCCTTTATACAGGTTGTAGCCAGCAGTACCAATCCTGAAAAATCCCAATTGGGGGGGGGGGCTTTTTCAGATTAGGATTGCCAGCTACCGTCAGTTTCTGCTGGTTTTTTTTTCCCAGTTCAGCTTTACCGAATGCTCACCCCCTACTCAGGACTCTAATCTGCATAATTTCCTGCAGTTATAATTAGATAACCAGTTTTCTAAGAAAAACGTCTTTGGGACCCATGCCTAGACTACCATGGAAAATTGCGAATGATTTTTTACATATGAATAAAGAATAGAAATCTGTAGTTAGTGTTACATATTTTGCATCACAGAAGAAGAACATGCCGTCAAGTTGCAACTGACTCATGGCAACCCCATCCACAGGGCGTTCCAGGCAAGAGAGGACCAGAAGTGGTTTGTTGTTGCCTTCCTCTTCATAGCAGCCCATCTTCCTTAGTGGTCTCCCATCCAAATGCGGATCATGGCCAACTGCTTAGCCTGGGCTAAGCTAAGCTATTCAGGCTGCTTTCAACATTATATATATATATGGCCCCTGGTGGGGTTTTCAAGGCAAGTGATTAAGCAGAGGTGGTTTGCCATAGCCTTCCTCTGCAGAGTCTTCCTTGGAGGTCTCCCTTCCAAGTACCAACTCAACTTAGCTTCCATACCATTCCACATCTGTCTGTCTGTGTGATAGAGAGAGAGTGCCAGTGTGGCGAAGTGGTTAAGGTGTCAGACTAGGATATGGGAAACCCAGGTTCGAATCCCCACTCTGCCATGGAAACTCGCTGGGTGACCTTGGGCAAGTCACACACTCTCTGCCTCGACCCTGGCAAGTATTTGGATGGGAGACATCCAAGGGATACCAGGGCATAACACGGAGGCACGCAATGGCAAACCACTTCCAAATGTCTCTTGCATTGAAAACCCTACGGGGCAACCATAAGTCAGCTGGGGGGGATATTAATATATTCATCCATGTACAAAGCCAAGTGCTGTCACACCTTCCTTACATGTTCCTTCTTTCTAAAGCCCTGGCCCTTGAGAGAAGAGGGAAAACAATTATCTTGACTGGGACACAAAGCCGGAGGCAGACAGCTGCCCTGATAAACTAGGCGCTATTTATATCCCCTTACTTACTACTTCTCAGGCTGAGTCACCAAGAGGTCAGTGCAGACCAGAGTTCTCAGGATGGGAGACAGTTTGAGGTCAGGCAAACGCCTTCCAAGCCCTCAGGCCTCTACAGCCTTCCCTCCCCACTTCCCACTCTCAATCAGCTGAGTGCCTCTGAGATCATAGGACCTTCCTGGTTCATTAGTGTTTTATCTGAGCAAAAAAAGCAGTGTTTCTTTCCTAACCACGCTGCCTAAATAAAGCAGGTTTCTGCCATTGGGGGTGTTGGCAGGTGCCCTGTCCAAGCAAGACCCCTACTTGATTCTGTTTAGCTGCATCAAGCAGGTCTCTGGAGAGGCAGCATTTAAACTGTCTAAAACAAATAAATAGTTGGGCAAATTCAGCTGGAATAATGGGTTTAGTTTTGTCTTCCAACACTTATGAAAAACATGTACAGATCTGAGGGAGTTCAGAAGAGAGAAATGATCATAAAACTGGATTTTGACTACAAGTGAGGGGAAACTCACAGAACTAAAGATAAATTCTCAAAAGTAGCTATGCTAATATATATCCCAGACAGAATTCAATGAATCTTATGGCAGGCTCATATACTCATTTACATTACTTAGGGTCCCCCCCCCACATCATAATGACTTGTAGCAAAACATCTGACCTGAGGAAAGTCTCCCATAGGAAAGGTATTCTTGCCATTTATTAAAGGAGTCACTGATAGGATGGAGAAACTTTTGAAAAAACATAACCTACAAACAGTGTTTAAACCCACCAAGAAAATACAACAAATGCTACGATCAGCAAAAGACAAAAGAGACCCCCTCACCTCTGCAGGAGTATATCGTATACCTTGCAGCTGTGGAGAAGTTTACATCGGGACCACAAAACGCAGCATACAAACAAGGATAAAAGAACATGAAAGATACTGCAGACTTGGCCAATCTGAGAAATCAGCAGTGGCTGAACATGGACTGACACAAACAGGACACAGGGTCTTATTCCAAGACACTGAAAGACTGGACAATTCTACCAACTATTTTGTCAGATTGCACAGAGAAGCCATTGAAATTCATAAACATCAGCACAACTTTAACAGAAAAGAGGAGAGTTTAAGAATGAATAAGGCTTGGCTTCCTGTTCTAAAAAACCTCCAGACTAACAAAGACAACATTCAACAATAGCCATGCAGATTAGCTTTGGATTACACACATTAACAGATCACTTCAGGATACAATGGTTCCATATTAACATACCATAATCATTAGCACATTATCTTGATACTTACAGGACAATGATTAGCACATTACTTTTGCAGGACAATACTCAGCTCAAACCCAACCCCTTTCTGACTATATATTACTCTTCCTACACCCTTGACACTGAGAGACACTGTCCTTCAGTGTTACTACTCTGAAGATGCCTGCCACAGTTGATGGCGAAATGTCAGGAAAGAAAATTCCAAGACCACGGTTACACAGCCCGGATAACCTACAAGAACCAATGAACTCTGACCGTGAAAGCCTTCGACAATGTTTTCTCTACAGTTGACAGTACATTGCCTGAATTTTAGCATATATTGGAAAACTTGCCCATCTTCATCCAGGCACAGTAACTTCCCACACTTAGAACTGGGAACATGGGAAGTATCCTGGGGCAACACAAGACAAGCCTGCACCCACTCTTGGAAACTAGTAGACTGTGCATGATATGCTGGATCTTGTAAATTGTGCCAACCAGGTTTTAAAACAGCATGAATGTAAACTTACAAAAATCTGTATTGCAACTACTTTGAAATGATTTACCTGGCCCTTAATACAGGATAACAGTTTTCTAAAATGCTATACATACATGATTTCTCATATGCAGGTGATACTATGCATACCCATAAAGTATGTGTGGCTACATGCACACATGGGTGCATACATGTATTCTGCAATGTGGATTTGGCAAGTTTAAAGTGGATTACAAACAGGCAATGATTTCAACTAAACAGCCGGTACTGGCATAGCCAGTAGAAAATGCTTTTTAATTTTTATTTATTTCATCATTTTTATAGACCGCCCTACCCTAACTAATTCATCTGCATAAATGTCCTCCAAAGTAGGTGATTGTTTCCATTTTACAGATGAAAAACTGAGGTTGAAACTTGATTGTGGTTCTTCCCATCATGCAGAAGATGAGTGATTTTGAACGTGAATTTTCCAGCTCCAAATGCCTGTGCTTGATGCTCATCCTGGAGCATTACGCAATTTTTAATCAAACTGCGTACAGTTCATAAGGACAACGGCTGTGAGCATCCTTGCAAATGAGGCATAGGTGGGGAAGGCTGTTAGATCATTCCAAACTGCTACATGCAAACTGTTTGCACAGTTATACCTCTTAATGACAAAGAACAAATAAAATCCCTGAGCAAAGCTTAAATGGTTTGAGTCACCTTCCTGCTGCTGCATCCCTACCTAGAGGGGGATGAGATCAGTGACAGATGGCAGGCACCTGCCTTTGAAGTGTCATTGCTATGCCACAATGCAGAACTGCAGGGTATGTCTCTGTAGGGGGGACCATTGCAACAGTCTCCCACCCCCCAGCCTTAAGACAACCATGGCTTCAGTGACATAAGGCCAGCAATTAACTAACTGTCAGCCCATGATGCCATGAGAAAGGTGACACTCAACCTGCTTTACTGGGTGCCCTTTGCAGCCTGTTTCTCCATGGTTTTACACAGTTCTGCTTCTGGAGGTTGCTTGAATTCATCAGATCAACAGCTCAAGATCATCAGTTCTACCAAGAGCTCTGCAGCAAGGTACTCCCCACTTGTGTATTTTCTTTGAAAGGCTTTGCGTGTGCCTAAATGCTAACGGTGACCTTTGCAAAAACAGCAGAGCTTTTAAAATCCTCATCTCTCACTTAATGGGGCTGAGAAAAACACAGAGAGTCCGCTGGATGTTTATCACAGTGTTGAAACCCATTTTAATTCTCATCTGAACTTCAGAATCTACACCACAATGGGCATTGAACCTGCATCATCTGCAGCGGTAAAATCAAAAGCTTCCATATTTTGAAACATGGTCATAGCACACAGCAAGGGTCAGTTTACATGATCAGATGGCAAAGCATAGTTCTATGAGTGTACCACCTCATGCTGCAGGTGAGAGGTTGTATGTTTTAATGTTTCCCTTTAAAATATCCTAGAAAACTAGCATATCAGAAGGAAGGTTTCAGCCAAGATTTCCACCTGACATTCTGTTTTTCCCTGCCCTCCTCACACTTTACAACAAAATCTCCAGGAATTTCCCAACCTGGAAATGGCAACCCTAGCCAGGCCTAGCCCCAGTGAGTCCTCCTTCAATGGCCGAAAGGGGCCCTGCCCCCTCATAGAAACCCAGCCTGGGATACTGTGGTTGCCTAGCAACAGCCACTGAGGGAACCCATTGCTTAAAGCTCCTTTAACATTTTCAGATTTAAAAAAAAAATTTTTTTTTAGTTTTCACATTTTTCTGCAAACCTGGGGCCCTTTTCAGGTTTATAGAAGTACCTGTCTTGCCCATTCACAGCTCCAGTCACCAGATTTAAGTATTCAAGGATTTGACTGACTTATCTATTACAGAGTGGCATCTCTTTATCCTGAAATCCTTTGCACTGGGAAACAGGATGATAACCAGTTCAATTTTATACCTGAAGGAATTATGATACATGTGATTTAGTGGTTAAGGTGTTGGACTAGGAGCTGGGAAACCCAGGTTCAAATCCCCACTTGCGCCATAGAGGCTTGCTGTCTGTCGTCCACTCTCAGCCCTGACTCTGACAAGTGTTTGGATGGGAGACCTCCAAGGAATACCTGGGTCATGATGCAGAGGCAGGCAATGCCAAACCACCTCCAAATGTCCCTTGCCTTGAAAACCCTACCAGGTCACCATAAGTCAGCTGTGACTTGACGGCAGAAGAAAAAAATAGAAGAAGAAGAGTTGGTTTTTCTATGCCGACTTTCTCTACCACTTAAGGCAGAATCAAACCGGCTTACAATCACCTTCCCTCCCCCTCCCCCTCCCCACAATAGACACCCTGTGAGGTGGGTGGGGCTGAGAGAGCTCTAACAGAGCTGTAACTTGCCCAAGGTCACCCAGCTGGCTTCGTGTGTAGGAGTGGGGAAACGAATTCACCAGATTAGCCTCCGCCGCTCATGTGGAGGAGTGGGGAATCAAACCTGGTTCTCCAGATCAGACTCCACAGCTCCAAGCCACTGCTCCAAACCACTACACCACGCTGCCCACTTCATCACTAGAAAGATAGCAAAAGTTCATGGATCTGTCCCTAGTCAGGGCACAATAGCACCATTTCTACTTCCACAGCAACAGCTGATTGGACAAGGACAGAGAGACAGAAGCAGCAAAAACAAAATAGTGAAAAGTGGAACAGTCCCATTGGGCAATTGAATCCTTAACCAGACTGAGCTGGCAAACGTGTTCTAATCAATGGGCCTGCATCAACCATGCCTAGTACAAACTGCACAACAATTATTCTATTTATCAGCATGAAGATCAGGAAGGAGCTACAGAGTTGGAAGGGTGAAACTAATCCAAACGTCAAGCAGATGAGATCTCTTTAAATGAACAAACGGTGCTTAAGATTTACGAGCAGAGAGCTCAGTTCTTAGCCCTGGTATTCAAACGTGAAGAGCAGCCTTGCCCACAACAGAGTTTCTTTTTCCCATGCCCCCGGTGCCAGCTTTCTTTCCGTCTTTGGATACCAGAATAAAATAAGTGGCAGCGAATAAGCCAGACCGGTAGTGTGAATGGAACACTAAACAAATGGCTGTCATTCATCTCTAGTACCTTAGTACTAGAGGAAAAATGGCTGCTAGCAGCTTTGGACTGAATAGAGAACATCAAAGTAATAAGTGGCATGTATGAAGTTTGGACGTCAACAAACAGAAGTGAGGGAAGAAAAAGAAGGAAAGGTCCTGGTAGCGAGATGGGCAAGAGAGGGCAAAGGGAGAAAAATGCTTATCTGCATATGGGAAAAGCTTGGCACTTTAGATTTGCGAGGGAAAGTTTAGTTGGTAGGAAGACAATCTCCTGTCATATTCTACTACGACGACGACGAAGGGAGTTTTGACTCTTGAAAGCTAATACCCTGAAATTCTTTTTGGTCTCTAAGGTGCTACTGGACTCTAAACTTAACTGTACTCCAAGAAATGTAACCGTTCTCTTCCTTCCTCTTCCCAACAATCGGATAAAACTATACATACCGGCTGCTTAAAGTAAATTGTTTCTCAAGTTCCTTTTTGCACTCATACAATGGGGGCAGGCTTGAGTTCCTCCTCGGACTGCTAAATGTGGAATGCAGGTGAATAGGTCCTTGGCAGACTCAGTCACAAGGAAAAAACGCACATAAAAAAGCCCAAATGAAAATTGCGCACAGAAAAAAAAAACCACTGTCATAAATGAGCACAACAAAAAAGCCCACACGGGAAAATGCCCACACAGAAAAATATTCACATATAGTAATTTTCATGTACACCTGAAGATGTCTGCGCAACTTTGATATTTATAATTGTAAACCAAAATTCTTCAAATATGTGATATTTATTTCGTTATTGAAAAATTAAAACCATAACATTACTTTTACAACTATTAATATTAAGTTATGTAATACTTCAAAATTTTACCCATAATGAGAGAGGAGCCCCGCAGAGAAGAGAGACAAATGAACTACACCAAACAACAACAGACAATGAATGTCTCATCATGTCTCTTCTTGGTGATCGTCTCAGTAGAAGACACCACAATACATAGTTTCTTGTAATAGATGTAATTTTAGAAAGAAGATGTAAATGTTATATATGTGCATATTTTTCTGTGTGGGCAATTATCTGCGTGAGCATTTTTCCATGTGCATATTTTTCTGTGTGGGCATTTTCCATGTGGGCTTTTCTCTGTGTGGGCATTTTTCTTGTGTGCATTCATTACAGTGGGTTGAAGTCTCTCCCCTCACCAAACCCCACCCTCCTCAGGCTCCACCCCCAAAAATCTCCAGGTATTTCCCAACCCAGAGCTGGCAACCCTATGGGGAAGCCAGCTGCAAAAGCCAGCTTGCAGCTATCTAGGTAACAAGTGCTTAACAGCCATGACAAAGTAGTTCTTCCCAATGAAAAGAACAACAACAAAAACAAAACAAAACAGGTATTTAGAAAAAGATGGCTCTGCCCCTCTCAATGGCACCATAAAAAGCTACTTAGCATGGGTTCAAGGGAAAGTGTGCTCTACAACATTCAACTGTCAGATACTGGAATGTTTTGCCACCTTACTTGATACCAATATGTGAACTTTCAGTTCTTGGCCCATAGACTCATGTATAAAACATTAACCTTGGAGCTGGAGAGAAATCCTAGTTTAGCCATGGATCTGTGAGTGGCCTTGAGCAGCCCTTAAGCCTAGTTCCCCATCTGAAAATGGCAAAAAATGACTGGCCGCTTTATGAGGCTAATTTGAGATTTGTGCAATAAAAAATGGAGAGTTTTTTTTTTAAGAAGTCTGAAATCCTGATGTGGCAGCAAGCCCCATCAATTTCACTTGAACTAACATCTGCCTTGCTGTCATTCACAACTAGTTACCTATACAATATAATATGAGGGATGCTTCCCCCCCTTTTTCCCCCTTCTTTTTTGTGTGCCATCAAGTCACAGCTGACTTATGGCATCCCCTGGTGGGGTTGTCAAGGCAAGAGACATTCGGACGTGGTTTGCCATTGCCTGCCTCCATGTTACAACCCTGGTATGATGTGGAGCCAAGACTTCTGCACTTTTGTTTTTGAAGTTGTTGATGGACAGTTGAATGCAAATGCTAACCGTTTCCTATTTCCCTGTCCTTCGTGCTATCACAGCTCAGCCATTACTATTATATGAAACTTGCAAACCATGGCCTGCAAAAGCATTTGTGCACATAAAAATGCAAGTTTTGACCTTATATTCTTTGGAGGTTGCCCATCCAAACACTTACCGTGGCAGACTCTGCTTAAGCTTCTGAGATCTGATATGATCAGGCTAGCCTGGAACTATTCATTAGCCAGTGTGAATTACTGAACTGTTCAGTTTTGAGTCAAATGTCTTAAACCAGCACACCAAATGTGTCAGTTTAGGAAATATTGCCTTTAAAGATTTCTGACTGTTGGTAAAGGTGCTCCAAAAGTTTATGGAGAAGGTCTGAAACACCTAGAAGAAGAGGGATACGTGCTGTTCTTCACCCTTTTCTAAAGGGGAACCTGTTAGCCGACACAATGAATGTTAGTGAAGGAGAAGTATGTAAAAAGGTATTTTGACTTCCAGGTAAAGGGAATTTCCACTCCCTAAGCATCTGGAAAGAAAGCCCCCCCCCCTTTCAATTCAATGTCCTTGCTGTCCCTCGAGAAACAGCAGCTGGAAGCAACACCTTATAATATACAATTACGTCCTCCAGAAAGGGTGCCCGCCTCTGTGGCAAACAAAATATTTGTTTCAAAAGGGAGATCTTCACTGGGAGAAGTTCAATGTCATCAGCCCACCCAAAACTGAGACAACAGAAATTGCCTGTTAAGGAACAAGGATCTTTCATTGTAGGAATTTTAAAATGCTGCTGGTCTGAATAACAACCAAAGTGTCTGATATGTGTTAAGCAATACTTAATCTGCATTCCTTTTTTAAATTAACAGTGTTTGACGGGTTGCCCACACAACATTTCCAAATATCTCCCTGAAGACAAGTTCTGTAATGTTCCCAAGTTCACACTTTCTCACTAGCAAGAGCAGGCCCAGCAAAAGAAGATTCCCTGCTTCACATGTACACAGAGATAAAAAAAAATACCTGGTAGGCTACTGTGTGAACAGACTGCTGAACTTGATGGGCCTTGGTCTGATCCAGCATGACTTCTCTTATGTTCTTATGAGAGTGTCTTGCTGCACATAGCCCTGCGCTGAAATCCAGCAGCCAGGGTCCTCAATGTCTTTCTGCCTCTGATCTGATCAATCAGTCCCAGGACACAGAGGATCCCGGCCTCTTCTCTGAGCCTCTGTGCTGGAAAGTTTCCTGGCTGTAAGAAGAATGGTTTGCAAAACAGGAAAGACTCTGCTCCTTTGCCTGCAGGAAAGGAGGAACATGGCTGCAGGGCAAGTTAAAAGCTCCTGGCAGACTGAGAAGCAAGAACAAAGCGGTTCAGAGATTACCCACAGTGAAGCAGTGTGGTTGGTAATGGCAGCTCTTTAGAGAACAATCCCAGAACATGAAAAGAGGTTAAGAAGGCTGCTTTCTGCACTGCATCAGAGAGGAGATTGGGCTAGTGGTTTAACTGCTTGAACAAAATCTATTGCTTATAGATGGTGCACCGACTGATGTAGCATTTTGAATCCACAAAATTGCTCAGAGGGAATCCTGTAAATAATTTCTTGTAATTTTTTTGTGTGTTTAAATGGATTAACAAATAAATTGTGGATGTATAATCCTATGCACTACAACTATCCAGAAATCCAGCCCACGTGATATACACCCAATTTACATGTAGGTTATGTTCTATTTAGAGAGGCTATTTTAACATGCTGGCACCCATGGGATTCACTTCAGGAGCTCACTGATAAATTCAAAATGTCACACTGGAACTGGCTCAAAGTAGCACAATGAAAACATTCTATAGATTTCCTTGACACCCAAACAACCTGCCCAAGCACCCCCTTCTTCTACAATCAATGTTACAGTATTTCCCACTTCATAGATATGGCACTACTGGCAGCTACCAAAATCTCTCCACTATTTGATTCAGAAGTCATTCCCATTTAGGCATACCAACCTCCAGGTGGGGCCTGAACTTCTCACAGAATTACAACTCATCTCCAGACTCATCTCCAGCTCCCCTGGAGGAAATGGCAGCTCTGGAGGGTGGACACTATGGTATCACATCCCTGCTGAGCTCCCTCCCTTCTCCAAACTCCACCCTCCCCAGGCAGCAACCTCAAATTTCCAGGAATTTCCCAAACTGGAGTTGGCAATTCTATTCCAATTTATGAGATTAACCTAGGGGTGCCAACGTCCAGGTACTAGCTGGGGATCTCCTGCTATTACAACTGATCTCCAGCCAATTGAGATCTGTTCACCTGGAGAAAACGGCCGCTTTGGCAATTGGACTCTATGGCATTGAAGTCCCTCCCCAAACCCTGCCCTCCTCAGGCTCTGCCCCAAAAACCTCCCACCGGGGGTGAAGAGGGACCTGGCAACCCTAGATTAACCAGACCCAACACCCAAAGCCAGTAGTTTGATATCCCCCAAATTTCTGCAGTCCATTTCTGAATCTGACACTCTATGTGAGAACCAATGAGCAAGGCTGCTTCCAGACAGTCATAATTCTCCATGTAGCTTTCAGTGCTGCTCTAAATGCAGCGCTGTTTGCATCTACAACAGGTCATCCCCACTAGAGGAATTAGTAGATACCATACATAAATTACTCTTTCTTTTTACAAAGCCTGAAAGAGCGCTTCTGTAGCATGGGGGAGTGGCAAAAGGGGCACGAAGCAAGGAAAACGGTGCCGATGGGAGTGAGGCCTGCAAAAGCGTGACCACCCCATCCACAAAGTGTGCAAACACACTACAAAGTCAAACTTTTCCTAATTTTCAAACTCCCTCATATTTGTAAGATTGGACTCCAGAGTGATTATTCACTGTACTCTTCTGTCAAGCTGGTTTAATGATCTCTCTGCCTCCCCAACCAAAGCACCAGAGATTAGAAGGAAAGTCTCTCCTAACTTCATGTTTTGCACCTCTCATTGAGGTGAAAGATTATGATACAACAACAGATCTGTAAGATTTCTAGCACTCCCTCTTGAACAGGTTTTTTCAATTTGTTCTCTTTAGGTTTTGCTCTTTTGATTTGAACACCCTTTTGTTCTGCTAAGGTCAGAGGATTATTAACCTCCAACAAGTATGAGTTCTTTGTGATCCCACAGTGATGCTACAGTGCAGGAGAGAATTATGTCTGGATTTAATTCTTGGTCTTTTCAGTACGGAAGAGGGCTTAACCACTTTGACATCCATTCTCAGCACGCTTTCAGCAGAATAAGGAGAGTGCTATACTGCTCTGAGCCAAGAATCCTTTTTGCGCCACTGAGTTCTGTCACTTTACTTCTGTCACTACTAGATCCCTTGTAATGTTCTGCCATGTTTTACACTCTGAGAATTGGAGAGAACATGCTATGGAGCCCCTAGATGTCTGCTGCTAACTATCATTTCTATATGAATCTGTGCATTAGTTTCTCAGTTATGATGGAGCAGGCTGCTTATGCAAGGAATTACAGTTTTTGATCCTATAGGCTTTTTTTCTGTCTCCCATACCCCATTGCTTTCCATAATGGTTAGGCAGCTGATGCCCTCTACCTACACAATTATGACTAGCATCCCTCATATTATATTGTATAGGTGACTAGTTGTGAATGACAGCAAGACACCATCCTAAGGACTTATGGGCCAAACTCTGAATTATCTTTGCTTAGTAGGGTTGCCAACCTCCAGGTACTAGCTGGAGATCTCCTGCTATTACAACTCATCTCCAGCTGATAGAGATCCATTCACTTGGAGAAAATGCCCGCTTTGGCAATTGGACTCAATGGCATTGGAGTACCTCCCTCCCCAAACCCTGGCCTCCTCAGGCTCCGCCCCAAAAACCTCCTACCAGTGGCGAAGACGGACCTGGCAACCCTATTGCTTAGCCTCCTAAAGCTCCCAGCTCAAGGAGAAAAGTTTGAAGCTGAACAAAATCTGCTGTGAAAACATGAATGGGGGTAGAATCATGCAGTGGAACAAACCCCAACCTGGACTGCACCCTTTTGGTTTCTATAATTGTATTTACCTTCCAGGAAAAATAATGGGTGCTTTAAAAGGGAAGGGAGTTGTTCTATGTTTTTAAAGAGCCACTGAAATAAGATGCCTATGTCCTAAAGAGAAGCAATTCCCTTCATTTTATGCCAATGAAATTAACATTTCACAAAACAGAAACAGACTGTTTCTCACTATCAGACAGCTTTCCACCAATATGGATTTCACACACCAGGTTCACTTGGCATTTATTTTTATTTGAAATGCTAAAAAAAGAAAGAAGCAGGAGGAAGAAGGAAGAAGGGGGCATCACACAAACAGATGGATTTTCCTATGGAGGTTTCAGCAAGAAATACTGGGTTGTGATGTGTTTCTACATACACACAGCTCACTATCCTCAACCACCCACCCCTTTCTCAGCATTAGACTGATACTACAAAGAGTTACTATTATTCAGCTTCTGGAAAACAGGACATTAAAAGTAGGTTAGGCAATGCCTTCTTTTATTAGAGCAACATTAGTAAGTCTTTCATAGAAGTCTCCTTCAGAAATAATGAAATTCTGTAATATTCTTCTGCATTCCTTGCAACCAAGATACCAGAATAGCTCCTGACATCTATGAATGCGAGTCACCAGGGCTAGGTCCTGTATAAGTCACTTTAATAAAATACACTCTTACAGTGAAAAAAATGAATGCAAATTCATTTGGGTCAACAAAAGATATATTCACAGCACATGTCTGCTCATTGCATTATACACTCATCAGAGTCATCCTCTGCAAACTTAAAAATGAAAATATTGGCTCAATTAAGAAACAATACAACAAAACCATAACGAGGCATGCCCTGCATACTTCATCTGGGTTCAGAATTCCCTCTTCCCTTTTCCTTGGCTGCTCTAAATACAATTTGCTTTGTCATTCAGATCAGGCAGCTATAGATAACTCTTACTCAAGATAACAGATTGCCAAAGATATGATCTGAAAAACCAAGGTGTAAAGTGGGGTTGTCAATCATGGTTTAAAGGCGATTCTGGTTATTTTATTTATTTAAAACATTTATGTCCTGCCTTTCCCTCCAATCTGGGCTCAAGGTGGCTTACAATCTGTATAAAACAACAACAACAGTGAAAACAGAACACAATAAAATTGAAAACAACAATCCATCCCTGACATCCATCAAAACTCAAACTCTATTAAAAGGCCCTCCCAAACAGAACAACCTCGCACCTCTTTGGGAACGTGTTGGCTGCTGTGTGAATCTAGATTAGATGACCATGAGTCTGATCCAGCAAGGCTCTTTTAGTGTTCTTAATTTCTCTTTAAATATGGCGCTATCCTGGATCACATCAATACTTTGGTAAACCTGAAAGTACTCCTTAACAGCATTTCTGCCACAGCTCTACGTTTCCCCAGAAGGAACTATCCTGTATTTCTCAATAACTACATACATCTTGATAACATTAAATCAGATTTCAGCAGCTCATCATTCCCTTAGGAAGGCTATTATGGGCTCAAATTCAGATAATTTTGCACTAAACATGGATTTAAAAAGACCAGCATGCTTTGAGATTTCTTCTGGCCATAGCAGGCTGAAGTTGGCTTTTTAATTGTCCTCAATATTTGCGGTTGGAGTCATGAACCAGGAAAGAACTGGGAACTAGGAATGAACTGGGAACCAACGTCAGCCTCCTGCTGGTCATCCTGTCTCAGTTCCCAAACAACTGGGAAATACTCAAGAGATGCTCTATGTTCCTGAGATCTAACACAGGTATTTGCAACCTGCTTACAAAACAGCTACATTTGTCTATATAGCATTAAATCGACACGGAATTGATTTTTTAAAAGTTTTAATTTACTGTTGAATTACTGTTTACTGTTTAATTCAATGCACTGTTTACCTACAGGAATATTCCTCAGCTTCAATGTACTCTTGTACCAAAAAAATAATTTTTCAAGGCTTTGCTGGCAAAGCTGTTTTTCCTGCTCCTGCTCCTGCTTCTCTAGCAACAGCATCAGCAGCATACCCTCCGAAGCAGAAATAATAGAACAAAATAAACCCACACAGAGACACTGTTGCGATAGTAGAGACTACATGGTGCACCCACCACTGTAAACCTGCACCCAGCCTTACTAGGAGTATAGTTGTGTAGTTCATCAGAAGAGCAAAATGTGATACATGGGATGTTGTATACTTAAGAACGTCTCTGGCTGATATTTAATGCCCTAGACAACAGCCAGTGCACGTAAACAACTGTTTTCTAAATGAATGCCCCTGGACCTGCCCATTAAAAAAAATACCTCTTGGAGCAAACTCCAATTAACTTGTGGAACTCACTTCCATAGGATGTAGTGATATCTACCTGCTTAAAGAGATTAGACAAATTCAGGAAGAAACATCCATCTATGACTATCAGCCATGATGGCTAAATGGAGAGAAGCAACAAAGTGAGGTCTGTGTGGTCAGCCATTTTGGGAGACAGAGTGCAGAGCTCTTCTTTTGTTCTTATGCCCGTGTTAACCCCAATGCCTTCCCCACAACTTGGTGCTTTAACTTTTTACCTGATACCCTATTCTTGATTACGTTTGCCACCTTATGAGAGCCAGAGTGGTGTAGTGGTTAAGAGCGGTGGTTTGGAGCAGTGGAGTCTGATCCGGAGAACCGGGTTTGATTCCCCGTTCCTCCACATGAGCAGTGGACATTAATCTGGTGAACTGGATTTATTTCCCCACTCCTACACACGAAGCCAGCTGGGTGACCTTGGGCAAGTCATTCTCTCTCAGCCTCACCTACCTCACAGGGTGTCTGTTGTGGGGAGGGGAAGGGAAGGTGATTGTGAGCTGGTTTGGTTCTCCCTTAAGTGGCAGAGAAAGTCGGCATATAAAAACCAACTCTTCTTCGTCTTTTTCCTACCACCTGTAGAAGAAAACATATGGTTTTCACATGGAGTGTAACCATATAAAGAACCACATAGGTACCCATACAGGTACCCTTCTAGACAGCCAGTGTGGTATAGTAGTAGGAGTATTTGATTAAGATTGGGTTCAAATCCTACCTCAGCCATGAAGTTCATTGGGAGACCCTGGGCTGGTCCTAGGGTTGCCAACCTCCAGGAACTAGCTGGAGATCTCCTGCTGTTACAACTGATCTCCAGCCAATAGAGATCAGTTCACCTGGAGAAAATAGCCACTTTGGCAATTGGACTCTATGGCATTGGAGTCCCACCCCTCCCCCAAACCCCGCCCTCCTTAGGCTCCGCTCCAAAAATCTCCAGGTATTTCCCAACCCAGAGCTGGCAACCCTAGCTAGTCCCTCTCTCTTAACCAAATCTACCTCACAAGTTGATTGTAAGTATAAAACAGAGGAGAATGTATGCCAAGCTCCTGGGAGAAAAGGCAAGATAAAATGCAATAAATAAAAATGGTACCTGTATTTATTTGCATTTCTAACATACCATACGACAGTAATCTTTAACATGGCTCCCATGCTTGCCATGTTGCTTTATGATGTGTTTCCTGATGCTCACTTTCACTTGCTTTTTTCACAAAGTCATTATTTCACAAAACAAAGAGTTAAACCTGGTTTTCTTCATCATTATTGGAGTAGAAGAATCCAGGAAATATCACCTTTGGGTCTGCAGGGAGCACCCATTCCAAAGTAACTGCCCCCATTTTGCAACTGCCTCTCATGGCAGGCATTTTGTGGGGAGTCCTGTTTTCCATGCAGCCATTCTGAGGAGGAACCCACCAGTCTCTCTCAGAATTCCTAAAGTGTCCACAGGCTCAGCAAGACTGGGAACCCTACCCATATGCCAAAGGATTTCAGGCAAACTAGTATTCTAAAACCGGTCTGAGTAGACAATACTGACTTTGATTGACCAAGGGTCTGGTTCAGTATAAGGCAGCTTCAGTTGTTCATATGTGTTCAATGAAAGCTCAAAGCTCAACTAGTTGCCTTAGCCTCAAAAGTACCAGAAGCCAGCCTTAACAGAGAGATCTTAACTGTTTCCAAAAGCTCACAAAGAAAGCAAAGGAACCCCAATGGGACAAGGTAGCAAAGACGGCCTGCAGTGCAGCTGTTCAAGCTGAAGGCTTCAGTCCTCCAGTTTAGCACAGCAGTTTTCCCAAGACTAAGTCTTAACAATAAGCAATGGCCAAATGTTCCCTGTAATGACAGCTGTTTCTCAGTTTATCCCCAGCAAGGGCTCTGCATCCATCCATCATTCCTGCTGCGAAATGTTTTGTTATTTACTGTGTCTCCTTAGACACCCTCACTCATAGAACTATTGCCCAGTAATCATGTCTGGGAGATTTAAAGCAACTCAGTACCTTATAATATGGCATTGCAGGGAAACATAATTCAAGTAAAGCCAGTCAAGCCACTGAGTCAGGAAACAATATTATATTAACCAGCTGCCTTTCCTTTCTCATCGACTCAACCGCAGTACGTTGGGCCTTTCACAGGCATGCTCCCTTACAAGTCTCCTCTGGGTACTTGACAAGCCTATCATTCCTTATACGTACACATTCCTCCCCAAATTTCAGCAATACAGCTTTATGAAGACAGACAGCCTGTGTGCCGCACTGGATCTATGAGCACTTCCCCAGTAAAATATTATTTTATTATTTTGAGTGGTGAATGACCCTTGCAGTACAAGTTTTGCTCCTGTGAAATGGTGATCTTGGCTCACACCGCTTCTTGCCTCTGATTGCCGTTACATTGACAAAAAACTGTCTTCTTTCCTTCCTCCAGTAGAAAATGCCCCACTCCACTAGTAAAGCAAGAATCGGCTTGTCTCGAGGGCAAACCTACCCAATATACTGTTCCCAAGGGTCTTGTCAAGGAGACATACACTAGTTGCTCCTGGTTGAAAATTAGACTGCAAAGGGGTAGCCATGTTAATCTGTTAGAGCAAAATAAAACAAAAATCTAGTGGAATGTTCAATAAATGTAGAAAGAAAGAAAGAAAGAAAGAAAGAAAGAAAGAAAGAAAGAAAGAAAGAAAGAAAGAAAGAAAGAAAGAAAGAAAGAAAGAAAGAAAGAAAGAAAGAAAGAAAGAAAGAAAGAAAGAAAGAAAGAAAGAAAGAAAGAAAGAAAGAAAGAAAGAACTCTTTAAGGTACCACTGGCCTTTAGTTTTATTTTGAAACTTAGACTTTCAGACATGCGGGGGCCAATTCAGATTGGGATCACAGTCTGCAGGGAGAGGGCACTCAAGTCTCTACCCACCCCCACACACTGTGTATATTTAGCCCACTAATACACACAAATTTTCCTAATGGGAGGGGGCAAACAGCAGCTCCCCAGAGCCCTTTCAGGTAAGGAAAATGGCATGGGGGTGGAAGGCTAAGTCGACTCTCCCCTCGTACCACTGTCCTGGTCGAAATCAGCATCCACACACTCAAGAATCTAAATTTCAGTCAGAAACTTCCCATGCACTTAGGGTTGCCAGATTCGGGTTTGGAAATACCTGGGGATTTTGGGGGCGGAGCCTGCAGAGGGTGGGGTTTGGGGAGGGGAGGGACTTCAATGCCGTAGAGTCCAATTGCCAGAGCGGTCATTTTCCTCCAAGTGAACTGATCTCTATCAGCTGGAGATCAGTTGTAATAGAAGGAGATTGCCAGCTAGTACCTGGAGGTTAACAAGCTGGCATGCATTCTTGCTTGGTGTGGAACTGGGAATAGTGCATTGTGTAGTTAGAGGCAAAGTAGGAGTGCTGTTGAAGGGAGAAAAGAGGCACTGCCTCTTACAACAGGGCTATTTACCATGGCTGTCTGTAGGGCCAGGGAGCAGTAATTTCCTCCCCTAACCAATTAACAAAACATATAAACTCCTGAGATTTAAGAAATGAAAATAAGGACATGTTTGTAACATCCCAATTCTTATCCCAAGGATCTTGCCAGAGCCATCCCTCCAGCTTACATATAACAAAAGGCTCTGTTCCACCTGTACTCAGCTGTATTAATTTATTCTGCAAGCGTGTATCTGCCATTGATTTAAAAGCCACTAAGGCTGTTTTTGTTAAGAGATACAAGAAATTAACTATTCAGTAGCTCCAGTGTTGTAAAATGGCCTGATTCTTTACTGTTCATGCACCTGCATCTACACAGATGCACACTAGAGACAAGAAAATCTATTCCCTGTTCAGATATATAATTCTGGAGATTGGGGGGAAAGGGGCAGAGAAAGAGAGAGACCAAATCTTGGTGCTAGTACTGCCTGCTAATAAAACATACCCCAAGATGTACAAATATGGACAGAATAGGATTGGTTTACCAGGAACAGTCCCTGTTTTCTGATTCCTGTCCCTGATAATTAGACACAATTGGAACATATGTATACATAAATTCACGTCATATTTTTTCTCAAATTAAAAACAGTTGGCTTTCCCAGCTGACTTGTTCATATCTGAACCCCTGCTTTGAATGGATGGAAACATGTTGACATCATGTCTGGATTTTTAAAAAGGCATCTCAGGACATACAACAAACAAGACTTCATGGTCTACTCGGCTTAGACCAGGAGAAACAACTCAGTTGCCATTCAGTTAGGAAGAGTTATGACCAGACAGCTTTTCACCTTCTCTCATAGCATTGTTTCAGGTGAGTTAGTCTGTAGTAGCTGAACAAAATTCAAGAACAGTAGAACCTTAAACACCAACAAAAAACTCCAAAAATGTCTCTAATATCTCTGTAGATCAGGCAGGACTAACCATTTCTTTTCTAAAGACAGCACAGAAATCTCTTAGACACCATTGTATGCATGCTTGAACAGGATTTAACATCACGTCCCAAGGCATTTTCCCCCAGCCTGTTTTTATACATTTTTTAATTTTTTTTTGTAACACCCAGCCTAAGGAACAGTTCTAGAGGACTGGAAAGCTCACACAGTTATATGCCATTTGGTTGGTCCTAATAAAAAATACTATATGGGTTGTTTTCTGGGTTTTGGATTTTGTCTATAGATTGACTTTATTTAAGTAATCAGAGCTGCTTCCCTCTTAGGATAATCATCGCTCCAATTCCACTCCAGCCTTACCTAGGGTCACCAACCTCCAGCTGGGCATGGAGATCTCCCAGAACTATAACTGATCTTCATGCTACAGAGATCAAGTCCCCTGGAGATGGCTGCTTTGTAGATAAATGGCTGTGTTGTAAGGTGGACTCTATAGCATTATAAAGGTAAAGGTCCCCTGTGCAAGCACCTGGTCATTCCTGACCCGTGGAGTGACATCACATCCTGAGGTTTACTAGGCAGACTTTGTTTACGAGGTGGTTTGCCAGTGCCTTCCCCAGTCATCTTCCCTTTACTCGCAGCAAGCCGGGTACTCATTTTACCAACCTCGGAAGGATGGAAGGCTGAGTCAACCTTGAGCCGGCTACCTGAAACCAACTTCCGTAGAGATTGAACTCAGATCATGAGCAGAGCTTGGACTGCAGTACTGCAGCTTACTACTCTGCACCACAGGACTCCTCTATAGTATCATAGAGTACCCAGCTTGCTGGGGGTAAAGTATAGATGACTGGGGAAGGCACTGGCAAACCACCCCGTAAACATAGTCTGCCTAGTAAACATCGGGATGTGACGTCACCCCATGGATCAGTAATGACCCGGTGCTTGCACAGGGGCCTACCTTTACCTTTACCTAGTGGGGGAAAACCTTGCGGAAATACAAGCTTGAAAGCTTGTTGATTTAAAAAGAATCCCTCCCCCCAAAAAACCAGGAAATGTATGCTTGGGGGCACAGAGAGGAAGGAGGCTATCCTTTAAAGAAAAAAAACCCTTTTTAAACTTTAAAAATAGTTTTGCGCTTGTCAGTCGGCCAGGTGAAACAAAGGCGAAAACGCCTGAAGTAAGAAACTAATTTTGAAATCAATAAAACAGAGGTTCAGGGCCTTAAAGCTCCACCAGGAAGAGCTATAGTCAGGAGCTACCTGCTGCAAGGCATTTCACAAGAGCCCTCTGTCTCTCTCTGTATAACAGCAACAATAAACATGTTGGCATTTTTTATAGCTACCATTTCTTAGACTGTTTCAGTGGCTTGGTGCTGTGAATCACCCAAGGACACACAAAGTTACAAGCATCCTTCTTATGTCAAATACACAAGAGAAGTGTTCGAAATAGCTTAGCCCCTCAATACAAACCTAACCTGCAAGCGGACACTTCAGAGATTTACTGAAGCAATTTGTTACCCAAAAGCAAAGTCTCAAATCAAGAAATGATGAATTAAATACCTGCTAATTAAAAACAAGCAAAACATGTGCATAATATTCTATAAATGATTCTACAAGAGACTTAAGCATGGAACAAACGAACAGTGTAACTGATCTCTAAAACGAATGCTGCCCTAAGTGTCAAGTCTCTGATGGTGTTCCCCAGTACCAACACTCAGAACACTAGTTCTGACTCCAATTGCATTAGGAGTTTGAGAAGAAGGTTGTCTTTGCCTCCATGTAACTGCTGTTTTTTCCTTGACCCTAAATGGATGCAGCCTGCCAGATAAATAAAACATTCCAAAAACACCCTGTCCCAAATGGACCATCAAAGCCACTAAAATTAAAGGTCTTGCATATTTATGAAATGTTCTTACACTAGCTTTGCCATCCCCAGTGAAACGAGATGTACAGGTAAAGAATGGCCACTCAGGATGTCACTCTCTTTACTTATTTATTCATTTATTTGGTACATTTTTATTCTACTCTTCCTGCCATGAGCTCAGGAAGGCTTACATCTTTCTGTTTTTTTTCTCGTTTTTTTCCTCACAACAACCCTGTTAGGTAGGTTAGTGTGATGGACAGGAGTAGGGTTGTGCATATCAATATACCTGAACGGAAAATAAACCCAAAATTAGTTGTTTTGGTACTTTTCGGTTTGGGGTTTACCAAACACCAAAACCTGGGGATCTGCCTGAAGCCGAATAGGCAATTCCCAAAAAAGCCGAATAATTATGTGCCTTTTTTGGGTTCGGCTATTCGCCTTTGCTCAGATGCACGGCTGTGCTTTCTCCCATTTTTCTTTTTTTTTAAAAAAAACGGTTATGTTAGGGTCCCACAGTTGGAGCCCTTTTGAGGTAGGGATTGTGTAATCGGAGCCAACTTGGTCTGACCAACCATCCAACCACACAACCATCCATCCATCACCATTCAGTGGATTAATTTGGATCAAGCATAAGGGTTGTTTAAAAGACGGGGCTCTTAAATTAAAAGAGAAGTATGGCATTTCCATTCTCCAAAATCGGGTCCCAAGGTTTTCCCTTCAACAAACACACCAGCATAAATGCCCTGTTCTGAGGAATCCCCCTTCAAAGCATTGCACGCCTGCCAGCACCACCTCAAAACAACAACAGAGTCACTCTGCTGTAGATCCAACTGTAATTGTCTCCTGCATTATGAGCTTAATTGAAAGGCCTAAAGAGTTCAGTTCAAACATATTAATTTTCAATCTCTCATTTTGCTCCCCAGAGAGGCTGAACTGTGTGTCGTTCACAGATGGATGCAGTTCCAGCTGCTAACATCCATCATTCAGCGATCAACTACAGCCATTTAGCCTCCTCCTACAAGATCTGTCAAGCAAAGACCTATGCTGGAGTTCTCAAAGCACAGCAGCCCTGGATGGAAACAGGCTCAATTCCCCCAATCCTTCCCAAAGTTCAGAGGTGACAGAACTTCTTCCTCTCCTAGATAAATCCAACCACACAAGCTTTGTAGCCAGCACAGGGGATAGTGAGGACCCTAAGAGCAATATCAATAAAAGGAGAAGTTAATAGGCAACAAACTATGGCAGTAGCGACCTGATCTGCAGAAGAAAGTCCTGAAAGTCCGGAAGACTATGTTGTAAATGTGACCCACAAAATTCATGGATATAGCAAAGTTCAGCAAGCAATAACACAACATACTTTATATAAAATGTGTGCACTCCCTAGGGTTGCCAACCTCCAGGTGGTAGCTGAAGATCTCCCGCTATTACAACTGATCTCCAGGCAACAGAGATGAGTTCACCTGGAGAAAATGCCGGTTTGGAAAGGTAGACGCTATGGCATTTACACGACTAAAGTCCCTCCCCTCCCCTTCTCTCCTCAAACTCTGCCCTCCACCCCAAAAATCTCCAAGTATTTCCCAACCTGGAGCTGGCAACCCTAGCACTGCCTATGACGGCACAGTTCTCACCAGCACCAGTCCTAACTCCTGAGTGTTCACTATCAACTCTTAGCTCCAAAAGGTTTTCAGCTGAATTCAATAAGTATCCGACAGTGGACATTTTTTTTCCAGTCTGAATTTGGCAATTTTGAAATAACTTCTGTGATCACAGATAGAGGCTGCTTAGTAAGACGCTTTTGCATTACTCAGTAATGCCTTTCCCTCCGTTGGCTTTATGCTACTGTAACTCAAGTCCCATTCGGAAAATGTTCTGCTGTTCCCTGCAATTTTCCTTTTGTTCCTAATTCTTATAGGAATTTCTGAGTCAATCATTAATTATCAGTTCTTGAATGGTAAGTGCTACTTTTCATTTAGCAGCCAAAACCATTGCTCATTTTTGTAATTTCATAATTGTATCATTAAGCAAAAAGCAGTTCTTAATCCTCCTGAAAAACAAAACTCACAATTAACAATTCTTTCATGAACGTTGTAGCTGTATGATAACAGGAAATAATTGTAAATTAAAAGAAGAAGCAAGGGGGGAGAATTTAAAGCAGTCCTGGGAGAGTTCAGTAATGCTTTTTACACTCAACAGCCTGATGCTGGAATTGCATTACAACTTTAAAAATTGCTGCAAATCAGATCCTGAGTAAAGATGAACTGTCAACAGGGGAAACTCTGAGATGCAACAGGCTGCCAGCACAGTATTCTCCCTTAAAACGAATTATGGCAATTCCAGATTAAATAGCAAGTGTGTAATCACTCTACCCACTGTATTATTGCTTTTAAACAGAGGTATGAAAATATACAAATGAAAGTTTCTACACAAGATACATTACTCACATCTTTGCCAATGCCTACATTGTTCAACCAAATGAAAGTCAGCTGATCAGGGAAAGGTTCTTTTTTCTCTTTAGCATGACTCAAATAAACAGATTCCTGTATGAACTCATAATCAAATAAATACATATCTTTAAACAAGCAGAGCTGCTTCGTTCTTGGCAGCATCACCCCATACACATGCATGCAACTTTTTTGATCAAAACCAATTATTTGTTCTCAGTCCAATTCCATTGAACCCAAGTATACTGATCACGCAAACAACTCAATTTTTAGGCAAGGTTTGGCTTGGTTTCTAAAAGCATAGATCTTACCATTGATAGATCAACTTCCCCTGTTGTATTTGGTATTTACATAACATTTGCAAATGTTAAACTTGCTAATCCTCATGCCACCCCTGCGAAGTGGGGACTGAGGTTGTCTCGGTTTGGCTGCCAAACAGTCGTAATACAATAATGCAATTAGTGATGCTTTGTGGGAAATGTCTCAGAGGAGAGCTTGCAGGATGACAGCTCCAGCACCAGCTGCAAGACCCACCACATTCACTTACTGCATCACGAATTGGCAGCAAAGTTGAGAAGCCAAGACAGATCTAGCTATACAAAAGAAGGCATATGGGGAAGATAGGGGGAGGGGAGAAGAGAGCACTGTAAGCAACTAGGCTCCATAAACATAAGGCTGAAAATAGTTCAGGCTCTCTTATGTGACAACAACCAGTTTTTAAGTTCGGTTAAACTAGCCATATGGCAGTCTTCTGGAGATTTTATATTTCTTACTTTTTCTCACACGCACTCATGAAGCTGTGTTATAATGAATCAGACAATAGGTCCATCAAGGTCAGTATTTTCTGCTCAGATCAGCAACAGCTCTCTCAGGTCTCAGGTACAGGTCTTTCAAATGACCTACTGCCTGTTTCTTTCCCCCCCAGTTTTTCCTTTTTTAACTGGAGATGCCGGGGATTGAACCAGGGACCTTCTGCATTCAAAGCAGAGGCTCTTCCACTGAGCCACAGCTCCTCCCCGCTCCCCATCTTTTTATTGGTCCTGTACACTGAGGCTTTTGAATTCCTCATTAATCTGTATGTCAATAATTATCTCCCGTGTCCATGCAGATGACTGGAAGGAGAAAGAGGGAAAGAACTGGTTTTTGTCTAACTCTGCTCTAAGCTTGCCAAAAAATATTAGAAGCCCAACACACACACACTTGCCCTGCGGTTTGCTCATGCACTCCAGCCTTTAATTGACAGGATCCTCTGGCAGCTAAAGCTAGCATGATCAGCCCAGGAGGAAAAAAGCCAGGACAAAAAAGAAAGAGGCAAGCTTGTTGGCCTAGTGTTGCCAGCTCCAGGTTGGGAAATACCTGGAGATTTTTGGGGCGGAGACTGAGGAGGGGAAGGTTTGGGGAGGGGAGGGACTTCACTGCCATAGAGTTCAGTTGTCAAAGCGGCCATTTTTCTCCAGGTGAACTGATCTCTATCGGCTGGAGATCCGTTATAATAGCAGATCTCCAGCTACTACCTGGAGGTTGGCAACCCTATCTTGGCCCCCAATTATATTCCTCAAACAGAACAGCAAGAACAGTGAGAAAATGCTGCCCACAGAGAGTTCCTATAGAGCTAGGAAGAGCAGGTAGCCTGCTACTCCCCAAACCTCAGCCCCAGAAAATTTCCTTTGGTATTTCTTTGATCTCGCAGGAACCCTCGACTGCTTGCTTGTGCTGGCCAAGACTAGGCCAATTGGAGTGATGTATTGGCTGCCTCCATAGAAACAGGTCACAGAAAGATACCCCTCCAATAATACACTACAGTACATTGCAAATAGAATAAAATGATCATATAAATTGTATGTACCATGATTTTAAGAATTGTTAAACAGTAGCCTTGGAAGAAGCCCAATTTATATGTGAATGGATATGTATACAATGTATGTTGTGTGTATGTTAAGTGTTAAAATATTAATAAAAATGTATTTAAAAGAAGAAGAAAGACACCCCTCCATCCTCACTGATTTATCACAGATTTTCAGCTTATTCATTTAAAACATTTTAACACTGCCTTTCCACCTAATCAGAGCACACGAGGCAGCAAACATGCAAAACATTAAAACATTTGAGCAGTTAAAAATGCAGTTAAAATTATAAAATAGTTCAATTAAAACACACAAGCAACACCAGACAGAAGGCCAGTAACCATTAGTGTCAGCATCTTGATCAACTGTCTATATTTTCCAAGCATCCCAATTATGGCCATTTACATAAGACAGGGCAAAAATTACTTTGCATTCAAACGCTTTTTTAAAAAAATGGAAAAACAGCCTCAGCTACAATTTTGAATAAAATGGTGTTTGTGTGTATGTGTGGGGGTATTTAACTCTTTCACTGTCATCCATTTTCACACTCAAGACTGTAAGTCCCAACTGGTTTGCTCCGTACATGGTTCTAGATGCATAATTACCCTTGTAAAAAAAACACATCAGGGACCCTGGGGAAGAAAACCACTGAGGGAGTTGAGCAGAAACTTTGCCAAAGATGTGTCGCATGGATTTTTACACAATGTATAGCTTGCCCCTGAATCCTCTGGAGATAGCTTGAGAGGAAAAATGGTGTTTCCAGTCCGAGCATTTGAAATATACTGGGCTCTATAAAAAGGTAAAGGTCCCCTGTGCAAGCACCGGGTCATTCCTGACCCATGGGGTGACGTCACATCCCGACATTTCCAAGGCAGACTTTGTTTACGGGGTGGTTTGCCAGTGCCTTCCCCAGTCACCTTCCCTTTACCCCCAGCATGCTGGGTACTCATTTGACCGACCTTGGAAGGATGGAAGGCTGAGTCAACCTTGAGCCGGCTACCTGAAACCGACTTCCGTCGGGATCGAACTCAGGTCGTGAGCAGAGCTTGGACTGCAGTACTGCAGCTTACCACTCTGCGTCACGGGGCTCCTATACTGGGCTCTAGGTATAACTTAATTATTTTCAGATTAAAATTTTATGTTTCAAATCCAACTTTAATTGCAACAAGCTCCACTGGCAATAATCCATGTGCATCTCCTGATTTGGAGGGTGAGCAAAATCCATCAACTATTTGTGCCTGGCACCACTGTTTTAATACGCCACTGAAGTTAGCAGTAGACACAAAATACAGAAGGGCTGCTTGATTGTTCCTTATGCGCTCCACCATGGCAATCTCCGGGCTCTGTTTTTTCTCAATCAAGAAGCTTTTCTTCACAAAACCCTTGCAATAGTTATCTGTGTCCAGAGACACTGTGTTGCTTATTTTAACCGGCTAATCTTTAAAAGAAATGAAGCAAAAAATGTAAAAGTCTTATCAACCAACAGACTTCTACTTGAAATGTTTGGTGGCCTTTCAGACATTATATTGATTCCGTGTCCCAGTACTGGCAAAGTACCCTCTGGTGTTCCAATTAGACTCTTTTCAGTTGGTGGCAACTGCTTTTTGAGACACTTTGGTCCACTCAAATTTCAATGTGCACTGAGCACAGAGCTTCCTTTAAAATATCACAGAGTAGCTAAAAAGCATGATGGAAAGATCTATGTTACTATATGTGAATGTTGTAATAATTTCATATGTTTTGTATTGTCGTCTTCAGTATTATTTTGTTATATTGTTCTTCAGTGACGTTTGTTCAATTTCATATGTTTTGTATTGTCGTCTTCAGTATTCATTTTGTTATATTGTTCTTCAGTGACGTTTGTTCAATATGTTTTATGATGGTCTTTTTGCATACTAGTTCAACTACCTGGCAATAAAAACTTAACAATTCCAAACACTGTGTTCTTTGTGCTGCCTTAATATCTCCATTTGATGCAGGCTGCTTTAAAGCTCAAACAACTCCAGTGTCCATTGCACTGTAATGCATAGCCAAGGTTGTTATTCCTACAGATGTAGGAACACTAGACAACAAGGAGCTATTTCATTCTAGACAACAAGGAGCTATTTCATGGACACCTTGTTAACACTTGCTTGCTACGGTTCCAACTATATAGCATCTGCTCTAATCCTGAAGCATCAATTCCTGGGTCTCTTCCAACAACACACAAGAGCACACCAGGAACTGTAAGATGAACAATCATCTGCTCTACCATGTTATTCTGTTGCCAGGTTTTAATACCTCTTTATAGTAGGGTTGCTAACCTCCAGGGGGAGCCTGGAGATCTCCCAGAATTAGAATTTATCTCCAGACTACAGAGATACATTCCCCGGGAGAAAATGGCTGTTTAGGATGATGGACCCCATGGCATTATAACCCACTGAGATCCTGCCCCACAAAAAACCCTTCCACAGACACCACCCCTCAAAATCTCCAGGTAATTCCCAACCCAGAGTTGGAAACCCTATTCTTTAGAGCCACCTAAAAAGGGGTGTCATCTGGCTAATCTGGGATTCTTCACGCAAGATCCAACAGATAAAATAAGGTGGCAGGCCAAGCACTTCTCTGCAAGGGACTGAATATGGCAATAGATGGTGCTATGATTGGAAGGGGGACAACAAGAATAGCAGGTTAATCAATGCCATGATTATAGCTGAGGTGTCTGGGCTGTTTTTCAACAAAAGGACAAGAAAAGAGAAAGAACTCCTGAAAGCAGCAGTTTGGGCCACCCATCTACACAGAATAAGACTTGACTGGTATGGATGCGATACTGCTTCTTTACTCTGATCTTGGCGAGGCAGAAGAGCCAAAGGATTTAAAGAGCTGGGTGTTCAGGAAGGGCTGCGAGTTCTTGGGAAAGGGAAACAGCAGCTTAAGATACATTGTCTGACTCAGTCTGTCCCACTGATTCTCAGGTGGAGTCTCTTAACACTGGATGCAGGCCTGAACCCCTAGGCAAGTCAGCTTTTGTTTCCATGGAAATGGCAATGATAGAAAAATATTACTGAAAGCTTAAAAGGAGCCTAGGCTTTGTGCTCCCCACACCAAAATCCAGTCTTGTACAGAAGCATTAATACAAGTGCGGAGAACCTCACAATATATCTTCAGGATGAGAACTGCAGAAATGGGAGGGGGGAGCTATTTTCCCAACATTGTACAACCTTAAAGAGCAGCAGCAACAAGAACATCTGAGGCCTGGGGAAAGGACATTTCACATCAACATTCTCCCAATGCTTTAATTAAATAGCAATGCTATTAAAAACAAACTTTACGTTTATTTGCATCTTTGCATATTTCCTTTAAATGAGAACCACCTTGGATGCCCGTTATCAGGCAGAAAAGCATACAAATCTTTCTCCCCCAATACATTAAATTATAATACCTCTAACCACTGGTCTATATGGTAGGTTTAATCAGCCTTAAAATGGTGACTCATTTCAACTCCCAGGCCAGATACAAACTCCTAGGCCTGACAGCATGGTTTCTCACCAGCCTCGCCAGCCCCTATGGCTTGTTTCGCACCACAGGAGTTCTTGCCTCCTTCCTACAATTGAGCAAGCCAACCCCACCCTCCAACTCTCCATCCTCTTGTCTGAGCCCCTCTGCAACTCTTGGTCCTCAGTATTAACTAGTTGCTTCTTATCTAGGGTTACCAGCTCCGGGTTGGGAAATACCTAGAGATTTTCGGGGTAGCGCCTGATGAGGGCAGGGTTTGGGGAGGGGAGGGGCTTCAACAGGATATAATGCCATAGAGTCCACCTTCCAAAGGAGCCATTTTCTCCAGGTGATCTGATCTCTGTCACCTGGGGATCAGCTGTAATAGCAGGAGGTCTCCAGAGACCACCTGGAGGTTGGCAGCCTTACTTCTTATCACAAATGTTTTGGGTCCCTCTTTGGTAATTTCTGGCATCACAGCATGTTGCCTAACACTGAGTGTTAACTTGCAGCCGTACATCAAAACTTACCTTGGGGGGGGGGGTTTCTCCTATTAGACTAGGGTTGTCAACCTCCAGGTGGTGGCTGGAGATCTCCTGCTATTACAACTGATCTCCAGCCAAAAGAGATCAGTTCCCCTGGAGAAAATGGCCGCTTTGGGAATGGGACTCGATAGCCGTGAAGTCCCTCCCCTCCCCAAACCCTGCCCTCCTCAGGCTCCGCCCCAAAAATCTCAACGTATTTCCCAACACAGAGCTGGCCAACCCTATGTTAGATGTCTTATGTTTCCCCCCATATAAAAAGTTTTCTGATGCATTTGGAACACCCTCTCCTGAGATATCCATATGGCTCCCTCTTCCTTAGCTTTCCGAATGCAAATAAAGACTTTTATCTTCTGAGGTGCCTTTGGCAGCTAAGGTATTTTATTTCTGTGCTACTCTTTCTGTTTCATTTTTGTGTTAATTACTGGCTTTATAATTGTCTTGATGTTAAAACTAATACACATCAATTTAAAAAGCTTAAATAAACAAATCTATGCACCACCAATAGGCAAATATAAAAGCATCCTTTAAAAAATGACTCACTGTTTCCTCAAGTGCTACTTTCTCTGAAAGGGGTCAAAGGAACCTTGAGAGTTTAGAGACAGGAAAGGGAGAGTGAACATTTAAAATCTTTAGTTCAGTCAATGAAGATTAATGAGTTGCCAGTTTCAGGGAAAAGGGGCACTTAATCATCCAGACCAGCTCCCTTAGAGGGACACCCACCTCTAACTGAAAGCTATTTCAAAATGGGGGATTTGCAAGCAGGATTTTGGATAGTTCGTCACAGTTGCCTTCTTTCCCCATATTTAGTTTTCGTCTAGTTTTAGCTCCCAGCCATTTAGCCATTATCCTACATTTATGTATTTGTTTCCCCAGAGAGTAGATAACTGAATTCTGTTCATGTGTGTGTATTTTTCAATATATACTTGAAATTTGAAATCCAAATAGCAGTTTCATTCATTTCCTTTAACTTTCCAAGGGCAAATTAGACAAAACACTGGAAGTTTTGTGTTCATAGCTACCAAATATTTTTCTTTATATAGAGGAGTCACGAGGGGCCTGATTCATGTACTTCCCCCCTGTATTCTCAAGCTGAAGCAGAGCTTCAGAGCTATTTGCCCCACTGCAGAAACCTACATTAAGGCACTGCTACTCTTAAACTGCAATCCTAAACAGTATCACAGCCATCAAAGCCCATTGATGTCAGTGGATTTAGAAGGATGCATCTCTGCTTAAGATTGCACTGTTAAGACTTTTCTGTGCCTGAAGTGGAAAAAACAAAGACACCTTTTCCCCACAGTCTCAATTTGACTGTCTTTAATATCTTGCTCATTCTCTGGCTATGGCAGGAAAAATGTTCCAAGACACTGGACAAGAGAATACAGTTTGACACTAGCCATTCTCGGAATATGCAGGCAATGTGAATATGAAAGGGCTAGAGGGGGAGAAGACTGACAGAAAGGGTATGGGTGAAGCACAGACAAAATGAGTCCAGAATATGACGGAAGAATTGACTATGCAAAGCCTTGGCATTACCCAAAGATGGTGATTGGCCAACACAATTTGAGAATTCAGAAGTTACCCAGAGGCAACCAAGACAGAAGATCAATGCACAAGCAGGGTCAAAGTGCGGGAAATACCTGTCCTCCCATTTCCTCCTGCACCCACGAGAAGCGGCTTGTGATCGTAATGCCTCAGGGTTCCCGGGAAACTGGAGAACAGGAGACTGCTCCGAGATGCTGATGTAATCAGACGCGCATGTTGAGGCGAAAGACAGCAGTGCTGACAGCTCCAATCTGGCATGTAATAATCAGCAGCAGCTCCCACACAGCGAGAGCCCATGGCTCTTAAAGCAGGTTCTCCCTGACTCCCTCTTGCCCAGAAGAAAAGCGAGGAAAGAAGGGTGGGACCTAACAGCAGAACTGTGACTGAGGCCTCTCAAATGTGACATTTCCTTTGTGGTTAAAAGCACTCACTGCAACATAAACAATACCTGTTCTCCAAGACCAACATTATGCTTCTCAGCAGCATTGTAGCGTGGCATTCTAATCAGCAAATTTTATTCTCTTGCATGCTAACTCCCAGCAGCAAGTGCATCAATCCATTGATTGCCATTTTTTACCTATTTCCAGTGTTCCAAATAGTCATGGGGAACAGATACAATACACAAGACCTCTTCTAGTCTACAAGTGTCTTGAAGGACTGCTCGTTCAGAAGTATCAATGGGGAACCATTAGCAACCTTAGTAATAAGTCTAAGTTTTGTCACTGAGGGCTTAAGGCTCCGGAAACAATGAGGTGTTTTATTACCACACAGACAATGTGACATCTGGATACAGCCTAAAAGCCCTTAAATGCCCTCACTGTTGCACACCAACAACCTTGATTAAAGGAACTTCTACAATTCAGCATTTGTCTCTCACCTGCCCTTTCCCTTCTTTCCTGCAAAGGGTTAAAGCACCTTCTGCCAATCTATAAAGCAAACACAACTTTTGCTTGCTGTCATTGTCATTTTGTCCCAGCACAACAGGCGAAAGAGGTGCAAAACCACCAATCTCTCATCACTCTCATATTAAAACTTAAATAAAAGCAAGTATCTCCAAATAATTATCAATTCTCCCAGTTGGCATCATTCAGAGGGTTAAATAAATTCCCACTGTGTATTAACAATCCTTCCTATAATGTGAGTCTAGGGTTCAGAAAACTCTGTCCTGCTCACTGCTGGTCACACAATGGGAGAGAGAATGTCTGATATGACCACATTTGAGGGACTGTTTACAGAATTAACCTATTCAACTCGCTTCGAACTAAAATTTATTTACCAAATCAAGAAGTTCATCTGAGTCTAAAGTAATTTAAAAGTAATGTCAATGCAAATTACCAAGGGCTCTTTTCCCTCACATATAAACAAGACCAGTAAGGTGGATGGAATTGTGTGGGCTTTATAATTCACGGCAAAATAAGAGGGCTAGGCAGTGAGGCCGAAGCAACCTGTCATAACATTCCTGTGTCAACCTTAAATGAATACATGTGGAAAGCTGCAGTCATGTAAATAAGGCCTAAAAATGCATGGAGAGAGATATAATGAAGGCAAAAAACATGGAATTTGCATTCCGTGATGCCTCTTTAGGCTACAACATCATCTGAGCATGGCCTCATACACATTGCAAATGTGTCCAGCTATGAAATATATATTCAATCCAGGAAAACCTGAAGAGTTCCTTTACCGTTATAGACAATTGTAATTCGGGGTGTAGCGTCCAAATCCATTGCAGAACGTCTGGAGGAGTATGCCATTGATGAGACCACAAGGAGAACCACCAGATAAAAGGGCACATGCTTTCTCATTCTTTCTGGACAGCCAAGCCTGCTGCCTATTAGGCAAGCCGGCCCTTTCATATAAGCAAAGTGCTAGATAGTTGAAAACACTCCCACTGGTTTCGGTGAGGGTCACCACACAGGAATTTCTGAAATAAAAAAATAAGAAGTATTTTTAAGATAAATGACTTCTAAGTGCTGTTAATTAGAAGTACTGATATAACTTTCCAAGTTCACAATGTGTGACTAAGATAGGATTTTTCCATTAACAGAACTGCAAAAATAGTGACATCACATTTAAGCCCAACTATCCAAAATGCCAGACACAAAGCAGAAATCTAAATGCACCAAAATTTATGCCTCCGTAGCCAAACTAGTGTTAGGTCACTGACTTTGCCCTCCTAGTTTCCTAAAAAATGAGAAGATGCAGAATACAAACTGGTTATCTTGTAGGGTTGCCAGGTCCCTCTTCGCCACTGGTGGGAGGTTTCTGGGGCGGAGCCTGAGGAGGGAGGGATTTGGGGAGAGACTTCAATGCCATAGAGTCCAAGTGCCAAAGCAGCCATTTTCTACAGGTGAACTGATCTCCAGGTGCACACATCAGTCTCCAGCTTTTGGTGAATGGTTGGGTGATCCCGGGACTAATTAGGTGGGGGTAGAAAGGGCTGGAAAAAGAGAGCCCAGTGTAAAGCACTGTAGTGCAGCGGCTGCAGTGTAGGTTTGGTGTGAGGGGTATCAAGGTTCAAATCTCCACTTAGCTGTTTATTAAAATGTATATCCAGACTCTCCACACACTAGGCATTTAGAACAGGATTACTGTAAAATTAAACACCTTAACATATGAACAGTTAAAAGTATATTCAGAGCAACTACAAGTTTTCCAAATCTCTAATCAGCATTATCCCCATTCCTCTAAAATCTCACTCAAAGAGTAAATTTTGAAGCCAGCAAGAAGGGGTCTTTATGAACCTCAGTAGAGAGCCCATTCCAAAGAGCACGAACCTCAGCAGAGCAGGCATTCGCTCCCACTGAGGAAGCCCTCCCCTGCCAAACAGAGGGTACTTCCAGTGGAAGCTGCTCTGGGGACATGAGCCAGTCTGTGGGCTCCTATTAAGCCACTGGGTAGTTTTGGACTATTCAGGATCTCAGAGCCTAACTTCCCTCATAGGATTGCCAGGGTCCTATGACACACTATTCTGAGCGCTTCCAAAGAAGAATGAGATAGAAATATAATTCTTCATTTGCAGACTTTGGAGGACACCTGCCCTCCTGTCCAGGACTTGTCCACTCCCCCATCCCACTGCACCCCACACTTCGCCCAAAAATCCTGCTCTTGGGGACCCTCAGGAAACATGTGGAAACTGAAGTGGGGGTTGGCAGTTGGATGGGGCAAAAATCATCCCCTGCCTCCATCATCAGAAGTGCTGTTTCACTGGTGTAAGCATTTCTACAGTGATGGAAGAGTACTTTTGAATCCAACACAATTTTCTGGAGGAAATTCAAACCCCAAAAACATTTACAAAAGCTATTGGGTCTATCGCTTGCAGAAGCCACTCCTGAAAATGGACAAGTGGAGAAAAGTAAAGATTTATCATGTAATCTTGCAAGCCAGTTCAGATGGGCTACAATACAAGACGGCCAGCACAGCCACCTTTTGATCTGAGAAGCACAATGGTTTCTAGTCTCCCTAGCATAGCAAAGGCAGCCACACAGTGTGAGATCAAGTGACAGTGGAGCCATAAATGTGTATATCTACCCTTGAAATCTCATATTCCAAATCCAAGGTCATATGTGGATTCTGCTTCAGAAACAAAGAATTTCCTAATGACAAATGTCAAAAATCAAGAGTCAACGTGGTATGCCTGTGTAGCAGTTGCCACACCCCCAAGGTCAGCGTGATGCTGAAGAATGTAATCAACACATGCACACGCAAGCAACGATCACATCACCTCAGACACACAATCACAGCAAGAAGTCATGTTCCAGAGTGTTTCTCAGCAGCAGTTGTTCCCAGAAATGTGCCGCATTAATTAAAAGTTGTTACAGCAATGTGTTAAGCACAGGACAAGTTGCAGGGAAGAGTCAGCAAATTCCTTCCTCCACTTGTTTAAAAAAGCCAGAAGTTTAGTAGGTGAACGTTGTTGCTGAGATGCAGGGAGCAGGCAGATGCCATCATCTCCTTTTGATTATGCTAATGCTTGTGTCACAATGAGAGGCCTGTGCCAAAATCATTCAAGTTCTGCATGCAGGAATATGGAAATTTTTATAAATATTGTTTGCATAATTATTCTGATTGCCCTGATTGGGAGAATTTCTTGCAGAGAAGATGGAAAATATAAAAGGAAAAGTGTGGAGCACTGAGACAAAAACTGAAAGCTCAGGGAAATTGGGCACAAAAGCCCTAGTTGCTCCTATCCACTACAGGCTGTCCAAAGTCCCCTTAGAGATATTCCAAGGATTACCAAATCTGTGTTCAGATTTAGCAATGTGGAAATAATTGTACCGTACTGTAAATAATGGACAGATATTTGGAACACTCACTTGCTTGGTTATTATATGAGAGGTTTGAATTAGGAAAGAATTGTGTTACAAACAGAACTTTTATTAGGACCTGCTCAGGTCAGGTTTACATTGTGGAAAGGCCCCAGTATGGAGGATGGCTGGGCTGGGACTAGGGTTGCCATCCTCCAGGTGGTGGCTGGTGGTGGCTGGAGAACAGGGATTATAGCTGATCTCCCGGGAACAGAGATCAGTTCACCTGGAGAAAATGGCTGCTCTGGAAACTGAATTATATGGCATTAAATCACATTGAAGTCTCTCCCCTCCCCAACCCTGGTTTGTTAAGGCTCCACCCCCTCTTTCACTTGTATATGCACTGAATACACCTTGATGTTTCACCAGTCTGTGCTATATTAATTATTGCCTAAGATTCCTGCACTACCTGGAGGTTGGCAACCCTACTCTTGGGCCACATCTGGCTCCAGCAGGAAGGAAAGCAGCAGGTAGCAGCCCCCAAAGACAGCAAATGAGTTAGTTGGTTTCACTTTTCCTCTTAAGAAGCAAAGTAGAGGCCAGGAACAGAATCTATCCAAGGGATTTCCACAAGCTCATTGTTGCTGGTAGTAGACGATGGCACATTTGCCCATGAGTTATGCCGAGTTTGGCAGGCACTGGCTGAAACCCACGCAAAGAGAGAACAGCTGTCTCTATTTGACAACTATGAATAGTTTTTTAAAAATCAGATAAAGATCATGTTTGCAGATGCTTTTGCCAGCTCTTGAAATGCTCTCCTGCTTGCCAGTTAGCAACATAAACTCCAGCATGGTGTAGTGGTTAAGATCGGCAGACTCTAATCTGGAGAACTGGGTTTGATTCCCCACTCCTCGACATGAGCAGCGGACTCTAAACTGGTGAACTGGGTTGGTTTCCCCACTCCTACACATGAAGCTTGCAGGATGACCTTGGGCTAGTCACAGTTCTCTCAGAACTCTTTCAGTCCCACCTACCTCACAAGGCGTCTGTTGTGGGGAGAGGAAGGGAAGGCCACTTTGAGACTTCTTAAAGGTAAGCCGCTCTGAGACTCTTTAAAGGTTGAGAAAAGAGGTCAAGAGTAAGGTTTAAGGTATTGCAAGATGAGAAGAGGAGGGCTGGCAGTTCCAAATATCAATTTGTCTCAGTTCTCTAGGTACTGTGCAGCATATTTCTCTGAGTGCAACCCACCAAACATTTTCCTGGACGTAAGCCCTACAGAATAAAACGGGACTCTTGGTCTCTTCCCACTCCAAGTATCAAATTATACCATCAAGCAGCAGCATTAATTTGGATAACAGATTGGATCATTGATCTGAAACGCAGAAATGTGAAACTGGAAATAATTGATACTAAAGAAGGAATTCACAACTACTTGTGGACTAAGGACTCATTAAGAACAATTCAACAGCAAGATGGGAAATCTTAAGAGATGGACTACTTGAGCCGCCTTGATTCTTATGTTCTTTTGACTCACTTCTTAGGATTGCTGTAGGAGACCTGAAATTGATGCATTTTTGTCTGATGGGGGCCTTTATCTGAACAGCAGATAATTATGGAGCATAAGAGACAGCAGGGAATGGACGTATTCAGCATGGCAAGGACCACTTAATCACACTGAAAATAGACTGGCTGTGCCTTCAGCATATGCTGAACAGAGCTGCGCCCATCCTGCAATCCGCATACAGGAATTTGAGGATTGTGCAAGCAAGAGTGAGGAGATCATATTGAAAGCAGACAGAGCTCATAAAGAACTTCTGCCAAGATTGTTTTAATTCCACTTTATAACAGGTTGAATATTATTATTAGACAAAACAGATTATAAACCACCAACTGAAAATTATTGTTATTATTAACAACAACAATGACAATAATGTTTATAACCTGCCCTCCCCTGGTAAACCGGGCTCAGGGTGGCTAACAACAGGTAGGTATATAATAATAACTATCAGTTAACACAATCTAAAATGATTTAAAACATCACAAATTAATAAACCCATACCAATGGTGCCGAAATTTCTCCATCTTGGGAGGATGTTACAAGATGGTTGTGCAATAGTGCCTACCAGTGATTTTACTCAGTCTGTCTGGGATAGAGAGAGGATAGGAACGGACAACCATGAGAACAGGAAGAACACACCATGAAAAAGGGTAGGGAAGAGGGGCCAAAGGGGGAAGGGAATAAGGAATAAAAGGGTAAGGAGGCCGGCTGTAGATGTAATACTGTCGCTGCTCTCAACCATAAGCCTGGCGGAACATCTCTGTCTTACAGGCCCTGCAGAACTGGGTTAGATCCCACAGGGCCAGGGTCTCATTTGACAGAGAGTTCCACCAGGCTGTGGTTCTCAATGGTGATTTAATTGTAATTATTGTGTTTTTCTCTTTACAGAATAGTGCAATATCCAACCATGTGAGGATGCAGCCTAATTCAGTCAGTGAAGCATGTACAGAGGGAAGCAGAAAACAGCCAACACATTACTGAAGTGGGAATAAACGACACACAACAGCTCACTCTGCTATTGCTTTTCATCTGTCTGCTTTGTTTTAAAATCTACAGTGGGAAGAGAAGCCACAACAGCAGGAACCAAAGAGCTGTGCTACTTTATCCTCAGCAAAGTAATAATGTTATCATTAATAGTACTTATCTTTTATATAGCACTTCCAATGTTCATTGCTCTTCACATATATTATCTCATTGTAACGCTTAGAACAGCCTTTAAGGGCCTAACTACAAATTGCATTTTCCTAGGGACTCCACAGGTTAGTGAAATCAGACACGTTTTGTGACGTTGTGCTAGAAACTCAGTTCCTAGGCATACATGGGTCTGCTTCGGATCGGATTGTGATTAGTGAAAAGGGGCTTCATCCTTCCTTCCTTGTGCCATTTTCCCAACCTGAAATAGCCCAGGGAAGTACTATTTGCCTTAATGGGGTCTTCTTGTTTATTGGTGAGGTACACCTAGGAGGACCTGGGGAAAACATAGCATGTAGTTAGACCTTAAAGTAGATTAGAATTGTTGCCCCCAGATAAGGTTGCCAACTCCAGGTTGAGAAATTCCTGGAGGTGTTGGGCATGGAGCCTGGGAAGGGATTTCAGCAGGGTATATTGCCATAGAGTCTACCCTTCAAAGAAGCCATTTTTTCCAGGGAAACTGATATCTGTCATTTGGAGATCAGTTGGGCCAGGAGATCTCCAGGCCCAACCTGGAGGTTGGCAATGCTATTCCCAGAAGGAGGCCTCAGAAGACATGGCTTCCCTAAATCCAACTAGTGGGTTTCTGAAAGGAATCTCCCAAATAACAGGTCATGTTCTTAGCCACTACCCTATGCCAATGCTGCCAAATCAAGTCATGCTCTTTACTGCTGTTTTTTTTAAAGGCTAGCACAGACAGCTGGGATTGCACTACAGCAGCAGTGGGGGAAAACAGGTATGGAAGGCCTTAGAGAATGCAGAGGAAGTGAAGCGTATGCTGGTACAGAGTATGGGGAATAGAAGTCAAAGGTGAAGAAGTTAGCTGGTGATCGGTAGAGAAGGAACTGAAGAGGGACTTGTGAGAATGAGAACAAAAGAAGTGAACAGTCCTCAAAATTCAGCAAGAGGAAAAGTATTCTCCTCAATGGAAAGGGGTGTCCTATTTTGAAGTTACAGATCCTAGAAGTATGTGCTAGAGAAATTTTGACTAATGCTAGGAGACCATATCTTATTTTCAACCCCTGCTGCTTCTGCTACTGCCTCTGGACTGATTCACAAGTTTAAAAAAGAATGGGCAGACTGTGCTTTTCAATATTCTCCAAGGAGAATTTGACTCAACCATTTCATTTCCATTTGATACATTTGAATGCAGAAGAATGCAGCTCATGAGCAACTGGAGTGTCTTCTCCAATAGATCATTCTCAGTTTCCCCTTTTTTTCCTACAACAATTGCATAATGCAACAGACTCTTCTTCGCACTAGAACTAGAATGCAGACAAGCACAAGAACATGCCAGCTGAACACTACTCAGTTCACTTATTTTCTTAAGCATTATCAGGGCTTCTGTTTCCATCTCATCAGCACATCAGCTTTAAACACACTGAAGCAACAAATTTCTAAAAGTATCTTCATAACATTTCTCTTGACCATCTTACACCAGGGTCACCCTGCTAGACTAGTACCAATAGGAAATAGTTTTTCAACCTGAAGTATTAACTGTTGTCTCAGCCACCTTATAGATGTTGTCCATGTATTGCATGGTATACAGATATCTTCCCTCCAGGAAACACTTTGAATTTGGGATGCTGCACTGTCCCAGCATTCAAGCTTGAATATATAAGTGTTAAGAAAGGTATTTCTGTTTAGGCAAGTTTTGGCAATGACAGAGATTGTTGCTGTGGATAGATTTTGCACAGTGGGTTATTATAACTGTTCAGATGTGGCTATTATATGTCTTTAAGTAGATCTTACAATGTTGACATATGTGGTGTAGAAGTTAGAGTACTGGACAAAGGCGGGCCAGGTTCAAATCCACTTTCTGCCAAGGAGCTCCCTGGATGACACTGGTCCAATCACATTCTCTCAGCCTAACCTACCGCACAGGGTTGTTGTAAGGATAAAATGAGGCAAACCATGTGCACTTCTGAGCTTCTTAGAGGAAGGGTTGAATTAAAATGTGTGTGAGAGAGACACATCACTGCAATAGCTGCCCCCCTTCCCTTTCCCAGGGCAATTTCTTAACATTTCCAGTATAGTCAGTTTCCCCAATGGAAACAAACCTGCTTCAGGGGTTGTCTATTAGCACACATATAATATCACCAACACTTCTCACCTCACATACCTTCAAGGCAGTTCTGCAAATGGATTATAAGTATTATTCTCGTGACCCTTTATTTCCAGTGGCCACCTCTATAATTAGAAGTGATACTCATTTTCCTCCAGCGAGTAACAGAGTCCTGTTAGGGGGAGGGCTGTGGCTCAGTAGCAGAGCATCTGCTAGACACGCAGACTGTCTCAAGTTCAGACCCAGGCATTGCCAGTAACATTCAGGTCACTGATGATGTGAAAGACCTTAGCCTGGGACCTGGAAGAGTTGCTGCCAATCTCAGCAGACAATACTGACTTTGATGGACCAAGGATCTGATTCAGTATAAGGCAGTTTCATGTATGTTCCTACTAATGTATTCTTATCAAGAATCCTGTTTTCCAAACTCCTGGCTTCTATCACTAAGTTTCTGTACTTATGCATTCCATGCCTCCCATGTCCTGCAAGCTGCAGAAAAATAAAGTAAAATAATATGTAGAAGTTTAGGAAGAGACAGTTCTATCTGTTAAGTTCTAGAGTCCCTAACTCTGGATCTCATTTGGTAATCTGGGTCACCACTCTTTCTGAGTCCACCCTAAAAGATCACAGCATGTAATAAAACTTTGCTAGATTCTCTTTGCTAGATTGTTTCTTTGATATTGTGGGGGGGAGACATTTACATCTGATCATGACCTTCACCTATATCCAACTATTATATAGGACCCCAGCAAGAAGAAAGGAGCTTAGATTAGATGTTATGATGGACCATTATTTAGGCCCACAGGGTGTCATAAAGTGACCTATGTTGCAAGAAGTCATTTGTGTTTTCATTCAGGTCAGGCAAAAACAAAAGATTATTCCATTAGCAAGAAGATTTAAAAGAAAACAAATGTCTTCGCACAGAAAAAAAAAGTAGGCTCAAAAGGCAGTGGGAGATGAGAAAGAGCTACCAAACATAACAGCATAGCCTTTCACATTGCATGGATGGGCTCGATGGAGTACTCTCACAACATTTTTGGTATCTCCAATGCCCTGACTTTAGAAACAAGGTCACTCACAAGGTTTATTCCAGTTTTGAGCATTGAATGAAGTGAAAGTTTGGGACACAACTCACACCATGTCTACAGGCTGTTTCCCTCTATCTGTCATTCTAGGCCTGAGTCATCCTGGCTCAAGGCTTATCATGTGGCAGCAAAGAAAGCCACATGTCTATCAGCACAGTATTATACAATGACATACTGACCAAGGTCTAAAAATGGCAAGAGTGGATTACCAGCTCTATACCCTTCGTGGGAAGCAGAAGCAAAGTTCCCAGCCACTGGGGGTAAAAGGAGGGAGAATCGTGTTGTCTAACACTGATATTAGCCATACAGGAAGTTCTGGGCAGCCCCACAGAGAATCCGGCTAGATATTTCTCAGTGGAGCTCTCACAGGAATAAAAGATGGTAAAGAGAAGAAATACATTCCTTCAAAAGCAAAATATCAGAATGCTAGTAGGAAAGACTAGACTTTGATTGCCATCTTATCCAAATCAGCTTAGTCACTACAGGACATGAGCTTAACAGTTCCTGCTCTGCCAAGACCTTGGTTGGGTCTGATTTTGAGAGTTGCACTGTAGACAGCTACAGGAACTGGTGACGGAAGGTTAGCAGAAATAGGAAGAAAAGCCACCAGATCAGACCAGCAGACTCAACATTGCCTCAGAGAGGATGTGAAAACACCACTGGGCACAGACAAAATCAGCAAAGTTCACATGAAATTAATACAGAGAACCTCAGCGCATCCCATAGTTTCCCCCTGAAATCTGAAAAACCACAGAATTTTCATGCACCCCTTGACTTCAGATCTCTCTCCAGAAGTATGAGGGTTTGCTTGTACAACCAAGTAGCTCAGCAATGTTTAATGGTGAAAGATGCATCTGGGAATGTCTGTGGCCACTTAATGCAGGCGAAATTTGTGCTGGGTTTGCCGTTCCGCAGAAGCACATTTTTCTGATCCGAATTCTCAAAACTGTATTCATGGAGGCTTTTTTGCCCCAAAGATCTTCCACGACTACCTTGCACTCAGTTATTCACCCCCAGGAAAATATGGAGCTTCTGAGTTCCTCCCTCCTGACAACACTGTTTTGTAATTGGCTGTAGTGTATTCTTTGAAATACATCACCAGCCCCAGCAGTGGGATTGTTGCATTTGTAATTAACCAAGTGGTCATTTTACAGCCAAAGCAGAGAAGGGTTGGAAAAACACCCCCCTCCCAAACCAATTTATTTCAGGCTAGCTCAACACGGGGGTTATAGGAACAGAAAAACACTGGCAGTTCATTTTCATTGCATCGGAGTGAACACAGCTGGGCAGATCCCCCCCACACACACACACGTGTCCTCTTAAAGGCATTTTGTGTGTGTGAGTGATTCCTAACCAAAACAAAAACAAAAACCCCAATTGCGATGGGCAGATGAGGAATGGGGTGGCATGGAGTTCCATTTTACAGCCAAAGTAGAGAAGGAACCCCCTGCTTACCAATTTGTTTCTGGCTATCTCAAAGCAGGGGTCTAGCACTGGCAAACTTTAAAGAACTCTGGCTGCTGAAACCGACCAGAATGATCACGTATGAGGCAAGGAGGGGGAGAAACACCCGGCTCCATTCCTGAGATCTTTAATTATGCTACCAAAAATCACCAAAATGGCTTCAAGGGGGAGGGGGCTTGAAGGGGGAGGGACAAGTGAGAATGGGCATGAGGAAAGAAAACCAGAGTTAACACTAGTCATAGGAATTGCCTTGATTAGCTTTGTTTTGGGATCAAGGCAATTTTTAAATTTGTGATAAAACATGTTCCTGAAACCCCAGGACAAGTGTGGGGCAGCCGCAAAGTGACTTCTGAAAGTTGGGAAAATCATGAATAACTCAAAAGAAGCCCTGAAGCAGTTCCGTGGGATTGTGAGGCTAATAACCAAGCATAAATGGCCTGTGTCTCAGACAGCTGTTAGAAGTATGTACCTTCTGGCAAGAAAAAGATACAAAATGTATTCCACGTTGGGATTCCAGGATTCAGTTGCCCACTTTTGCTGGCTATCTTGCCTCATTCCCATGTCATTGTCTCATTCATTGCTGGCTTCCAGTTTCTTTCCAGGCACAACTCAAAGTGTTGCTGTTGAACTTTAAATCTCTAAATGGTCTGGGATCAGAGTATCTGCAGGACTAGCTTCTCCCACATGATCCTGTCCATCAGTTGAGATCATTATTGGCAGCCCTTCTGTGCCATCTTTGGAAGTTAGGAGGGTGTATACCAGAGACAGGACCTTTTCTGAAGCTGTGTCCAGATTACAAAACTTCCTGAAAGATGTTTGCCTGACATCATCTTTGGCATTGTATAGGAACCTGGCAAAGTCTATGATCTTGACCTGAGTCTTTGATACTTACGGATTTGTGGGAGGGGGTGCAATTTCTCCCCTACTATTATAGTTCTTAGTCATTTTGATTTTCATGCTTTTGTAAAATAAATTGTCTTTGGAAGGTAACACAACCCCCCAACAGCAGGATCCAGATCAGGAATTTTGCCAGAGCCAGATCAGTTCCATGACAAGCAAGTAAAATTGCCAAACCAGAGGATCAAAATCTCACAATCAGTTCCTCAAAGCAAAAAGCTGGTAACAGATGTGTGCTCTCAAAGGCAGCCTGTGGGTCTTAGTAGGCTGTGTGAAAGTCGCTGCAGACAGAGGGAAAGCCTAGGATAGATGTGATCAGAAAGCCATGGACGAGATTAACCAGAGTCTAAAAAGTCTAAAAAAGAAAGGGTAGAGTCTAAAAAGAAAGGGTAATCGCAGGTGACATGGGATACCAGCCATGGAAACTGGCAAGTGGAAAGAAGGCAAGAATGGTGACAGGACAACAGTCAGGAAGACACAGATCAGGTCAGTTATTTGAAGATTTCAACATGTTCAGTGAGGTACAGACAAGGGCTGAAACAAACAGAAAGAGGAATGTTGAATAGCAAATGATCACAAGGTATAACGTGAAATGAGTCATCAGGTACTTTTGAACAGAAGGTTTTATGGGGGGTGGGAAACTGTCCATCTGGATACACAGAACACCCCACATATTGCATACAGTGCAATGTAAAGGATCATTTGTCTTGTTTGCAACAGTATTACATTACTGGTTGTAGCAAAACAGGAGTAAGCAATTGTGCAAATAAAGCTGAAGAAAAAGCCAACTCACACATGAACACACTGGGTAAAGTAAGTCTCTCCCCCCCTCACACACATAATGTCCCATCTGTAAAACACCAGACTCCTCATATGCTGCTTTTGGAAGGGCAAACATAATAAAGCATTATACAAAAATGTGCTATTTAAATCATAGAGGATAGATTCAACTCCCTGGCTCACACTCCCTTAAAGCATGCACAACAACATTTAACAGATGCACACTGGAACATGTCTGTATACTTGCAACACTCCTAAAATCACAGCAAGGCCCACCATCTAAGCCTCATCCACGTTATACACTGCTAGGAAAAGCTCATATTTGCCTGCAGTCTTTATTTACTCTGCAGTTTTCTGAACTGCACTAACTTAAAACCATTAAAACCAAATTGTTCAAAGGTTCAAAAGATATACTAGAAAACTCCAATTGGCTTACAACAGTCCTATAATCAACTGCTGAATATAAATCTCACCAGCTGCAGTATGCGCAATGGCACCACACACTGCCTTAGTTTTCATGTGCACACATTCACATACATGTGACCCCTGCCTGCAACTTAATTCCTAGAACAATAGCAGTTCTGGAACTCAACAGTTTTTAAACTTTCCCCAAATCCAGAACATTGAAAATCGTGTCCCTAGTGCACACAAACCACTGCCACTATTGCCTCAGTATACTAGTTAATAAACACCTTTGTAGTTGAAGAAGGGGAAACCATGTAATGGAAAATCACCCTACTTCCTTGTGAATAAATAGCATATTAAGGAAAACCACGGAGAAGGAAGTGGTTTCAAATGGCAAGGTGTGATCTACAGTATTTAAGGAAACTAAACACAAGCATCTCTTGCTGTATCCAAACTCTATTATGGAAATGACCGTGGTGTACAATAGTGCCTGTTCTTTTTACTGAATTGTTACTTTGTTTCCATATAAAGTTGAATAAGAAAAGTACCTTTAAAGCATTCTCTTTGGTCTGTTTCTATCACTCTTCCTCCCTACCGCTGATTAAAACAGAAACTTTCCAAAAATTGCAGCAAAGACTTTCCTCGCCTCAGAATGCTAGAAAGTCTTTTTCTCATGTAGGAAACACTATGACTTCTATAACAAGAACATCATCAGGTTCAAGGCTTTATGTTACTTACTAAGCCTTACTAACCCATGGTGAGGGCCAGGCTGGGTCTGATATCCAGGCAATGGAAAGTAGCATGGAAGTCAAGAGGCCATCCAGAAGTTCTGATGAGACAACTCGTGCAGGACAAAGAAGTTCAGCTCAGAACATAATCACCAAATGGGAAATGATCCAAAAAGAGCCAGTATGGTGTAGTGGTTAGGATATCACCTGGACTAGGAGAAATAGGTTCAAATTTGTGACTGAGCCATGAAACTCATTGGATGAGCTTGGGCCAGTGAATTCCTGCCTAATTTCCTACAAGACAGTTTTGGGGATAAGAAGAAGAGTTGGTTTTTATATGCCAACTTTCTCTACTACTTAAGGAAGTATCAAACCGGCTTACAATCACCTTCCCCTCCCCACAACAGACACCCTGGGAGGTAGGTGGGGCTGAGAGAGTGTGACCAGCCCAAGATCACCTAGCTTGCTTGTGTAGCAGTGGGGAAACAATCCAGTTCACCAGATTAGCCTCCCCTGCTCATGTGGAGGAGTAGGGAATGAAACCCAGTTCTCCAGATCAGACTCCACCACTCTAAACCACCGCTCTTAACCACTACACCAAGGAGAGGAGAACCATGTGTTCCGTGTGAAACTCCTTGGAGGAAGGGTGGGAAAAAATGATAGACATTGTGGCCTCCCACCTGCTTGGTTTTGGGGTCCCAGCCTTCTGCTGTGAGGTGTCAAACTCCTAGGGGAATCCTTGGGCCTTAGGATAGAGATGGAGAGGATTGCTCTGCCTTATTTCTCCTCTTAATCCTGGGGCTGCTGCTGCCTCACTTCCAGACTCCTTTTCATTGGCCTGGTCCTGCCTTTTCTTAAGGGGGTTGTGGTCAACCCCAGCCTCCCCCTGACCAATCCTGGCTCCCCTGCCCCGGAAGTCCCATGAAGTCCCTTCTGGTGGTTATTCCCCATTCTTGCTCCCTTTCCTCTCTGACTGTCCCTTACAGGCTAGTAGCCCTGGCCCTGGGTTCCCGCTGCGGCCAGCTGGGCTTTGCCATGCTGCCCAGTCCTGAGGGTTTGGCCCACCCCAACCCCTTCTATGTCTATCCCCACTGAGCTGCCATCCCTGTAGGCAGGTCTAGGCCAGTCTCATCCGAGGCAGGCTACACACGTTTTGCTGTTGGGCTCCAGCAGCTTGTCAGTGCCAGCAACAGGTTCTGCAGATTCTCCCAGTGCCTTGGACAAGTGTGGGCGAGGCTCAGCTGCTGAACAGATAAGTGGTTCTAAACAGAAGATCCAACATCCAGTTTACTGCACATAATTTTGTTGAGAAGGAAGTGTTATAAAAGTCTACCTAGCCAATAAGTAAGTGTCTCTACCGTGCCAAAATAGGGCTTTCAGAGTATAGCTGTCAGTTAAGGACAAAATGCTTCTCATGGCTACAGCTTACTGATCCTGTGCCATCCAAGAGTTGCAGGCTTGCACCCTGAACCTCTATACAAACTTCATCTAACTGTCAGGCAAAGCAACACCATGCGGCATCTGATTCAAAACAAGTCAGCCCTTCTGCTGGCATGACTAGTATTAAATGCCATTAACTAGGCTATAAAGCTGATGCATCATTACTGCTTGCCAGTTTTCATATTCTTGATTTGGATTCTAACCACACACACAACCACACAAATATACTTACATTTTTCTCTTCCAAGCTCTTTAAGTTCACCACCATAAAAACCCATTGCTGCAAGAATTTTAGGGGACTAATGAGACAGCATAGTTACTCTGAATAAGAAATCACTTTTTATAAAGCAAAGTAAATATTATTATCATTTACTTTCCAGGGTTGCTACATCCAACAACAACAAAATTACACATATAAACCAGATACCTAATCCTCTTGAAATATTGTTGAGACATGTTTGCTGAAGATCGTTTACCTGGGAGCAAATGTTTCTTCGAGGTATAAAAGGGAGCATGAAAACAGTGTTTGGAAAATAAAGGTAATAAATGGAATCCAGAAGGGGGGGGGGAAGGGAAATTAAGGAATCTTTTGTTTTTATCCACTCTTCCTGCAAGGAGCTGGCATATGTTTTTCTTAGGGTTGCCAACCTCCAGATAGTAGGTGGAGATCTCCCGCTATTACAACTGATCTTCAGCCGAAAGAGATCAGTTCACCTGGAAAAAATGGGGGGGGGGGTTACCGCACTTTGTATTCCTAGCGATGTATTACGAGTTTGAAAATGTTGTAAAAAAACCATCGCTTTAAAAGGATTTTTGGATACTACGGCTTATAAATGGTTGGAAGATGTCTTCACAGCTAAAGGGGCCAAACAAAGTGCGAACAGTATTTTTTATAACGTTTTCAAACGCTTAATACATCGGTGGGAATACACAGAAAGTGTGAACAGTATTTTTTATAACATTTTCAAACTCTTAATACATCGCTGGGAAGACAAGTGCGGTAACCCCCATGGTCGCTGTAGCAATTGGACTCTATGGCATTGAAGCCCCTCCCCTCCCCAAACCCTGTCCTCTCATGCTCTGCCCCAAAAACCTCCCGCTGGTGGCGAAGAAGGACCTGGCTACCCTAGTTTTTCTCCTATCCTCCATTTTATCCTCATCACAACTGTGAAAGAAAAGTTAGGATGAGGGAGAACATGAGTCACTCAGTGTCACCCAGTGAGCTTCATGGCTGACTGGGAATTTAAACCTAGATCTCTCCAGTTCTAGTCCAACATTCGAACAATTAGCCCGCACCAGCTCTCTTCTTTTTCACCAACAAGCCAACATTCTGTACAAGGCCTGTGAGATTTTGTCCGACATTTCTCCACTGCTAAAATGCATCTCTTCCATAATGGCCACAAACCTTTGCCCACAATCTTACTTCATACTGGCCCCACAGTCTCTATGGTTAGAATACACTCTGTCCAAGGATAAATCATGCCTGATGATGTTCTGTGAGGAGATCCCAAGGTTATTGTCTGTTCTCCAGAAAGGAAACAAATAGTCATTTCCACTAGAATAAGCATAAAATGCACCCGGAGAAGGAGAAGGAGAACAGTCACAACTTGGTAAACATCTTACGAACAAAGAGTTAAGATTTCAAAGTTGGCATACTAAAGTGGTGAGAAAAGCAAACGGAGAAATCCTCTAGTCAAATTTTACCTCAGACATGTACAAAAATAGGAACTTGGACTCAGCCTTACCCTCAGAGTAGAGATAACAAAATACTCGGGATTGTAATAAGGATTATCAGGTTAATGGAGATGGATTCAAAGAACACTTGAAACTGGCTTGTTTTCTAATGACATCTGATGTAATACTGTGGTTTTTAATTATAAGCTGCCTCAAGCAGGACTCTGAGGAGGCAGCACAGAAGCAGTGTAAATAAATAAACAGTACATGAAAGTGTTATTATTAAATAGAGACAGATACTCTTACAGCTGCCTCTTCAGTTTTAAGATCTACTCCCATGGCCAATGCATACAACCACCCTGCTCAGACATCGTGTTTCCTTTTGCCTACTGCATCTTCTTTCCATCTCATGGTGAATGGAGATCCAGTTTGGCAGCCAAAATAATAATAATAATAAGTTTAATACGGTCCAAGACCAGCAAAAAAAAGATATACATTAAAAAAGCCTAAAGTTTAGCTCGCCACTGCTCCAGCTGCTTTTGAAGCGGTTTACCCTGATAGGAACAACTGCAGTTACTGTTTACAGTCAACCTTTCAAATGAAAGGCCACTATCGGGAAATCACCCCAGGCAATTTAATATATGGCCAATTTATCCTCCACACACAAAACAACTATCACTCTTCCTCATGTACACTACACTTACGTTATACACTTACACTAGCAGCATAAAGGTAACAATGGCAACAGAAAAAGAACTGATAATCTGCCTGGCTGCTGCCTGCAATCTAAAGATCCCATTAGAACATACAGACACACAACAATTAAGATTCTACTCAAAAATTGAGTACTGCGAGAGACTCCTGCTGCATTTCTGAAACATATACATATTTAGTGGAACTCAGTGTCAAAAGTGTCCTTCTGGGCTCATCCTTTTTGTTTCATGGCAGAATAGCAAGAACCAATAAAACTGCATAATTTTCCTTTCACAACTCAAAATGATGCAGTGAACATAGCCTGTATTCGCCGCCTTTTTAAAGGTTTAGGCCTCTCGGAGTTACTAGCGTCTATTCTTAAGGCACCGTTTTATGTAACAGTTCGCAAAGCTTGTTTGGTATGCAATGCTGCTTATGTCTGTTGCTCTCCCGGAATTCCCAGTTTAACTATCTATCAGTTTATTACTAGGCATGTTGTTCTTCAGCTCATGCGCAGGATATCATTCCTGCTTTAGCCAGCTCAAGGGGGCCTGCCCTAGAGACAGAAGTAGGATCTTGTTATGACAGTGGGACTTAATTTTTTTAAAGGTGGGTGAAGGAGCTCTATCATTAGTCACCTGTGACACATGGTTGGGCTTGAGCAACAACAGGCTCTACAGACAATGAGGCTGGACTTTGTGAGATGGCTTGAAGCAAAGATCTTCGGAAATATGCAAAACCTGAGCCCTGGTTAGTATTACCATGCTGACCAAGCAGTTAAGAAAGACATCTGCCTAAGCAATTCCTCGTTTCCCTACTTTAGACTGCTTCGTTTCTTCAACCAACCACTTTTGTCTCATAAGAATTTTATCCATGCAAGGTATCATTGTTGCTCCCAAAATTTATGAATTACAGTCTTATATCCAGTGTAGCGAGGGCAGCCCAGGACTTCAGCTGTAGAAAACAGGAGTTTTAAAATAAAAAAAACCAAAACCTTACATGAGACATCTGTAACCTACTTATTACATCAAGTCCTTATTATATTCCAGCTTCAAAGTGAGTCAAGAAAAGGAGGCAGAAAGAACAAATTTGTTCACATCTACCAAGAGTGCAAAGGTGAAAAACAAACAAATCCCTAAACATGTAACTGAAAAGTTTCTTGCAATGCTGTTATAAAGAGACTTCCATGGACTCCGAAAGTATACCTCTCTTAGGACGGTGATGTAAGTCAACTTGTACAAGTAGATACAGTGTTTGGCTGCCAATCTGCTCCCAGGCCCATTTCAAAGTGCTAGTTTTCACCATCCAAGGCATAAACAACTGGGGATCTGGATAATTTGGGGACCTTCTGTTTCCAAATGTACCTGTCCATCACTTAAGAAAATCACTAGAGACACTGTTTCTTCTTCTTTCTTTTACTGAGGTGAGGTATGTTGCTATTAAGAATAGGGCTTTCTCAGCTGTACCTTCTCAAAGGTGAAACACCACCCCACCCCCATCAGCAAACAGCCTGACACAAGAATCTTGACTAGATTTAAATCCTTTGAATGAAGAAACGCAGGGTATATACTGAGTAAAGGCACATGTGTGATTTAAAACAACCCTTTGCTTAGTGCTGAAAAAAATGAACTGGAAATAGCCACAAAATGGCACATTTAAAAGTCCAGTATAAAACGGGATAAAATGGTAGAATAGAGAACATCTACTTCCAGCCACCACACCAAAAGCAGAAATGCAACTTTAGTATAAGACAGAAAACACAGATCCTTAAATGTTCAAGCAATGGAACATCCATCTCTTTTCATATTTGTGAAGTCCTATTCATGGCATCCTCTTTTTTCAGATAAGAAGCCCAAATATAACATACAGAATAATCTGTTAGTCACTCTAACAAAATTCTGTGGCCAAGAAGACATGACTTCCTGTAGCTTTTAATCACAGACAGAAATTTTTCTCTTTTCAGAAATTAAGCACTGGGCTTTTCTTGCCTTCTCAACTACATTGAGCAATACCATGACATATTCTGTGCAGTGTGCAAGCAGAGTTGCGCTGTATAAATACGGTAGCTTACCCCCTGCAGCTACAGCCTAACCAAAACTGTGCCTCCGTGGGTCAGTGGACCCCAGAAACATCATCGGGGTTTCTTCCACAAGGATGCTCAAGCCTATCTCCCCTACTCTCTTATGGTCTTTACCACAGAGACAAAAGAGAAATTCTTAGCACATCAGTATGTGGAGGCCATTTTTTTTCCCCACTCCTCAATTCCTCAGGGGTGGGAAACTGGAGCTGGTATTTCACACTCTGGTGGTAATTGGGAGGCTTCACACACACACACACACACACAGCCTCAAAGCAAGCAGAGAATTCAATCCCCCACCATTTTAGTAATTCCATCTTCTATGTCGCTAGCTGCTTTAACAGACCATTGATCTCTGCACCTGCAGTGAGGAAGATCAGGCAGTAGGCGATGTTGAAAGACCTCTGCCTGAGACCCTGGAGAGCCACTGCCAGGGAGAATACGGATCTTGATAGACCAATGGTCTGGCTCAAAGAGAAGGCAGCTTCATGTCTTCATTGGTATTCTTAGCGTTGCCAGGTCCCTCTTCGCCACCAGCAGGAGGTTTTTGGGGTGAAGCCTGAGCAGGGCAGGATTTGGGGAGGGACTTCAATGTCATGGAGTCCAATTGCCAAAGCAGCCATTTTTTTCAGGTGAACTGATCTCTATCGGCTGGAGATCAGCTGTAATAGCAGGAGATCTCCAGCTAGTACCTGGAGGTTGGCAGCCCTAGGTATTCTAGTGTCATTGTTACAGGTGTATGGTATTACTGGAGACCGTCCCTTGTTGGGAATCTTCAGATACAAATTTTGGTGAACCCACTGTGGCACTTCAGAATTAATTACTCCAATCTTTATTTTTGGCACAATTTCCTTAATGCCAAAGGGGAACAGCTGCAGTTCTGATGGTGGCCAGACAGCAAAAGCCAGACCATGCCATTCTCAGCCACCTATCCTATGCACATGTCATCTGTGGCTGACAGAACATTCTCCATATCCTTCCTTTGAACATCACAGGGAAAGTACAAGTCATTTGTAAATTCCTCATTAACTGAGCAGGAAGTAATTATCAAACCACTGTAGTTTGTTCAATAAAGACACAGCCAAAAAAACCCATCATTGGATTGCTCCAGTTTTTTTTTTTAATTTTATGGCTTATTATCTACTGAGAAATACCTTGTGTTTGCATTTATAAAAGGGCGAGGAATGTTTGATGATTATTCCCACTGATCTGTGGTTTATAAAAAAAATTTAATTAGAAAAAAAAAATTGCTGACAATTTTTTCATAATAGAAAAGCAAGTTATTTGGCTACTGAAAAGACTTTGAGTTTGTTCTCCACTAACAATTTTAGTGCAGTTAATAAAATAATTACTATTAAATGCCAGAAGTCTTTCTATGTTTAATTTTGAGAAGTGTATTGTTGTCATAATCTAATATCCAAGGGAACAACCATGTAAGTAGACATGAAAAGTGATCAATGTTCTGTAGTACATTCATACATAAACCTTTATTGGCATAATAGATGCTCTGTAGTATTCATAAGAATGTAACTCATGAGAAGCTAGGAGACATGGAAGTCACATTGGTGTCTTCCACACAGGGACGGGCTTGTGTGTGGTTTCTCCATTGTTGTTGCGGCCGCTGATACAACGCATCAGCAATGAGTCTTCCATATGGCAGTTTTCACTACATTTTCCTGCCCCAGCTCCCCCCCCCCCATGCCACTGAGGGCCTTTATGCAATGAAAGGGGATAGAACTTACTTTTTTTTTACATGGGAATTCAAAGAACCTGACAGATAAGATTGTTATGGCATTATAACGCTACAAAAATATATTATTCCCTAATTTATTTATTTTTTAGAAAGCCATCTAGTGACAGGGAGATGAGTGACATGATGAGGGACTGGGGCAGGGGAAATGATGCTGATGTAGGCAGGACCAGGAACAGCTGGATTTTCCTGTATATATGGGTGCCACCCTGGCTTTGCTGCAGTCCTTCCCAAAATGTTGCAGCAAAGCAGGTTTGGGAAAGATCACAGGACCGGGAAAACCCAGAAAGTGCATGGAAGCATCATGAGGTTTCCCAAAGGCATTCATGCTGGGACATCTGTTTTATTGTAGTATGTTTCATATTTGTAAACCATCTCACTAACTTTTAGATAAGAGTGCAGGACAAAAGTCTTTAAATGAATAAATACTAAATACATTTAAACAAGTGAGATCTGGAAAAAAAAACACTCATACTGAATACCATCATGAAATTTTCAGGAAGTAATGCTTCATGAATGCCCTGTGAGATTAGTAGGGTTGCCAGCCTCCAGGTGGGGCCTTGAGATCTCCCGCTATTACAATTTATCTCCAGATGATAGAGATCAGTTCTCCTGAAGAAATTGGCTGCTTTGGAGGATTGACTCTATGGCATTGTACCCTGCTGTACCCCAACCCCAAAATCTCCATGTAGTTCCCCACCCGGAGCTGGCAACCCTAGAGATTGGGATAAGTGTGGGTTGGATCCTGCTGAAGAATTCCACCTATTCAACTGTCCTTGGATAAGTAGAAGCACCTCAAAAAATTTCCTCAGCGTCTGCTTACACTCTAAAAGTGATAGTATCCCCACTATTTTTTCCAAAGGCACAAAACATAGCACCAAGTATTTCTTCTGAAACAATTGCAAATATAAATGAAATGAAATGACGTGAAACATCTTTTTATACATTCCACTGTTCCAAACACTCTCACATATGGACCCAAAGGAAAAACACCTGATACTTGACAAACTGGTTCCTCATGTTCAGGTTAAACAGCCCCTGGGCTGAGCGTCACAAATAAAAGCGGAAGAATGCAGAAATGACTCCACCTCTTCGCATAGGCCACGAAGGTTATACATCCAGGCTGATAAGAGGCTGCAGTACTCTTCAGCCCAGTCGTGGGTGGGTGTGCTCAGACACCATTCAGATTAAAAAAAAAAAATCATGCTGCCTTTCTGGTAACAGACAGGGAGAGTACAGTCAGATTTCAAAAAGGCAAACAAACACTGAACTTTGCTACCTTATCCTTTTGCTCTTCCAGAAGGTGATTGGCTGAAGACAGAACACCCAGCCAATTCTGGCACCAAGAGGAAAAATCATGGGCAAGGCCCTCCCTTATCGCAAAGCAAATGTTGACTAAAATTTAACCAGCAGAGCAGGACAGAATCAACACAAGCTCTTTTTCTGGAAGCGGCAAGAGGTATTCAAAAGAGACAGAGCAAGATCAGCAAGGCACAAGGCAGCCCTTGTCCTTATCCTTCTGAATCAAGTCTACACAAAGACTGAAGGAGTCTGTGTTTTTCTAAAGCTGCAATTACGCCCGCTTACGAAGTACTCATTTGCTTGGGATCAATGTGTAGCTTTTTGTCTTAAAGGACAACCGAGTAATTAGCTATAAAACCCTGGTTAATTTTTTATGCAACGTAGATATTAAAGGAGATCTGTTGCAATCTGGAGAAGTTAACGCATCCTTGGTTTAGACTGGCTGCCCACGTCCATAGAAACCTTTCCTTTTAATGCCAGCAGAGGGGAGTGGAGATTATTTTATTAGGGAAAGGATTTAGAACAATGTCATCCAAAGAGTCCAGTCAAGTGAAAAGTCAGCTCCCAAATCTGCAGGGGTTACAAAATGGCACTCAAGGTGCAAAAGCCTTTAGAGCAGCTGCCCACCATCTTCCCAGTTAGAATGTCAGTCTGCTGGTGCTGGTTACATACAGGGTGGTTTGGGGTAAGAGGCAGGAAATGGCAAAACACTTGCACAAATTCAGCCAACTCTCACACTTCTTTCATACTCTACACCACAACGATACCTGCAAATTTGTCTCCACATCCTGTTCCTATGTTTTTAACCACACAACAGATACATCTATGCAAAGAGCTACTTCCCCAAATCTTTCCACCATCGCTCCAACTGTAGCTTGTTGCCACAACATAAGGTGGTAGGATTCTGAGGTAGTAACAGAGCATTTATCAACTAAATTCTCAGGGTCAGAGAGATGGAAGAGAGCAATGATGAAAGACCATGATCTTAATACTGTTGTTGCCATTGTCAATATTGTGTTCTGATCCCCAAGTACTAGGAAGTTCCTTGTACACTGGCAAGAGGAGACAGACTTAGAGTGACTTCTATAATAAATTGTTTATTAGTAAGTTAGGGTTGCCAACTTCCAGGTGGTAATAGTAGGAAAAAAACAGTACCAAAGAACGATAATAATTACAATAACTACAAAGAGCGATATATTTAGCAAAAAATGCTGTACAAGTGAAAGTGCAAACATGCAAAACACCAACATGACAAATATACAAACAGGAATACAAAACAAGAATGACATCAAACCTGGAGAGTTCACAAAGCCATAATGGCAATCAGTACAAAAGTCCATAATAGAGGCAAATGCCAGTGGACAGATCCATTAGAAGATGCAGCCGCGTTCTGTCATGATTAAAGAGTCCAGGGATGATGACGTGAAAATCTTTCGGTAAGTGTTATCTAAATCAAATTGGCATGTTTCGCTTATTTGGCTTCATCACCCCAATGTAGAGTTATCAAATAACATGGCCATAATAGAAAAGAGCAAGAGTCCAGTAGCACCTTAAAGACTAACAAAAATATTTTCTGCCACGGTATGAGCTTTCTGAAAAGCTCTGAAAGTATCCAGAACTATCTGAAGTGTCAGAAGTATCAGAAGTATCTGAAGAAGTGAGCTGTGGCTCACGAAAGCTCACACCCTGCCAGAAAATATTTTTGTTAGTCTTTAAGGTGCTACTGGACTCTTGCTCTTTTCTCCTACTGCAGACAGACTAACACGGCTACCCACTGTGAATTATGGCCATAATAGGCAGCAAATAGTACAACGACCATCAAGGTTCTAACACCGATCTCTATATTTGTCATGTAGGTGTTTTGCATGTTTGCACTTTCACTCGTACAGAACTGTTTGCTAAATATATCGCTCTTTGTAGTTACTGTAATTATTATCGTTCTTTGGTACTGTTTTTTCCTAATATTATCCAGATCTACAGTACCTAGCCTTTTTGCAGTTTGAACTTCCAGGTGGTGGCTGGAGATCTCCCGCTATTACAACTGATCTCTAGGCAACAGAGATCAGTTCCCCTAGAGCACGGGTCTGCAAACTGCGGCTCCCGAGCCGCATGCGGCTCTTTGGCCCGTTGAGTGCGGCTCTCCGAACTTGGTTCGGAGCCCCTGCTCTTGCGCCCGCTTGCACCGGCAGCCGGACTGCGGAGCCAGTGGAGAGAGCAAGAGCGCGAGAGAGCAGGCGAGCGGGCGAGCTGTCTCTCCCTCCCCCTGCCGTGGAGAATGGCCAAGTCCCCCTTGCCCTTAATGGTTGGGAGGCTAAAGCCTCCCCTCCCCTCTAGCCGCGCGATTGCTGGGCGGGCAGCTCGACAGTTCCTGCCCCCCCGCCCGCCTATCAGCTGTTGAGCGGGACGGGCTTCCTTTGGTAGACCTGGCTTCCAGCTGAGTCCCATTGGGAGGCCATGTCTATCCACTGGCTTTCTTGGCGGTAGACCTGGACTCCAAGGAGGGGGAAAAAGTCCCCCTTCAGAGGCCAGGTCTACCAATTGGCTTCTATGGGCCTCCGGAGGCCAGGTCTACTGCCAAGAAAGCCAATGGGTAGACCTAGCCTCCCAATGGGACTCAGCCGGAGGCCAGGTCTACCAATAGGCTTTTATGGCAGTAGACCAGGCCTCCAGACGAGGACTCCGGACGGGGAGGGGGAAATGGCAGGGACTTACAATTTAATTTTTATCAATAAATAAGATCACTGTTAAGTATGATATCAAGTTTTATTCAGTGTACCTATAGTTTAATTAAGACTTAAAACTTCAATTAAAGTTTATTAAGTTAATAAACAGTGTACCTACCTATATAGTTTAAGAAATTTGGCTCTCAAAAGAAATCTCAATCGTTGTACTGTTGATATTTGGCTCTTTTGACTAATGAGTTTGCTGACCCCTGACTCTATGGCATTGAAGTCCCACCTCCCCTCTCCAAACCTCACACTCCTCAGACTCCACCCCCCAAATCTCCAGGTATTTCCCAGTCTGGAGCTGGCAACCCTATAGTAATATATTGCTTGAGCAAATAGAGAGCAGGCACCTATGCACAGACATTGCACTAGCTAATCAGATAGAACCAATTGGAAGAGCATATTCCAAGCGTGCTTCATAGCAAAACAAAACAGAGGTCCAGGGCCACCTTCAAGACTAACAGCATTTATTCTAGTCAAGCCTTTGTGAGGCAGTGCTCACAGCTGTAAAAAATCAAGCTTCTTTCACTTTCCCTGCTAGAGCCAAACTATGGAACTGCCTTCCTTCAGCCCCTACACAGGCAACACAGATTTCAGTGCTTTGGAGTAGCTGTTAGCCAAAAGCTATTAAGCATATCTCTTCAGATATGAATCTATATAGAAGTAGAGAGAGAGAAAGAGAGAGAGAGAAACTTTGCATGACAAAAGAACATACTTATACCAATATTAACTATTCAGATGATAAGATTCAGAGCGCTCGACTGCATACTACCCGATGTTCCATTCTCAAGCAGGCTGAACAACAGAATAAATTAAGGCTGGTTTCACTCTGCCACTTTTCAGGCTGACGTTCAATCTAAGTTTAAAAACAAACAAATAAACCCTGGCCTGAACGTATACATGCTGAAGTAGTACCGAAGCCAGGAGAACAGATCCCAATCCACTGTACTGCACAGTAGCTATTCCTGTTCCTTGACTGCACAATGGCTATTTCTACCCCTTGACCACAGGTGGCCTTTCCTGAATATTATATTCTGACATCCAAATGGTTTTCATTCACCTGTTAATAAACTCGAATTAGATATCCGACTGCTATTTCAAATTCAAACACTTGCTTACAAGGAAGCCCAACAGTTTCAAAGGAATTTACTTTCACGTGACACTGCAGCAAACCAGAAGTGCATCATCATCCAAGTGTTTATTAAGAATTCAACAATGAGGTTATTATTTTAAATATAGACAGGATTGTCCCATTTATTGTCACAATAACCATGCGAGCTTATTGTGACTGGGATAATAAGCAAGTGGAAAGATGGGAATGAGGCGAGCCACAGGGAAGGGAGTACGTGGCTTAAAGAGCTGTGTAGTAAACACCTCAAATCCCAGACTGGAAGAATCAGTGCCAGTGTTTGATTCCGAAGCTGCATTTTGACACTGCCTGCATTTTCTAAGGCTCTCATTACTAGACTAGAAACTCTTTTTTATCTAAAATGAATAGAAGTGAATATTCTCAAGAACCCAAGTTCTCTGCCAGATGCTGCAACGAGTACACAGAATTCCAGGGGTATACTTAATGGTTATATTCCAGCCCAGCACATAATAACAAAGCATGGGAAATAAAAAGAGCAGAGTGAGGTACAGGCCTGTTTAATCATATATTATTGAGACTTAGGAAGTGAAGCCTGAAAGGACACGCGACACTCAAATGTAGGCCAAAGTCTTCTAGAATTCTGGCAATGAGTTAGTGAGGTGAGGAAAAGAAGGCATTAATCTCGTCATAAGCTTGGCTGCTATTACATTTAGATGCTGTTAGGGCATCAGGAATGTGAAACAAACACTTAAATGGCTTTTTAGAAACATATATATTTATTTGTGATTCAAATTTTATTTAGATACAAGCACTTATTAGCAACTGGCTGTATAAATGCAACCACCAAGGACACTAGGTATCCTCCATAATTAAGATATTTCCCTAGAGTCCAATTGCCAAGACGGCCATTTTCTCCAGGGGAACTGATCTCTATCATCTGGAGATTAGTTGTAATAGCAGGAGATCTCCTGCTAGTACCTGGAGATTGGCAACCCTATCCTAGGTCCAGAAGCAGCTCCTTTTGTCATTAGGGTTGCCAGTAGGGCTGTTGATTCGGTTCGGCCCGAACCGAAAAACAGCCGAATTTCCCCTGATTCAGCGGTTTTTAGTTCGGGATGAACCTAACTCAAAAATGGTGGGAACACGGGGGAGCCGAATTCAGCGAGTTTGGGAGTTCACGAATAAATTCGGCAAATTCGGGATGCAGCAGCATAACCGTCAGTAAGCAGCATTCTCCCCCGACCAATCGGTGGCCAAGCTGGGTCTTCTTCTGGCCAATCAGTCAGGATTGAGTACTGCAGGTATCAGCTGCTGCGCGGCCCGGCCAGGGAGAGAAAGAGAGAAAAATCCTCGTGGGGGGTGAGTGTGCACATTCGTTCCTTTCCATGGCTGCAGGGGGCGCATTTTGGGGGGTAGAGACCCCAAACTTTCAGCGGAGCTTCAGACGAGCCTTCTTAAGAGACCCCCCAAGTTTTGTAAACATTGGGTCAGGGGGTCCCGAGATATGGGCTCCACCCCTTTTCCCTCCCCCCTTTTCCATTTCCGTGGCTGCAGGGGGCGCTTTTTTGAGGGTGCAGCCCCCAAACATTAAGCATAGCTTCAGACAAGCCTTCTTAAGGGACCCCCCCAAGTTTTGTAAAGATGGGTTCAGCGGGGGCAGAAATATGGGCTCCCCCCTTTTCTCTTTCCATGGCTGCAGGGGGCGCATTTTTGGGGTTGCAGCCCCCAAACATTCAGCATAGCTTCAGACGAGCCTTCTTAAGAGACCCCCCAAGTTTTGTAAACATTGGGTCAGGGGGTCCCGAGATATGGGCTTTCCCCTTTTCCCTATTGGGATGAATGGATCACCCAATCCTGTATGCATCTCCAGAGCGGCAAATCCAAGGCAAAACCTCCCGTGCTTAAATAGAATTGTATTGGATTACCTAGTCCTCCCAGCCCCTCCTGATGGAACAGAAGACAGCCACAGTAAGACCCCTTTGGGGGCTTTAATCTATAATTTTTCTCCTCTGTGTGTGAGTGGGGGGGGGGAAGCAGTGTGTGTGGGGAGGGAGCAGTTTCTGTGGGTGGGGGGGAAGATAAAGGGGGCTTTCGCCTGTTCTGCCTGGTGTGTGTGTGCCCACTCGACTCTCTCTCTCCCTGGTTTGAGGGGGGCTTCAGTTGTGTGTCCTCAGGTTTTCCCTCATTCATAAGATCGGTTAGGTCTATTTTGATGCTTGCTCAAAACTGGTTTTCAAATGGTGACTTAAAGAATGTATTTGCCTGGTCCCGGGTCCGATGCAAAAGGGGAAATTCCACCCCCTCCTGCTCATTATGCATAGCTAGCTGCCTCTGTCCCTTTCCATGGTTTGCAAACTCCCAGGTGTCAGGTGTTGCTTTGCATGGTTGCAAACGTGTTGCTTTGCATGGTTGTGTTGCTTTGCAGTTGTGTTGCTTTGCAAACTTCTTCGCACCTGCCCTGCCCATTATGCATAGCTAGCTGCCTCTGTCCCTTTCCATGGTTTGCAAACTCCCAGGTGTCAGGTGTTGCTTTGCATGGTTGCAAACGTGTTGCTTTGCAGTTGTGTTGCTTTGCAAACTTCTTCACACCTGCCCCGCCCTTGCTCCCCGCAGCTCAGCTGTTTGTTGGGGCTGGGAGCTTTGTGCATGGGCGGAAAGCTCTGCTCAGAGATGCACATTAAGGGTGGGGGGGACCCCTTTCGGGACCCGTATCTCAGGCCCCCCTGACCCAATCTTTACAAAACTTGGGGGGTCTTGCAAGAAGGATCCTTTGAAGCTCCGCTGAAAGTTTGGGACCTCTACCCCCAAAAATGCCCCCCCGGAGCCGTGGAAAGGCGCGGTTGTGTTTTTAATGGCTTTATTCGGCTGAATTTTTTCCCCGAATTCACGCCAAATTGCATGGACCCGAAGCGGAGGAGTTCTGACTTCGGCATATCCCGAATCCAGACAAGCCGAATTAGGCCGAATCCGAACTATACCGAATTTTTTTTTCAACAGCCCTAGTTGCCAGATCCCTCTGGCCACCAGTGGGGAGCTGGGGGCTAGGTTGTCAGCCCCAGGTTAGGAAATTCCTGGAGATTTGAGGGTGGAGCCTAGGGTGGACAAGGACCTCAGTGGGGTATAATGCCACAGAGTCCACACCCCAAAGCATCCATTTTCTCCAGGGGAACTGATCTCTGTTTGGAGATAAGCTGTAATTCCATGAGATCCCAGGCCCCATCTGAAGGCTGACATTCCTGTTTGTCATGCTACACATATATAAGCAGTTTGGACTGTGTTGCTCTTTTATCGTGTGTGTGTGCGCGTGCACGCAAAATAATCCTATCCACTGACTTCAGCCACCCAATGGCACCTCTGAATTTCAACAAATCGATCAATTTAAACATACACAGGGTACCTAAAAAGTCCTAAATTGTGCATTTGGCCATAAAAAACTTACTGTTTTCCCCCACCAAATTAAAATTCAAAGCACCTAACAGTGATTTTAATGGAAGATACTGAACAGATTAAATTGCCTTCTACCATACCAAGCTGGGCCATTGGTCCATGTCACTCAGTACTGTCTAGCAGCAACTCTGCAACATCACAGGCAAAGAAAGGCTTTTCCCAACACTGTTGCCTGAAATCTTTTCACTGGACATTCCAGGGATCAAACCTGGAACTTTCTGCATGTAAAGCAAGTGCTCCACCACAGAGCCACAGCCATTTGCCAAATGTTGCACTGAGCAGGACTTATCAGATAGATTGTGCTCAATATTAGTAAAATACTAACATTTTAAAAATCATAAAAATGATATATAATGGATGGTGTATGAAGAAGAAAAATCCTTTGAAATACACTTGATCTCAATCAGCATACTAAATTTGATGAAGAAGATCCGAAGACTGTTGTTGCATACCTCTTCTTAGTACAATAATTAGGACTACCAACCCCCAGGTGGTGGCTGGAGATCTCCCACTATTACAACTGATCTCCAGGCAACAGAGGTCAGTTCACCTGGAGAAAATGGCTGCTTTGGAAGGTGGACTATATGGCATTACATCCCATTGAAGTCCCCCCAAATCCCACCCTCCTCAGGCTCCACCCCCAAAATCTCTAGGTATTTCCAACCCAGACCTGGCAACCTTAACAATAATACACATTTGAAAACAGTGGAGAACTAAATAATCTCCCTGAACAGATTATGCTTTATCATAAATTTAGCCATGACTGGAAAAATTTATCATCTGAGGTTTGGGGGGAAACACTATTAGATGTTTGAAAGATCAGATATTAAATTTACCACAAGTTCAAAGAACAGAGCACATCAGAAAAGATCACAGTTGTTCTAAAAATTCTAGAATGTGTGGCTTTCTATATAAAGAAACCAGATTATTAATACAACTAAAACAATAGACTTTGGAGAGCTACTTCAAGTAATTGAGATTGGCATAAAGGACTTAATGTCAACTCTACACTACAGTTCACATGCAACAACACTAGCAAAACAACCTATATAGCACACTGAAACACTACTCTAGATGAGTCTCTGGCAGAAGAGGAATGGCATAAAAGCTATGACTCATCTTTGTATAAGAAGTAAAATATTAAAGCATGTATCAACAGAGTAGGACTTATCTAGACATGTGGACTGCGTGTACAATAATAATTACAATAATGAGCTTCTAAATGGATGTTTTGGAACAAATACATGAAGCTGCAAGAGATCATCTGAAAATGATTTTTAAAATGGTCCTACTAATCATCGTCACCCTAACGAAAATATTTGTCACCCTAGAGCAGGGGTCTGCAAACTGCGGCTCCCGAGCCACATGCGGCTCTTTGGCCCATTGAGTGCGGCTCTCCGAACTTGGTTCGGAGCCCCTGCTCTCGCGCCCGCTCGCGCTGGCAGCCAGGCTGCAGAGCCGGCTCGCCTGAGAGAGAGAGAGCGAGTGTGAGAAAGCGAGCGAGTGCGAGAGAACAGGGGAGCAGTTGCGCTGTCTCTCTCCCCCCCCCCCGCCGTGGAGAATGGCCGGGTCCCCCTTTCTCTTGCCCTCAATGGTTGGGAGACTAAAGCCTCCCCTCCCCTCTAGCCGCGTGATTGCTGGGCGGGCAGCTCGGCGGTTCCTGGGGGCCCCCGTCCGCCTATCAGCTGTTGGGCGGGGCGGGCTTCCTTTGGTAAACCTGGCCTCCGGCTGAGTCCCATTGGGAGGCCATGTCTACCCACTGGCTTTCTTGGCAGTAGACCTGGACTCCGAGGAGGGGGGAAAAGTCCCCCTTCAGAGGCCAGGTCTACCAATTGGCTTCTATGGGCCTCCGGAGGCCAGGTCTACTGCCAAGAAAGCCAATGGGTAGACCTGGCCTCCCAATGGGACTCAGCCGGGAGGCAGGTCTACCAATAGGCTTTTATGGTGGTAACCCAGGACGGGGAGGGGGAAATGGCAGGGACTTACAATTTAATTTTTATCAATAAATAAGATCACTATTAAGTATGATATCAAGTTTTATTCAGTGTACCTATAGTTTAATTAAGACTTAAAACTTCAATTAAAGTTTATTAAGTTAATAAACAGTGTACCTACCTATATAGTTTAAGTTTAAGAAGTTTGGCTCTCAAAAGAAATCTCAATCGTTGTACTGTTGATATTTGGCTCTTTTGACTAATGAGTTTGCCGACCCCTGCTCTAGGGGGAACAAAGCCCTGTTCCACACTCCAGCTGATCCCATTTCAAAGGGAGATTGCATACAGACCAGAGATGCAGACCACCATGCCTAAAACGTGGGGAAGTACACATGGGACAAAACATTCCCTACACTCAGGGCATTTATGCATGGGAGGTTTTGCCTTGGATTTGCCGCACTTTAGATGCACGTTTTCCCCATCAGAATTCTCGAAATTAAAAAATAAGCCCCCATGCACAGTTTTGAGAATTCAGATGGGGAAAACGTACATCTAGAAATCAGCAAATCCAAGGCAAAACCTCCCATGAATAAGTGGCCTCAGACTGTGTGAACCAGGGGACCGCAATCTTTTTCAGCCAGTGGGCACCTTTGGAATTCTGACACAGGGTGGTGGGCACAATCACAAAATGGCTGCCACAGGAGGCAAAGCCAACCACAAAATGTCAGGGAGAGAGTAACTTAACAGTAACTCTTCAACACTGCAAGCAGAAGCTCTGTTTAAAAGGATGCCTTTTTATTTGCACAGCCAATCAGAAGCCCTGTTGGCGAAAAGCCCACCTAGCCCTGCCCACTTTCTGAAAGCACTTGGTGGGCACCATGGTGCCAATGGGAGCCATGTTGGGAACTCCTGGTGTAAACTTTTAATATCAAGTGCTGTCAAGAATAAATGGTCATCCCAATGCCCAAATGAAAATAATCGGATGAAACCCAAGGAAAGTACAAAAATCAAGTTTCATAATGCAGAAGACCAGACTTGGGTTAAGCAACAGAAAGGTTGTCCAGGAATCTGTCAAAAAAAGATTCTCAGAGTAGTTCACAAGTGATGGGGGTTTTCCTCAAGCATGCACACGAGGAGGGGGAAACTTCCTAGATTCTTTTCAGCCCAATGTTTCTTCATCTTGCATGAATCAAGTACTAATCCACCTCCCTTGCAAACAGCTGTGCAAACGGTCATAGGTGAGGATCACTAACCCTGTCATCAACAGGCAGGACTATTAAAATGTGACAGTTGTCATTGTTCCCTAGTATTACCTAAAGGTAAAGGTGCACGCACCAGGTCATTACTGACCCATGGGGTAACATCACATCCCGACATTTACTAGGCAGATAATGTTTATGGGGTGGTTTGCCATTGCCTTCCCCAGTCATCTACACTTTACCCCCAGCAAGGTGGGTATTCATTTTACCGACCTTGGAAGGATGGAAGGCTGAGTCAACCTTGAGCCGGCTGCCTGAAACTGACTTCCACTGGCATCGAACCCAGGTCGTTTGCAGAGCTTTTGACTACAGTACTGCAGTTTACCACTCTGTGCCACAGGGCTTTTACTGTATTACCTACCTGCCAGTTAATTCTAAACACGCACACAAAATTAGCCCATTAACATCTCCCTGAAAAATTATTACAGATGGCTAAAACGGAAACAGCTTCATCAAAAGGATCACAGTTTTGAAATGCACAACACTGAAATCAAAATACCTTTGGAGACAAGTGGGGAGGAGACATAGAGGAGGAGAACAGGCATTAATCTAATGAAGCTGTCCCAGCAGTGAAATGGAAAAATCTCAACAACAAAGACAGGCTTCTTACAGAGATCCAATAGTCACCTGTCAGTGTCACAAAGGACCAGGACTGGAAATGTTAAAGGAACATGACCTCAGAACTGTTGTTCTGCAGAACAGACATTATTGGTGTTGCACCAAGCTTTGTCACTGGAATAGATACAGACTCATGCTGTGATTTGAGATACATGCATTATTTGCAGCCTGTCTTGTGTGAACATGCAATCTAGAAGAACTAGAGCACAAACAGTATGGTTCTTTTCAATCTTGTAAACATCAGAGCCATATTGGAGGTAGGAGGGAGAGTGATAAGGATACAGCATTCTGCAAACCACAGCAAGAATCCCAAAAGTCTGCAAGAACAGAACTGCAGAGACTGTAAATGTGGAAGCATATTGAGGGCTCTGAGATGAAGCATGTTGGAGGAATGCTGTCTGAAAGATCTGTAAGGAACAAAACAAGTTGCGTTCAGGTTATCAACCTGTTTTTACAAGAGCAACACTGGCCACAGGCAGGGGTCTCAAGAGGCTGGTTGGAATTGGGAACCAACCATCATTTCTAGTAGGTAGTAAAGCCAAATTTCTCCCTCCTTGCTCTGCAGAATGTGTCACTTTGGTACCCATTGTCGACCAAGAGGACAGGAACAACAGTTAGGATGCCTAAGTGTTTTTAGCAACATTTCCCAACCAGTCCATAATACCGAAGCTGCAGTCTCACATCATTATGAAAGAGGCAGCTTTACAATTGTAAACTCCTGTAGTAGGGTCATGCAAAAAAACAAACAAAACAACCCCGGTAAATTTTGGGTTCAAGTTTATTGGGCCTGATTTTTTTTCCGGTAAAACCAGAACAAGCTGAATACCCATACCAGTAAAGGGGTATTTTGCCTTATTTCTGGGTTTACCAAAAGAAAATGGGTCCATTATAGTATATGGGGATTTTTTTCAAAACTCCCATGGGGGCATTTTTGGAGGTAGAGTCACCAAATTTGCAGCGTGGCTGCAAGGGACTCTCCTTAGACATTCACCAAAGTTTGGTGAACGTTGGGACAAGGGGTCCAATTTTATGGGCCAGCAAAGGGGTCACCCCCACCCTCCAAGCATTTGCGAGCCAAGCTGTCCTTTGGTTTTCAGGTTCAGAAGTTCCGCATTGCTGAGGACTGGCAGAAAGAGCCAATTGGCAGGCTGGCGCCTTAAAGTCTGGGGCTCCCTTCCTATCTGGGGTGCATAGCATGGTGTCCATGCAAATTAGGGAAAAGTCTTAAATGCAAGAAAAATAAGGCATGGAAAACATTTTTTTGGTGGCAAATGACATCCTGTGAACAGTCCTTTATTATAGTAATCAAAAATCTGATTTCAAGAGATGGTCATGCATTGCAGGGAAACGAAGCCACTATTTGGGGCAACCTTCTTTTTGAAACCAGGTTTTCATGGTGGGGGGGGGTTGTGATATCGGAGCCAGCCGAAGTCTCGACCACAGGGGCTGTTCTGAAAGAGACTGCTCATCTGTGCTGGTGAGGAAGTCTCCTTCGGAAGCCTGGTGGAGGGTATATCCCTCCAGACAGGACTGGGTGAGCCCCATCTTTTAAATAACCCTTATTCTTGATCCATATTAACCCACTGAATGGTGATGGTTGGTCAGACCAAGTTGGCTCCGATGACATGACCCCTACACCTCAAAGCAAAGGTGAATAGCCGAATAATTATTCGGCTTTTTGGGAATTGCCTATTCAGCTTCAGGCAGATTCCCAGGTTTGGGTATTTGGTCTACCCCAAAATTGCCGAAACTGCTAATGTTGGGTTTATTTTCAGTTCGGGTATGTCGATATGCACAACCGTATTCTGTAGGGTATACTGCAGGTCTCCCTCATCACTTTCTGTTGGTGACTTTGCAACCGAGTTCATAAATTCCTGGCCTCATGACCTGCATATTTGGTTGCCATTTAGCAAGACAGAGTTTGAATGTTATGACCGTTCCCTTTGTTTGGTTGCCTTTTGGTAAAGTAACTGACTACAGCATCCAATCAACATCTCTTCACATGTCTGCTATGTGATTGCTGAATACAGATGGTACAAAGTTATTGCTGAGGTTTCTGGGAAGGTTATACTAATCCAAGGCCTATTTGATCCTGGGATCCAAGTGCAGAAGTCCTCCCAACATTGTGTCAAATTGGCTTTTGCAAGACAAAAAAGATCCCCAAAAACATTCTAAAGCCTATGGGGAAGGGTTGCCAGCTCCAGGTTGGGAAATACCTGGATATTTTGGGGGTGGAGTCTGAGGAGGGTGGGGTTTGGAGAGGGGAGGGACTTCAATGCCATAGAGTCCAATTGTTGAAGTGGCCATTTTCTCCAGGGGAACTGATTTCTGTCACCAGGAGAACAGTTGTAATAGTGGGAGATCTCCAGCCACCACCTGGAGGTTGGCAACCCTATTATGGGGTATCTACCTATACATGCTAAGAGACATTATTACTATTTCAGTCCTTACAGGTCCTCATTAGATTTCCCTAGTAAGTTCCAAAGATGACTAAAGCCCCCTCACATAACTGAACAAGACGGACTCTCCTAGAACTAGAAATGGTCAGATGGTTGTCTCTCCTAGCACTCTGAACTGTGGCAGGCCCCTCACTATCCAACTGCAGAGGGCAGGTGGCAATGCCAAGTTTTTTCCTGCTTTCTTTGCATACCACCAATCCAAAAGGGACCAAAAACTCTAAAAAAAAACACTCAGCAGAACTTCAACACACTGGATGTTCATAAGTAGACCTGTGCAGAGGCCTTGAACTTTCCTTATACAAAGAGTCCCAGTATTTTCATACTGACAACATGACCAAAACAATACATGAGCAAGGGGAAAGTAATATATCATGAGACACAGTATTATAATTTAAAATAATTCATTTCAGGAAAGCAGAGTTTACATGGCAAAGTAAAAAAAAAAAGCGGGAAATACTTCTAAAAACCACAAAAGTAGTAAAATGCACTGTGGCCAAAAGGGTCCTATCAAATTGGATTGTGAGAAATCCTACATTCACATTTTTTTCAGATTTGAGTCAGCCACATGTTGACTCCAAGACAAAGCAATAGGATGCTCCCCCCCCCCCATGCTGAAAAAGCATTAGCTGGAACTGAGCTTGAAGTTAAAAAAAAAAAAAGCTCACTTCTATCTGAATGGCAAACAATCAGAATAGATATAAGGGCTTTCTAACCAATGGAGGTGAAGACTGAAAAACTAGTCGATATTTTTGTTTAATTTGATATAAATATAGAACAAAATGTTTACCTGACTGCTTAAGGGGACTTAGGGGAGGATCTGTGGCTCAATGGTGGAACATCTGCTTGGCATGCTGAATGTCTCAAACTCGATCTCTGGCATTTAATTTTTCCACTGTTAATTAAAATGTTATCCACCAGCTACTAGAAACCCTAACAAAATAACACTGCGGTTCAAAGGCCCACCAATAATCCATACCACCAGCTGGTGTCTGTGCTGGCAGATCATTTACCTAGAGAATCAAACTGATCTGAATGAAGCCTACGGTCAAGATAAATGATCAGCTTTGCTTTTGTATTCAATTTCTAACTTGCTCACTTGCCTTGGGAAATTATCAAAAGAGCCAGTTGAAGGAATCAGCTATGTGTGCCCCCCTCCACAGAAGTATAACTGGAAAAGCAATGGTGATTTTTTCCCCCCCTATTAGGAGCCAGAGCTCAAAGTGAGCACCTGCTCTGTATGTATGAACATCAGGTAGAATGGCTGGGAAAGACCACTATCCACCTGTGGCACCTGCAGCCAGGTGCAGTGAATAGTATGGGCCAGATGGTCCAACTCCAATACAAGGTGGGTTGTTGTGTATTTTACTAACATTTTTATCCAGCTCTTCCTCCAAGGAGCTCAGGATGGTGAACATAATTTTCTCCTCTTTTTATTTAAGCATTTATTATTTATAAAATGTCCACGTGGCCTCTCCAGAAAACCTGCTCAAAGCAGCTTTCAAAGTAAAACATAATAAAAGCATAAAATGCTATCAAAGAGGCTAACAGGGTTTTTTGTGGGGGGGGGGGATTAGAAAGCCAGCATTAAAATTCTAGATGGCTCCTAAAACAACATAGAGCATTTTAACTTTACAACAGCAGCCCTGCGAGGTAGACTAGGCTGAGAGACAGTGATTGCCCCAAGGCTACCCACTGAGCTCCATAGCAGAGTGGGGACTCAAAGGTACATCTCACCCATCTTAATCCAATACACTAAACACTATATCAGACCACTCTCCATTTTATAAATAAAAATGGCCATGTTGTTTCAGAAATCAATAGCTCATTTATGAGTTCCCGCATTCAACTTAGTAGTGTTACATGTGCTGACCAACCATTCCTCTTTTTTAAAATGCATTGTAATCATTCCCACCCTGGTATCTTTCAGGTTGCTCTTTCTACCTGCTTGTGCAACTAGCCAGCAAGCAGGTGATGGAGGCACAACTCCGCCCATAACCTAGGGAAGGGTTTATTTTCCATCCTTCCCTGTGAGGATCCCTTACTGTTCCCCAACTCTCTTGAGAGCTTGCGGGGAGACTTCTTTTTTGGGTAGCTTACACACACACACACACACACCCTGCAGTGCACCCCTCTCACCAATTTGATGCCAGGAGAGCCCATCAAACGGGGCTGTATGGTAACCTGGGCACAGCAAGGCTCACGGGTTGGAATCAAGTCAGTCTTTTCTATCTCTTAAACAATATGTCCATCATGAACATCTCTAGAAGTTATACAGGATGCAGAAATGAGGTTGCAGGTCCCAAGAAAGAAAATAAAAACAGAGAAAGATTTTAACCTAAATTGGAAAACAACGTGGCATTTGCTTACTCTCCCCACCCCCACCAGGCTGGAGTAAACCAGGTATGTGTTCAAGAAGATGGGCATCAATCAACCATGTCATAGGGAACATGAATTCGGCCTTACAACAAAACATTATCTTTGATTTTTCATATTTAACAGATAAGGATTCAGATTTACAGTATTTGGTGAATATTTTTATACTTCGGCACAAACCAGCTGCAGAGAGTGAAAGCAAGACAGCATCCTCAGCATATAAAACAGGGGTGGGGAACCTTTTTTTCACCAAGGGCCATTTGGATATTTATAACATCATTCGGGGGCTTACAAAATTATCAACTTAAAAATTAGCCGACCAAGCCCCAAACAGGCAGCTGCCCCAGATGACCCACACACACACACGCAGGCGAAGCAGGCAGGCATCCAACCGGTGGTGCACTTGCCCACCTGATGGCACAGGATGGTCTGTTGCACCAGCCAGGTGTAGCCATCCAGCTGCACACCGGAGTTGCTCCTGTTCTGAATGGTGGGAGCAGATTCTACAGCCGGCTCCTGCTACCTCCCCCTGCAGGGATGAAATGAGGATACACTGGCTAAGAACTCCACCGCCCCATGCATTCTGGCCCTGCCCCCTTTAACCCCTCCACTGTCACCACTTCCGCCCCCAGCCCTCTTGTAGTACAGAGAGAATACATTTCTCCACAGCCCGGGTGGGAAAGGGTTAACACAGTTTCTTGGGCGGTCCTAGACTCACAGAGCACTAACTAGCAGGGTTGTTTCTTGCCCCATTCTTATAAACCGATACTACTATTGCCTGCCGCCACTGCTCTATCAATTGTCATAAACAAGGCAGCGATTACAGATGACCACCAGCCAACATCAGCTTTGAGAAGGTCAGAAGGAACCAAATCTGTCCTAGGTGCCCTACCCGCCTTCAGATGGTTAATCAACAATTTAATCTCATCCAGTGATACTGAATTCTAAATAGGCAAATCCTCAGACTTCTAGAGAAGTCTATCCTCTATTAAAGCTGAATTGGGGTCATTGAACATAGCTTCCAAATGTTGTTCCCAGACCCATGGATACGTTTATTGTTGGCCTAGGCAGCTGAATTTTTTAGGGAACTGTTAACTATATTCCAAAAGGCTTTGGTGGCATGATTAATGGAGGTCTGCAATAACATGGACTAAGTCTTGGATTTATGTGCCCCCTTTTTTGTTCTGAATATAGCGCTATATAGTTGCTTTGTTTTTAGGTAAAGGGTGAAGGAAGCGTAAAAGTACGTTTAAATTTTCGGTAGGCTCTTGACTTCTGGGTCTTCAGGGCCTGACAGTCCCTACCAAACCATGTAGTTTGCATAGCAATATTTCTCGTTCCAGACGTAATGGTGTAAAGGGGTTGAAGTTCTCAGAGAAACTGATGGAACTTTTTAGTGCATATTCTCAAGTAAGAAGTAGTGATGATGTCATTTTTCAGTTCCTTTGTCATAGGGGCATTACATCATAGAATAGCCTTCTCTGTGCTGCCTAAGTTCCTCCCCCCCCCACCCTTGTCTTTGCCTTATGTTTTATTTCCTCTACCAGTGGGAAAGAAAAAGAGGAGCTTATTGAGGGTGGAAAGAAATCTATAGTTAACTGTAACGGTAAGTGATATGTGTGGAGAAAGCTCCCTGGCTCTCTCTCTCTCTCTCTCTCTCTCACACACACACACACACAGAGAGAGAGAAAACAGCTTCTTTTCAGTTCCCTTTCCACAAGTGCGTTGGAGGTCCTGAACTAATCTGGGCTCTGAAATCCTGAAGATGGAGCCCGCCAGAAAATAGCAGCTAATGGTCAGGTGCTACTCACAAAAGAGAGATTCATTATTTTCCCTGCAGGATATGAAAACATATTGATTCAGGACTGACTGAGATTTTCCCAGCCTAGCAGTCACCATCCCACCCGTCCATCTCCATAAATGTCAGCCCTTCCTGTGATTAAATGGTTTTCCCTGCTCTCATGCACTTTATGTATAACTCACAAAGCTGAGTTCCTTTCCTCCACCACGTAGTTAGAAGTGCAAATTCCTCCACAGAACTGTAAGAGATTTGTACTATGAACTTTTATCAGTGAGTGACAAACAGCGTCATGCTAGTGGACAAGCCATGGTCTTTGGACCATCTGCCAAAAGGGAAGCAGTTGGTTTCACGAAAGCAAATGTGACACACAACTTATTTGGACCCCAATCAGCCGTTGTGCAATGTCTTGAACCTGCCTGGAGCCAAGTAGAGGCACTGAAATTCCGTACAGTCCGGTTGTTTTTGTACCCGATGCAAGAGGCTAAGAACACAGTGAAGCGTTTCACCAGATTAGCCCCAAGTAATGAAGAAGGGGGAAATCAAAAGCACATGACACTACCACTTGGATGAAAAAACCCAGGAAGTTAACAACATAAACCGGGTCTTTTTGAATGGAGATTTTCCTGTCATTTGGGTGCTGACCTGCAATGGTTGTTCCCCAGGCTTCCTCACACCCTTGTTTTCCATTTGTTGTCTTTCTGTGTTTTCCTTGTCATTTCTCTATGCTTTGATCCAATGTGAAAAAGCACGGAGAAATGACAAAGAAACCATGGAAGAACAAGAGGAAAACGAGGACATGAGGAAGCCTGGGGGGACGGGGAACTGCCAGTCAGCACCCAAAACAAGAAAACCTCCATGTCAAAAGACTTTCTACACTTTTCTGTGCAGTGTGTTAACAGTCTCCTTTGTGAACGTCTGTGCGGATGCATTCTAAGTAGAGCTGCAAGTCTTAAATCAGTAGAACTATCAGCTACACCTTGGGAATGTAGCATGGTGTAGTGGTTAGAGTGTCAGCGTAGCATCTGGGAGACCTAGGTTCTAATCCCTGCTCTACTAAACTTTATTTGCGTAAAGCAACTGTTTTCTAGTTTATAGAAAAACATGCTCAAACATTAGTAAAAATTCACGGTGGACAACTGCACAAGATTACAACTAGGTCCCTGGAAAGAGTTCACAGCTGAACTGTGAAGAGATGAACTACATTTTTATTGCTGCTTCTCTTTCTTCTCCTTGGTTTTAGGTCTTGGTTATACCTCCATATACGGTACTGAGAGCCACCTGCAGAACCCACGAAGAAATTAACAGTAAATAGACCCCAGTTTTTAGGAATAATAACTAAGGAATATCTTGACCAGATGAGGCCAGTAGCCGTTAACACTGCAGATTGTAATGTGCTGAGTTTGTCTGCTGGCCTAGTCATATCAGCCATTCCAGCACAGACCAAACCCCATTTCATAATAGGTGCCCAGAAAAACACTGTTTTGGGGCCTGCAGGATGGTTATACAAAGGGCACAGCCGTGCTGGCAACATGAGTTCGATCCGGTCCAAGAACCGATGGTCCCCTGCTCTACTATGGAAGTTTGCTGTCTAACCCTGGACCAGTAATTCTCTCTCATTCTAACCTACCTCACAGGGTTGTTGTCGTAAGATACAACCGAAGAGGGGAGAATGACTTGTAAGCCAAGATTGAGTCCCCATTGAGGAGAAAAGCAGGGTATAAATAGGTTAATTAAATCACTGGGGAAGGGTTCAATAGAAGGGAAATTTTTAAATCAGTGGGGATGAAAATTAAGCACATTTATTTCCTCAGGTTATTTCGGTTCTGGTGTATTACTCTAAGATGACAGGGAGAGAAAAAAATACAAGAGAGGGACTTTTCTTCTAACCCAGATGGCAGCTTTTACATACCACATTACATACCACATCATGCTTCCTTCAGCATCTCCAAAGGGACTTGTATTGGCATTTATGTAATATGCATATCAATTTAATTGATTAATTGTTTAAATAGCAAGTGATTAATCAACTAAATACTCTTTTTCATTTGGCAGCGCTAAGGACCCTAAGGCCCTTTCCAGCATCCTTTTTTTATTCAAGGCAAGCCTGAGTTTGTTGCAGTGGGCACGCTCCAGAAAGATTACAATGGGTGCTGTAAGTGATTGCTTGAAATAAAAAGTTTGAAAGGCCGCCTTTGGAGCTGGAAACCCTTAACGGCCTCCGAGGCAGCCCTGCAGCAGGGACTCCACCATGTCACCCTTGGGTCGATGGCGTGCTGCCGAAAGGCAAGGGGGCCTCTGCCTTCCCGACACTGTGTCGACATGCTCCAAAGCGTTTGAACTGTGGGAGGCTGCGCGGCAGCAGCGCTTCACACAAAATGCCGAGGCAACAGAATTACCTTGACATTCACAGGAACGTTTCAGAAGAGGCATCAGGCTTAAAGATCCTTTCACAGCGAGCAAGTTAGAACACGACTTGACAGCAGCCGTATTGTGGGCAGACACATCTGCAGCCGCTGTTAAAAGCAGCTCATTCACACCTAGGGTTTTTTCTTCTTCTTCCCTTAAGCACAAGCAGTGCGTAAAGCTTCAAAGGAAGAACAAACGCTACTTTTACATCCTGATGCTTAAAGCCCAGCTCCCGTAGCCGGTCTGCATCGTTCCGAAGAGGCGCCGAAACACACACCATTCCTTCCCCACAGAAAGGAACTTCTGGGAAGCATTTTAATATGATCCTTGGACAACCCAGGAAACCTTCATGGAGACGTGAAAATATTTTGCATCCTCAAAACCTGACAAAATAGAAGGAGAAAGAAGACTTGCTTGCTTGTTTGGAAAGGAGACAAAGTGTCCTTCTTGACCTGTAGTAACATCAGGGCCATCTTAAGCTCAAGGCTCTGCGCCTTTCAGTTTAATATTGAAATGCGGTTTTAAAATCCAAGCTGTTTCCCTCTCTGTTCTCTCTTCTTCTTTTTTTCAACCAACTTCTCACATTAATTTTTCTAAAATGCAAAATCTTCCCTTAGGAGTTGAACTCCGCTCCACTCGATTCACCTCCAATAATTCTATTGGACCACATCTCAATGCTATGGCCCACTTTGCTTGCCATCAGGTGCTGACTGAGGTACTTTTACCAGGGGCAGCCATTTTGGGACAGCTCCCCACCCCACTTCACACATAAGATTATTCTTCAGGAACATCTATGCGTCAAGTAATTATGAGGTGTAAAAACTACCCATAACAATTACTTTTAAAACGCACCATTTCCCACACAATTTAAACTTGAACAAAACTAGGAGTGAATTCATATAAGCTACTTAAAGTGCTTTCCCTCTCCCACTGTGTGAAAAATAGAAATGAAGTTCTCAGAGCATTTGTGCTGGGTTTCTGAACTGATTGACTGCCATGCAGGAAGATGGATTTACAATTATATTTCAACCTGCATTTTTAAAAAAGAGATCCAGTATGGTATACCAGCTGCAGTGTAGGTCAAGGGCTGGGAAGACCTAGGTTTAAATACCCAGTTAACTATGAAACTTACTGAGTGACCTTGGGCTAATCTCTCCCTCTCTCTGCCTCACCTACCTCACAGGGTTGTTGTGAGGATAAAATAGACGAGGAAGAACTATTTTTGCCCCTCTAAGCTCCTTGGAAGAAGGGCAGGATAAAAATGAAATTAGACAGATTCGAGTCCAGTAGCACCTTAGAGACCAGGTGAGACATGTATGGCATAAGAGCAGGGATTTTCTGTGAATCTTGGACACCACTAATCTTGGATTCCCTAATGAAACCTAACTAGTTTTACATAGCCCAAACAGAATCGAGATCACTTAACTTTTTTTACAGAACAGCCACTTACCGGCATGTTCTCCACTGATGCACCTTTGCACATGGTTAATTAACACCTGAAAAACATTATTCAGCTCAGAGAATCCAATGTGAATGGGGTCAAGAAATTTTTAAACAGAAGAAAAACTTCCCAAACATTTCTAGACAACCAGAGTCGGTTTGGCTTCTGCTACCTGCATTAACTAAAGTGGGTTTGGTGGTAACACAAGACCGGGCCTTTTCACCACGGACCCCAAACTATGGAACTCCCTGCACCATGAGACCCAATTTACCCTATTGCTGAATGCTGATTTTATTATTGCCAGTTTTATTGATGACTTTTCTTGGCTCTGAGTTTTCTATCTGTTCTAATTTTTACTCTTGGCTTTGCTGATGTAGCTGAATTTTAGGTTGCTGATGGCTGCTCTTTTAGATTACTGCTTTTTGGAGAACTGGATTTAGATATGCTGATATTTGTTTTTAAAATTTATATTCCTCACTGCCATCCTTTTTGTGGCTGGAAGGCACATTGAGAATTATTTACAATTGAAAGGTGGGGTGTAATTTTCCAAAATAATAAATAATTTTTTGTGCCTTCAAGTCACATCTGACTTATGGCAACCCCTGGTGGGGTTTTCAAGGCAAGGGTAGTTTGCCATTTCCTGTCTCCATGTTAACAACCCTAGTATTCCTTGGAGGTCTCCCATCCAAGTACTTGCCAGGGTTGACCCTGCTTAGCTTTTGAGATTTGACGTGATCAGGCTAGCCTGGCTATCTAGGTCAGGGCTTGACGTACCTATCGAGTACATTTTCATCCTGCTCTTCAGCTTCAACTCATAATGTCCTCTTTCCCATTTTACATACACTACCTTCAGGCTATCCCGATCTACCTTCTGGCTACCCCGAACTTGTCAGATCTCAGAAGAGAAGCAAGGTGGGCCCTGGCAAGTACTTGGATGGGAGACCACCAAGGAAGTCCAGGGTTGCAACACAGAGGTAGCCAATGACAAACCACCTCTGAACGTCTCTTGCCTTGAAAACCCCATGGTTTTCAAACCTTGTTATTTTCTAACAACCCTGTAAAGTGGGTCATTATTAGTATCCCAATGATGATGAAAACGAGAGGGGAAGGGTAAGCTGAGAGTGAATGGCTTGCTGAAGGTCACTGAGTGAGTTGATGGCAAAAATGAAATTGACTTTGAATTTTAAGTAAATGTTCCTGAAATAATGACAGTGCCATGGGCTTGGGGAGTGGGGAACAAAACACTAGCACTTTACAGAGCGACCCTAAACAGAGCTATACTTTTCTCATTCCATTGACTTTAATGGCCTTAAAAGGATATAACTCTGTTTAGGATTGCACTTCTAGTGCTAAGGAGCCACAGGAGGAAAAGAGGATAGCTAAACAAGTCATTTGAAAAGGATCAAAAGTGGGGTGGGTGATCTATATTGTTGATCTCCAGTAATGTCCCAGTTACCGACCCACAACTACCTCTCACATAACACTTAAATGATTAGTAGGGGAACTGCATTGTCCCCGTTACAAAATATTGGATACGAAAACACCATTTATCTAAATCAGAAGCACTACCAGATGAATATCAGTTTGTCCATTCATTGTGCTCTTTGGCCAGGGTCTAGAAACACCCACTCGAGGTCAGGGGAACTTCCTTTCAAGTGTGCTTCTGACAGGGGTATTAAAAAGCAGGAGCAATGAGGGAAGATCAAAAGAGCTCAACTTGTTTAGGGTGGGGAAAGAGGAGACAGAAAGGGTAAAGAATGGATGGGTGAACAGGGCTGAAGTCATACCACAAGTTTTGGAGATGCTAATAGCTGCTGGAAGCAGTCTGGAAACCAGTTGGTCTCCAGTGCCACTGGAGGTAGCCAGAAGAGTTAATGAACTTAAATTACAGGAAGGAAAAAAAATCAGTTAAGTATCAGAAGGTAAGAATCAGAACAATTGATCCAAGTAACTGCACAAGGCTGTTTTATCCACTAGTTAGACGTCTCTAAATACAATCTGGGTAGAGCTCTGTTAGGTGTAACAATCCTTTTGGAATTATTGGTCTTATTTCAAAGCCAATAGTCAGTTAAAAAAAAAAGAGAGAGATTCCTTCCAGTTTGACAGCACTGTAAATGGGGGATGTCAACGTAAGTCCACAGAAACTAACAGCACAGGAAGGTCTAGCATCCTCTGAGACAATAGTGTCTTTTCAATCCATCCTATTAAAGAAGGTGTCGTGTCAGTTCTCTGCTCTAATTTTCATGTCATGTTTCAGATGGTAAGAAAAGTTTCCTCCAGATATTTACAGGCAGCCCCCTGCGCGGGGATCTTGTCACTGCAACCTGCCCCCAGCCATCAAAGAGAACACGGTTTGCAAGGCATTCTGGTGCCAGCATTTCCAAAGCAAGTAAAAGCTCTGCCATCTAGGGACACAATTCATTACAATATATGAGTGAATGAGAGAGAGAGAGACAGACAGAGAGAGAGAGACCCATTATGACATCACTCTAAGGGGCGTGACCAGGAGTCCATTGGTTTAGAAAGCACCAGGCAAGCCCCTCCTCACTCCCCTTTCTGGAATACAGGGAGGGCCTTACAAATCTGCCTTACAAAGTTGTTGTAAGGATCTGCCTTACAAAGTCGTAAGAATTATAAAACATGGATACAGAGTGCTTTAAGCATGTAGCATGGGTGTAGTTCTTTTCTCATCACTATTATTTCATGCACAAAAAACAAGGCCCGCAAAGCCAAGCAAGCTGATCATTTATTCTTTGCACTCATAAGAAATCCATAATCACATCAAACTAGCCCAGATTTGAGTAGGGAACTACCAACACCTTTTATCTCAACAAGACAGTGATGAGTTTATACCCTGTTATCTTATGTTACCATAACTTCACAGGAGAGTACATAGAACATCAGGGAAATACTGAAATCCAGCACTTGTACCAGGATTTTAAAGGCTGTTGTAATGCCAGCTCCTGCAGCAAAGACCTCACTTGCCAGGCTCCTCAGACACACTCACAAATAAGGCACTGTGATTTGAGCAGCTCCTCACTGCCATAGCCCCAAGTAGGTGGGCATCAATTACTTTGAGTGCTTCTGGTGGTTTCTCATCACTACAGCCAGCCTGCCAAAAATCACTAAATAAATCACACCCCAACAAGAACCCATTCGATTCCAAAAGAAATACAAATCAGATAGATTTGTACAAAGGAGAAGAGGAATACAGTGCAACATGCTGCGTGTTGGGAGGCTCGCAAGGACAAAAAAGAACCACACAAAAAAAAGACGCTTCTGCTCCTCCCCAGCCTAATCTAAACAAGAGAACAGACGCACTGCATTAAAAAAACAACAACAAACCCAAATGAAATAAATGCACCTGCAGCAAACCTGAGAAAATATGGAATATGCTTACCAATTCATATGGTCCAAATTCAGCACAAAGTTTCATTTTCAACTGAAAGCATCAGTTCTAGAGAACTTATTAAAGAGGGGAAGGAACATAAAAGGATCTTCAGTCAGTTGGCCCTAATATGGTAGCTTCATTACTAATTTATTTCTCAGCCTCTGGGGTAAATCTTCATTCTGGGCCACTTCTTTATCTTGCAAGCTTTCTGCTGGTGCCACTGCAAGGGTCACAATTGATCTGAAGTTCTATTTCATTCCCCTCGCCATAAACAAATGAATAAAAGATATAGACCCACTTGGTCTAAGGTAACAGCTCAACTAGTGGAGAGAAATGTCCAGCTTGGTTGGGCTCCCCACAAATTTCCACTGGCCCAGGTCTAGGCTACAAAAATACAGAAAACCATGGGGGGACCATTCACACCCAGATTTTTCCCTATTAGTTTACACAGTAGCATAGGAAGGGGGGACGTGTACATAGTCATGTGTGACCATAACACACACACACACACATATTCATTTTGTGGTGCATGTACCCATTTGGAGTTCTGCAGTGGGTGCAAAAAAGGCATCTGCATCATCTTCACACATGTACACCAGTGCAGGGAAAAGGCTGGTGAGGAAGCCCTCAGCAAAAATATGCAGGTAACATAATTAACGCCCACAATCACATCAGCACACCATTCCTTGTCATCAGACCTTCCCAATTCTAAACACACTAGTAGGACTGTCAGATGAGTTTTATTTCACAGATCCACAAGTGACTTTAAAATAATGGTTGCTTATTGCAGAAGAGCTGAGCGCCACAGAGCACTGTTATGGATGCCCTCTATTTCACAACACCATTTCAAAACAGACACTCCAGAGCACCCCTTATCTTTGACAGCACCAAGCCCTAACTGAGGGTCAAGGTGTGCCCGTCAAATCTCTCACAGGCAGCCAATGTGTGGTGGTGGTTAGACTGACAGCCTCAGATCAGGGAAAGCCGGGTTTGAATCCTCATTTTGCCACAGAAGCTCGCCGGGTGACTTTGGGCTCGCAGCCCAAACACACTCGCAGCCTAACCTACCTCAGAGGGTCATTGTGAGGACAAAATGGAGGAGACCAGAACAATATAAGTCGCTTTGGGTCCCCATCGGGGAGAAAGGCAGGGTATAAATTAAGGAAGCAAATAAATTACGTCCATTCCTCACATACATGCTGTAGCCAGCAATGCCCAAGGAATGAATTTTTCCAGTAGCCCATCTTGCCCCTTTAGTCCTCCCAAGCCATTAGTCCTACCCCAGTCTTTCTCCTGAACACCCCCTGCTACTTACTTCCTGCCCTGACCCCATAAGCTTTCTCCCACAGCTTGCACAGCATTATTTTTAACCTCCCCCCCCACTTCCTCAACATTTACCGCTCACCTTCCCACCCCAAGTACCTGTGCCCAAGAAGATTAGCTTAGGACTCCCAGTCAGCATTTCATATCCAACATTGTTCAGGGGTCACTCTTACTCCCTTCCCTTGCCCTAGTGGCCCTGCACCCTAACCACCCCACCGGGTTTCCTTGCCAAATGCCCCAAAGCTTAAACCACATCCAAACAGACTCCAGAGCTTAATGCCCCAGCTAGTGCTGTAATCATTCCTACCTACAGCCCAAAGCCCCACCACTTGCCTTACCACATCCCCCTGCCCCATAGCTTCTTGTCCAGCCTCACACCCCAGGTCAGCCGCCCCCCTCGATGTCTCCATTCTAGCCACACACACCTCCCAGGTCTTGACATCTCAAACTGCCTGCCATGCCCCCAACGCCCAGGGTGCCTCCATACCCCAAGCCTCGTCCCTACACCTGACCAGTACGTGCCCTCCCTTTCCCCCACCCCATCCACACTCCAATGCGTCCGATCTCTTCTCCCATACGCAGGCATCAACCCGCCCGCCCCTTACCATCCGGAGCCCAATGATCCCCGCCGCTCCGCACACCCCATAAGTCACATATCGGGAAGGCTCCCAGCCTCCACCGCATCGCACACCTCTGACGCCCCCCAAGGGCCCCATTGCTCCCACTCTCCCCCCACCCCAGCCAGCCTGCCCCTCGCACCTGAGCTCCGGCCCCAGCCTGCCGTCCGAAATGCGTGGGTCCGCCTTCCCCCCACCCCCGGCCCAGATGCCCGGGCCACTCGCGAGCCGAGCAGGAGCCGACTGACCGCCCGCCGCCGCCAAGGCGAAGCCGCAGCCGGCGAGGGACCCCTGCGGGACTCCGCGGCGCCATCTAGCGGCGTCCCTCGGCAAGGGCCGTTCCGCGAGGGAGTCGGCGCGTCGGAAACAGCCCCGTCCCTAAGAGACGCTCCTGGGGCGCAGGTGGGCTTCGTTTCACCTGGAGCTTGTTATCGGGGCCAGGATTCAGTCTGAGAAGAGGCCAGGCAATCATTTTAAAAAGGAGGCTTCTGAACAGAGTGCACCATGCAGGCATGGAGGAACATAAGAACCTAAGAAAAGCCATGCTGGGTCAGACCAAGGCCCATCAAGTCCAGCCGTCTGTTCACACAGCGGCCAACCAGGTGCCTCTAGGAAGCCCCCAAACAAGACGATTGCAGCAGCACCGTCCGATCCTGCCTGGGTTCCACAGCACCTAAGATATTCGGCATGCTCCTCTGATCCTGGAGAGAATAGGTATGCATCATGACTAGTATCCATTTTCACTAGTAGCCATGAATACCCCTCTCCTCCATGAACATGTCCACTCCCCTCTTAAAGCCTTCCAAGTTGACAGCCATCACCACATCCTGGGGCAGGGAGTTCCACAATTTAACTGTGAGTAACACAAGAGAACAGCTCCAGACCTCTAGAATTAAAGGACAAGGCATCTCTGGCAGTCTGTACTACAACATGCTGGTAGTACCGAGCCCTGTTTCATCTGTTTTCAGAAAAGAAGCACTGAAGGTTGGGGGGTGAGTAGTTATCCTTAGCCTTTATGTCAGAGACCCCCCAGAGAAAGAGGACTCTGGATGTCAGGAAAGGGGGACTTGGGAGAGGCTTCCAAAGAACCATTATCCCCTGAACAATTATCCAATACATCATCTAATAATCCACCTAATTATTCAGTGCAGCGCATTCAAAAGCCATTTCAAGCAGATTAGTTCCCCCGCTTAGCCTATTTTAATGCATTTTATATTAAGACAATGAAGCAGGGATAGAAGGGCAATGTCCATCTGCCCATTCCTATTCAGTAGGCCATTATGTGGAATGGGAGATGGTAACTCACATGAGCATCAGAGGTATAGAAGCAGGTTCAGATGTCACATGGCACAGAAAGCATGTGATTTTGTGGCTGCATCTCAATGAGACCCACGTGGAGGCCCACCCTCCCTAAGACTTTCGATGCGGATGGTGATGCCTCGTCACTATGCCAACCCTCACATTCCTAAAGATGAAAGAATGCTGTCGGATGTCTGAACCTAACACACCATCAGTCCTTTTGTGCCCACCAAATCAATGTGGTGAAGCAACCATAAAATGGTGATTTCCCCCCTCCCTCTCATTTTAGCATGCGTGCCATGGAGATTTTAATCCATTTTATAAATGTGAAAACAGACCCAAGATCCATCAATGTTGTATATCAGCATAAGAACATGAGCCCTGCTGAATCAGACCAGTGATCCATCTAGACTGGCATCCTGGCTCACACACAACTGGCCAACCAGTTCCTTTGGAGGTCCAACAACAGGGCACAGAGGCCAAAGTCTTCCCTGATGTTGCCTCCTAGCACTGCTGTTCAGAGGTTTACTGCCTCTGATTGTGGAGGTTCCCTTTAGTCACTGATATTTATCCTCCATGCATCTGTCTAATCTTCTTTTAAAGCTATCTATGCCTGTGGCCATCACTGCATCCTCTGGCAGTGAATTCCATATCTTAATCACTCGCTGTATAAAGCAGTATTTGTTTTTGTCCATCCTGAATTTACTGCCCATCAGCTTCATTGGAAGCCCTCAAGTTCTAGTGTTTTGCGAGAGGGAGAAAAGGTTCTCTTTGTCAACACTCTCCACCCTATGCATAATTTTATAAACCTCTATCATGTCCCCTCCCCCAAGTTGTCTCTTTTCTAAACTGAAAAAGTCCTGGACTCTTCAGCTGGTCCCCATAGGAAAGGTACTCCAACCTTCTAATGCATGGACCCTGCACAGTCTCTTGGGACACTGAAGATTAGAACTAAAATGTGAAGCCCACCCTCCATTCTCCCCCCTCTCCACCAGTTCTTGAACCCTGAGGGAGGGACATTCTATGATTCTCCTATGGCACTAAAGTGCTACTGTAATGCAGCCACAGCCCTTTGCTCAACTGGCAACAAAGTCAAAAGCACACGTTTCAGAAAAAAGTGCCAAATTTAGCAACACTAGCAGACACTCCTGGATCATCTCTGGTAACCTTGCGGCTACCCATCAGTCACAAGATCTCTGGCCTATGACACCTCAAAATTAGTCACGCAGGGAAGACACCAATTAATACACAGTGATAACCAAACCCCAAACACCGCCTAGTCCAACATTCAAAACTAAATGCACAACTGGACCATTGGAAAGAGATCATTCCCTATTGCAAACCACTTTAGCGATTGGGGCAGCAATGAGGCAGCAGCAAGGACTCTGCCCATTTGAATTTAACTCACATTTTGCTGTGTAAACAAGGAAGAGCAGAAACCACAACAGAGACTAGCAACTGCCTGGTAGTTCAGTGCAAAAGAGCTAACAGACGTTATGGGTTGAATCCCACCATACGGAGACACGAAAGTGACTTCTACAACAAGGTAAGGCTTCCTTAGTATATGGCAAGAAAGGAGGGCCACACAACATAAGTCTCACAACCACTCTCTAACATCACAGCCATGAGAGCAGGTAGAAGACTCGTGGTGGGTCCTTGCCGTCTCCCAGGGGCCCAGTTCATAATACAGTTCTCAGAGATATAGACCTGAATTAAAGAGGTCCAATGTGTGCGTGTACATTGGGCCTATATAGGTGCAGAACCTAAGAGATCAGAGGTTCAGTCCCTGGTGAGATTCCCTCAGGACAGGGCTGAGGAAAAGCCACAAACATGCACAGTCTCCAGTGCTGTGGAGCAAGTGACCTCTGCAGCCTTACTCTGATAGTTGTCTGACCCCTGGACACCTTTCTGTTTCCCTAGTCTCCTCCTTCCCATCCACTATACCTTCCCCATGTTTGGCTGAAGGCCAGTGCCTTCTTTATCTTTTCCAGCAGACTTTATTATCAATCTTTTCATCACCACCCGCTCCACATCATGGCAACCACACTGCTTGACTCATTATCACACCCACAGCGACTTTGTGTATGTGTCTTGGGAGGACAGGGAGCTGTCGGGACCTTCCCCTTTACTCATGTGGCAAAAGCCCTGGCCAAGATGCAGTCCTTATAGGGTATTGTATCACCAAAGCCACTGCTTGCTACTGTCAGCCACACACACACATTATTAAGACAGCTGGGGTAACAAGGTGTGACTTTCTTTATCTGATAATCATCAAAAGAACAGACATACTGCTGATACAGTAGGGTGGGGTTGCCAACTTTGTTCCTGTGGGGACCCTGTACCTGTGAAACTTGTGTGAAACAGTAGTGCAGCAGGTGCAGCCCTCCCCCTTTACTGGAACCCCAGGACTGTCAGTCATGCGCTCTAGAATTGCACAGGTGTCCTGTGAGGACAAAGAACAACCCGTAGCTTTTCTTTAGTCATTGTTGCAGCTGCTGTGGTTTTCACTGGTGGTGGGCTTGGCACCAGGATGGTGAACATTCTTGTCTCTATGAATGATGGATGGCTGCCTGGTTGCCTGCAGAAAAACAAGAAAGCCCAGGGGAGTGCGATGAGTAAAGGGCAGCAGGTGGAAAGGACCATTCTTCTGTGACTACAGGTTCAGCGAGTGAAAAGGGTGTTATCATGTACATGGTCTTCCATGCTGCATGCTCCAGCCCACTCTCCCAGTGATAGCTCTCTTGGAGGGAGGGGTCTATGTTTGAGCCTCCATCTGCAAAGGAGGAAAATGTGGTCATCAGGACAATCCCTATCCTATGCACTTGAAGCCCCTCTCCAGTGACTGTTCTTTCTTGCATTCTGGCTCATATCCTTCAAGGAAGAATGAGTTGTGAGTGTTTGGCCAGCAGTTACCATTAAGCAGAGTTCCTGGCAGGGGACCAGTACAACGAAGCATTAGGAAAGAATGCAGTTCCTGGTGTGCCGGCGGCTGCAGGAAGGGCCCCTCGGCATCTTCACCCTCCCCCCAGGGCCATGGCCTTAAATTTCCAAACACCTGGAGTACAAATGGACCTTGTAAATGGGAAATTTTTGGACAATGGTGGTGCTGGTTATATATTAAAACCAGAATTCCTAAGACATAGAGACACGCAGTTTAACCCGAATAGTATAACTGGGAACCATGGTCCTGCTGTGCTTACAATCAGGCTGATCAGCAGCCATCAGCTACCACCTAGTAGCCTCTCCCGGACCAATAAGGCGGATCCCGTGGTGGTCGTTGAAATTCATGGCGTTCCAGAAGACCAGGCCAAACAACAGTCCTTCATAGTAAAGGGCAATGCTTTGTGTCCTAGGTGGAATGAAACACTCATTTTTAACGTCCAGGTTCCAGAACTTGCATTAGTACGCTTCGTTGTAGAAGATTAGATCTCCCTCACTTCCAATGAGTTCCTCGGCCAATATACTTTACCACTTTTAAGCATGAACAAAGGGTACCGCCATATCCTGCTTCTTTCCAAACTGGGCGTCAGTCTGAGCCCGGCTTCATTTTTTGTGCACGTTTGGTACTTTCAGCAATAATGTTTGGTAACAGTGTGTGTCCCCTCACACACACCCCATCTGGCTATTTCCTCAATAAAACAACCATGACTAAAAAAAAAAAAAAAAAAAAAAAGGCAAGAATGCAGTTCCTGAAAATGTGTGTGACCCTTGGTCCCGTCTCACATTCTCCACTCACTTGTTAGCAAATGAAGAGAAAGGGGAGCTGAGAGGAGGAAGAGTATTATCACAGGAAATCTCAACAGCACCAAAATCACTTTCCTATATGTAGATCTTTCAGCCACATTCTTGAACAGTGGGAAGGAGCTGACAAATACTTCAACACTCATGAAACTGCATTTTTTGGTCCAGATTGTCACATACATATTCTTTCCAACAGCAATACGGCTAAGTGATGGACAGGAGAAGCTTCCACCCTCTTTTCTCCCTGTTCATTGAGAACCAATCAGATTTGAAAGGCTGAATAGAGTGCTGACGTCAGGGGTGGAAACATGAGGCAGCTGGTCTCCTACCCAAATACTAACCAGCTGACCCTGCTGAGCTTCCGAGATCAGATGAGATCGGGGCTAGCCTGGGCCATCCAGGTCAGAGCCCTCACCACATTACTAGAGGGCATTTTGAGGGCTTTTTAAAAGTTGGTAATTGCTGTGATGCTACATGAGCATTATAGCAATTACCTTTAAAAAAAAAGCCCTTCAATTTCACAGAGGGGAAAATTATGTCTGGTCAGAGATGATGGAAAGAAATTTTTGTCAAAGGGTTGCTGTGGGAGACCACTTGTCATCAATGTGGGACCTATCCTGTGGAGTTCCATATGGGCACAATCCTATCCCCGTGCTTTTCAGTCTCTTCAATCCCTTTGGATAAATCATTCATAGCTTTGGGGTTGGATGTCATCAATATGCAGATGATACCCAGCTCTATATATCCTTATCCAAACCCCCTGGTGATAGAAGTCCTGAATAACTGCCTGGCTGCTGTGGTAAATTGGCTAAGAGTGAAAAATTGAAACGAAAACCTGAAAAGACAGGGGCAATGCTGATTGTGAAGGTGGAGATCTTGAAGGACATTGTCCTCTTCCCTTTTGATGGAGTTCAGCTGACCCTTGCTGACTCGGTTTGACCCAACTGACAGTTACTGGAGAAGCAAGTTAATGCAGTTGCTTTAAAAGGCTTTCTTCCAACTCAGCCTAGCCCAAAAGATGGTCCCTTATCTTGATATAGCTGAGCTGGCCACCTGGATCCATGCCACAATAACTTCGAGACTAGACTACTGCAGTGTACTGTACACTGATCTCCCCTTAAAATCTATTCGGAAACTCCAGCTAGATGGAGCATATATTTTACTCCCATCCTGCAGGCATTTCACTGGCTGCCCAGGTTCAATTTAAGGTATTAGCCATCACATACAAAGCCCTTCATGGCCTTGGATCCTCATATTTGCGAGATCGCCTCTCCCCTCAATGCTCCTCCATGACAGCTTCACTAATCGGAGCAGGGTCTTCTGCTGATACCAACCTACAAATGGGCAAAATCAACAACTGCCCATACATCTGGCTTCTCTGTTGTGGCCCCACCTTGTGGAATGCCCTGCCTGAGGAGGTCAGGAAGGATTCCACTCTCATGGCTTTCCACAAACTATGCAAAACTGGATTATTCAAGAGGGCTTGTCTACAGATTTGCACTGTACTAAATTATTCACAAAGTTAGAAAAATTGTTTTGCTGTGTGTATCTTGTTGAAACTAGGATCCTACTATGGAGTTTTGCATCATTTAATGTGCCATGTTAATACTTATGCTTTGCTTCAGTTCTGTTTTTAGACTCTTGGTTAGTTCTACAACCCTAATCCTATTACATTGTTTGTTGAATGTCCCCTCCATCGATTATATTGGCTCTGTGAAATAAATAAAACCTATTAGTGGGACCTTCGAAAATGTACTTCAGCTGTGTTTTTCAGAAAATATTGTTGTAGAGCAGGTTTTAGAAACAACATGCCAAGGATGGGAAAAACCTGGAGAGTGGACCATAAGAGGGCAACATCGTGTGTAAGCTGCATCCCCCTCAAAAATCATCATCATTCCAGTTTGGAAGCACAGGCAGAGTAATGAGGCTGTGTGGAAGCAGCCACTGATATATTGATAGGAAAGCAATACTTATTACATCTCTGCTAGTTATGGAATGTGAATGTGAAAATATGGCTGTGGGATATAAACCCATTGATCGTTTCTAACCATTATGATAGTGATCATCCACTTACTATTGTATCTTATACACTTGATAACTGATACTTGATAAATAGTCATCTATGACTGATGATGTAAATCCAGAGGTTTTCCCCTTTTGCGATCCTAAATGCCCAAAGAGTACTTTTTGGGGAATTTAATACAAACATTAATAGAAGATATTAAGAAACTTAAGGAATCTTTAGAACACCTTACTTTTTTTTTTGCTCATAAGAAGAAATTCCCAAGTGTATATCAAAGGCAATTTAGGGTGTGACTGAATTAGGGCCAAACTAGACATGATGATCTCTTCATGGCTGCCACAGGAACACAGACACCATTTAAAAGTGATTGAAAAATGCCACAAGGACTTGATCCTGATCAGGCCCGCAGTGTGGTGAGCTGTGGCGCTCTTGTCTGTCCCATCACGCCTTATCAAGTGCCAAAACACCCCCCCCCCAACAACTGCTTTGGCACTTAAAAAGACATATGGGGAGAACAAGAGTGCACACTGTGGGCATAATAAAATCACTTTAAAATGGCAGCAGCTTTCTCATGGTGGTCACAAGGATGTCATCACATCTAGTTTGGCCCTCACTGCCTTTATCATTGGATTCAAGTAAGGGATCATTATTCATTTCACCATTTGCTCCCTACTGACTCATGCAGGAACCACATTAGAAGAATCAGCAGGACTGTCTTCCATAGATTCAATGGTCTGAACACATCAGAAAAGTCCAAAGTTTGTTAGGCCGCTATCTAGGAAGAGACATTATTTCTGCCATCACTGATTGTTTAAAGGTTTTTTAAAAAACGTAATCTGGTAATTATATTCAAGAACTTACTGTGGATACAAGGGCCCAATAATATTTTTTAAAAGGTAAAGGTCCCCTATGCAAGCACCAGGTCATTCCTGACCCATGGAGTGACGTCACATCCCAAAGCAGACTTTGTTTACGAGGTGGTTTGCCAGTGCCTTCCCCAGTCATCTTCCCTTTACCCCCAGCAAGCTGGGTACTAATTTGGCCAACCTTGGAAGGATGGAAGGCTGAGTCAACCTTGAGCCGGCTACCTGAAACCGACTTCTGTCGGGATCAAAATCAGGTCGTGAGCAGAGCTTGGACTGCAGTACTGCAGCTTACCACTCTGCGCCACGGGGCTCCTTTAAGGAGCCCTTAAAGTTGGCACCGAGGCTGATTGTATTGGCCAACATGTTTCTACTATAAATAGTTTATAAACTCAGAAAGCTTCTTTCTTTTTCCCATTTGGCATATCAAAGTTTTAAAGATGTTGAAGTTCTGGCATTTGGAAGCAATCATCACCAGTCAATCTGGTTTAGTACATTCTAAAGACAGAATACATTCCAAACCCACTGTTGTGATGAAGCTAGATCAAAAGATACTCAGGAAAGTTGAAAACTACTTCATAACAGCTGTAGTTATATCATGAATCTACTAGTGGAAAATGTTTCTAATCCAGCAAGGGACAATAATTTCGATACTGTGCCGGCGTAGGTCAAGGGCTGGGCGGTGCCCGCAGTCCTCAGACGTGCGGGGGGGTATCTAGCCTCTTTCGGAGCAGACAACAAAGATTCTGCTATCTCCCAAGGTCAGTATTCAGAGGCGTCGTCAAAACAGGCAGGAGTCAACGGCCGGAAAGATCAATCATAGCAGTAGCAAGAAGGCAGGGAAATTGCACGGTTGCTTCCGCAAATTGAAAGCGTGCCTGCACTGCCTTTATCAGTCAGTGCACTTCCAAGCTAGGCTTCATCCTGCAACAACTCAGCACCAGTTCTCTGTCTGCTTAGGCTTTCCAGGCAAGCACTCCTTCGCCTACCCTGCAAAACTATACGCTGGCGAGTCCTGATATGCCTATCAGGTTCAGGTGAGCTTGGAGGGCTGCCATTCTCAGCTTCCACTGCAGGAATTGGGGGACGAGTAGCTTCTGTCTGCCTTTGTTCCATCTCTCTGCCTAGCTGTGGTTCCTGCTGAGTTGTTTCAGGCTCCTGTACTACTGACTGCAATGGAGGTACTGAAGGCCCAGAGGCAACCTGTTCCTCCACTTCAGCTTCAGAGTCCTCCGGGTCCTCAGCTCCGAAGGCAGGGCCCATGACAGATACAGTTTTAACAATGCAAATGTTATTGAGAAGCCAGACATTAGAGAGGGTGCAGATACATTAGAATGGCCACATGTAATACATAAACAGGTGGCAAATAAGCGTGTGAAATATGTTTTTTGTTTTCATTTTTTAAAAATGTGTTTACTTGCGTTTCATATTCATTGTTACATTTCTGTGTTTTTCTATTGATTTTGATTATCACCCCAGGATTTATTGAAAATGAGTGAAGAGCAGTTTAAAAAAATAGTTAGGCAAAGAGTAGAAGACACTGAGAGGCAGCATGATGACCTTGCAAGATCGCCTGGTTTTATAGCCTCACAGGAATCCAAGCATTTGATGAGGGCAGCCCCATATCTGACGACACTGGAGGTGAATAAATTTAGAAGAGCTTTCACGTTAGCCAGGTGTGGAGCTTTGCCATCGGCTGTCGTAGGAGGCAGATATAGGAAAATCCCCTTCTCCAAAAGAACTTGCCCGTGTAATGGTGAGGAAATTGAGACCTGTGAGCATGCCTTACTGTATTGTCCTCTCCATCATGAGATAAGAGTCAAGACTATCCAGGAAATTTTAAAAAACAATATGGGTCTGTCTGATGAAATTCGTAGTCGACGACTTTTGGAAGATAGTAACCCATTAATCTCGAGATGTGTGGCTGAACTTTGTGCCGCTATATATAAGGCACTGAAAGATGTAAGTCATAAATAGTAAATGCTATTAGATAAACCTTTTAGAAGTTAGAATATGGTCCATTTCAGAAATGGGATTTTATTGGGATAGTGTCGATAATTTTTATCTATGGATTTGTTGAGCAATTAATACTGTTTTATGATGATCGTATGTTATTTTGATTTGGTCAAATGACTGTAAATTAAAGATTGATTGGTTCTATTGATTTCAATGGGAGACATTTCAATCAGCTGTTAGGATGTTTTCAAGGATTGCATCGCTCACCCCATGGATCATCATTCCTAAATTTGAGACAGATAGAAGAAAAAGCAATTGTATGAGATATATTAAAGTCCTCACGTGCCCAGCTGGTAGAGACTGTTTGACACCCCCAGAAGGCAGCAGTGTTAAGGCAGGCATACAGAGGCATATGGAATCTCAAGAGCAAGAGTCACAGAGCTTTGCATTTGGCAACTCAAGGAAGGAAGGCAGAAGCATAATGTTTCTTTTATTCATCCAACTTGCAGCACTGCCTGCCCAACATCTGCGGAGGATGCCAGCAAAATGCTCTGTGCCTGCCTCTAGAGAAGCTAAACTGAGTATTGACCACTAAGGGAAAGGGAAGGAATAGGGAGAAACCTCACTCCACCTAAATAGCAATTATAAGCACCAGGGAAGAGAATGTGGGTGTGTATGTTAAGTACCGTCAAGTCACCTCCGACTCTTACGTATGAATCAATGTCCTCCTAGAGAATACTTTAGGCAAACAGGAAGCTTGTATAGAATAAAAAAGAGCTCTCTTCAAACCACTGATGACTGGTGGAAACGACTTAACACAATTCTCTCCTACTGCAAGATCTGTTTGACTCAATGAATGGAAAGCTTCTCTGTCAGTTGAATTATCTCTACTTTCTATATAATTCAGCCTGATACATTCCTGTGTTTATCAGATTCTTTGCTTTTATAAATTTTATGACATGCATTCCTAAGGGAAGGAATTCTAGCATTATTATCCTGATATATATAATTGGGCATACATTTTCCAGAATCTAGCTGGACAGATAATTTCCATCTTGTTAAATTAAAGGCCACTCATGCAATTAATGGTATTCAAAAATTGGGACACAATGGGAATAAGCAAACCTTATCTGTCAAAACATTAAAAGCTAAATTAAAAGCTATACTGTGCCCATAATTGCTAGGTGGAACTGAGATATATTTATTTATTTACAAAATTTATATTCTACCTTTCTGCCCAAACAGGGCCACCAAGGTGGCTAACAACAACAAACTATTCTAAAACACATAATAAAATCAGTTAAAACAAAAAAAATTTTTTAAGCATTTATTTATTTGTTTGTTTGTTTGTTTGTTTGTTGGATTTATAACCCACCCTCCCTGGCCTATATTAAAATACAGGACAGGAAGCAGAAGTGAGTGTGTGTGTGTGTGTGTTAAGTGCTATCAAGTCTCTTCCAACTTATGGTGACCCTGTGAATTAATGACCTCCAAAACATCCTTGTGTTAACAGCCTTGCTGAGGTCTTGATTGAGTCAATCCATCTCATGTTGGGTCTTCCTCTTTTCCTGCTGCCTTCAAATTTTCCTAGCATTATTGTTTTTCCCAGAGACTCTTGTCTTCTCTTAATGTGACCAAAGTACAATAGCCTCAGTTTAGCTTCTGGGGAGAATTCAGGATTGATTTGATCTAGAACCCATTTATTTGTCTTTTTGACAGTCCACAGTATCTGTAAAACCCTCCTCCAACACCACATTTCAAAGGAATCTACTTTCTTACTGTCAGCATTCTTCATTGTCCAACTTTCACACCCATGCATACTAATGGGGAATACTGTGGTATGAATTATTTTGACAGCCAATAACACATCCTTACACTTAAGAATCTTTTCTAGTTCCTTCATGGCTGCCCTTCCCAGACTCAATCCCCTTATTTCTTGGTTGCAGTCTCCCTGTTGGTTCATGATGGAGCCAAGGCACAGAAAATCTTGAACAATTTCAATTTCTTCATTGCAATCTTAAAGTTGTGTAATTTCTCAGCAGTCATTACTTTTGTCTTCGTCTTCTTATTCAGCTGTAGTCCTGCTTTGACACTTTCTGCTTTAACATACATTTTCTGCCAGTAATGTGAATTCTTTAGTTGAATGAATGAATGAATGGTTTTATTTGTATTTAGCCATAGGCCATTAGAAATATGTCAAGGATACCACAGATACATAATAAAAGGAAATATTCGGTTAATAAAATTCTTAATATACATATTAAAACTATGCTAAATTGATGCATACAAAAACAACAACAAAAATTCTCTAGTTGTCACCCACCTAAACTCAGAAGGTGGGGGCACCCAAACTAGGGCCTCAGAAGATAGTCCTAGTGGTCTGCTAGGTTTATATGGGACTATACGGTCCTTCAGGTATTGCTAGTGCCAAACTGCATGCAGCTTAAAAGATCAGCCCCAGCACCCTGCATTGGAATCAGAAAAAGATCAGGAGCCAGTGTAGATGGAACATCTGGAGTGCTATGGTCCCAGTGACCCACTCTGGTCAGCATCTTGAATGCAGCATTCTGAACCAATTGACGTTTCTGAATACTTTTTAAGGGAAGGAAGGAAGGAAGGAGTTGGTTTTTATATGCCAACTTTTTCTACCACTTAAGGCAGAATCAAACTGGCTTACAATCACCTTCCCTTTCCCTCCCCACAACAGACACCCTGTGAGGTGGGTAGGACTGAGAGAATGTGACTTGCCCAAGGTCACCCAGCTGGCTTCATGTGCAGGAGTGGGGAAACCAACCCATTTCACCAGATTAGTCTCCGCCGCTCATGTGTAGGAGCGGGGAATCAAACTCGGTTCTCCAGATCAGACTCCACCGCTCCAAACCACTGCTCTTAACCACTACACAAGGGCAGCCCCACATAGAGTAATGTAATCTATGTATTACCAGCCATGCACCACAGTGGCCGGATCTTTTATGTCCAGAAAAGGCCGCAGCAGGCTAACCAGTTGAAGCTGGTACAAGGCACTCCTGGACACAGCCACCACCTGCTCTCGAACAGGAGGCCTGTCCAGCTGTACCCCCCAAGCTACAGACTGTTCCTTCAGGGGCAGTGCAACCTCACCCAGACACACCTTAAATCACTGTATTGCTCACCAGTAGCAATTTGGTCTTGTCAGGATCAAGCTTCAGTTTATTAGCCCGCATCCACCCCAAAACTGCTTACAGGTACTGGTTCAGAGTTTCTACAACCTCCCTGGGATCTGCTAGAAGCGCAAGAGAGAACTGAGTGTCATCTACATATGGGTGGCAACCCAGCCAAAATCTCCAGATGACCTAACCCAGTAGCTTCATGTAGATGTTGAAGAGCGGGGGGCGGGGGCAAGCTGGAACCCTGCGGGTCTCCCTAGGCTAAAGGCTAAGTTGCTGAGCAGCAATTTCCCAGCACTACCTTGTGAAACCTACCTTATAGGTAGTAGCTCTAAAACCAAAACCACCTCATAAGAGTGCCTCCCAGTCCCAATTCCAAAAGGAATCGCCATGCTTGCATATTTTTTCCCTGCTTATTGTGCTGCCTCCTCTCCAAGTTTTGCCCCTTGCTGGTACTAGCTGTGTATGGCTGGTACAGCAAAACTTCTCAGAACAAGTGTATCAGTTTGCAAATTTCTGTGCTCCTGCAGCTCAGGAATCCTCTTCCATGCAGGATAACATTTCTATGAAAGTTAACTTTCCTGATCTTTTGCTGGTACCAGTTTTAAAACAGAGAAAATCTCACACGGGACACAAACTGAAGGTGGAAAGATTTGTTTATGGCCAAGTTTTAACTCTCCTGATCAGGCCCACAGTGTGCTTAAAAGCCAGGATAAGTGGTCCAAAATAATTAGAGCTACTTTGCATCCATCTTATTACCACTGCAACAGCCAGAACCTGGGCATCGAACAAGGAAAGGAAAAAAGGAACATACCACTAGGGCAGGGTTAGTCAACTGGTATTGCTACTTCAACCCTTTGCAACTTCAGGATATAAGGTAAGAACTTCAGTGAATGTAAGCACATTTCAGATAAGGCTGTGGGTACCCCCAAATCAACCATTTCTCTTTAAAACAATTTTTTTTAAAAACCTCCTGTCATGAAACATTTGTAAATGAGACCTTAATGACAAAGAAAGGCCAGTATAACTGGATCCAAAGGCAATTACACAAACACAATGTGGTTGGGCCCAACAACCCATCAAACGCTATTAGTCAGGATAGTCAACAGATGATGGACGAAGTGTCCTTCTCAATCTCTATCTGCCAAAAATAACATAAAGTCCTATGGACATGTCAGACTGGAAACACCGCAGCAGCCATACTGTGGTGTCATATCACCTCCATATCTATAGCTTACTGTTTAGCTAAGCTCTGTTCCTTCTTATCTGTGGAAGGATGCAGCAAAGGCCAGGAACTACCAAAAATGAAGGCATCTGGACAGATTGTTCTCCAGGAGAAAGGACTTGAATGGCAAACACAGAAACTCTTCCAGGTTCAGTTTAGATAGCAAGCTCCTTGGGACAAGAACCCCCCCCCCCTTTTTGGTACACTGATGACATAATTATTATTTTCTGTTCTTATTCTTATTAGAGGAAATTTTGTTAATAAATGTTTTAAATAAATAAATTAGTAACCCTTGTGTTCAAACGCAACATAGATAAAGTGGGGGAACAGCAGCTTCACAAAAGGTTCCCACCCACATCTGGAATGTAGACCTGGGTCCTAAAGGGCATCCATCCAACTCCTTGCATTATGAAAGCATTTCAGGACTCAACAAATTAGCTCACCTCCACTGAGCAGCCACCTATAGGTCTGTTGTGCATAGCTTTCACTTGCTGTCACCCCTCCAATGACTTCCATCAGAGGTTGCCTCGCTCTTTCCCTGCGTTTTGCCCGCATATTTTGAGATAAAACAGGTCTCTGAAAACAAGGGGAAAATTCGGGGAAATGCAAGGGGAGAGCGAGGTGCCCTCTGACAGTCAGAAATGGCATGCATAATCAAAACAAATACCTGAAGTCGCCAGAGGGGTGACAGCGAGTGAAACAGCCATGCATACAACACCATAGGCTCAGAATGAGGTGGTACTCAGAAGCAGAAGGAATGGCAGAGCAATGAAAGCATTTAGCAAAGCCAAACCAAGATGCCTCCAATGGAAAGAAGGGAAGGCCAAAAAGGCCCCGTGCCCCCAGCCAGTTTGAAGATTCCTTCCCAGTTTTCAATGTGGTTGATTCAGAACTTTAAAACAACCCCAGTCCATAAAGTCCCTTCCAATAGAAGACTAATGTTTTTAACCACTTAACATCACATAATCTCAACTCCATCTGCATCTATGTGTGATGCTGCCAGTTGGCTTCAAATGTTATGAGTGTAATTACCAAAAATAGTTTCTCCAGACTGGAATGCCATGTCACAACTATAAGCTTGTAAATAGCAAATACTGAGATTGGCTGGCTCGCGTTGTAAGTCCCCACATTACACAGGAGGTGAGGTGTTGGCTTATCTAACGAACATTAATTAGGAAGCTGCAACTAGTGACTCCCAGGAGTACACCTACAAAGATGATGGGTAGGATCCAGCCTAAATTTTCTAACAGTGAAATGAAATTCTCATGGCTTTCCTCTCCCACTGCAGCCCACTGATCACCGCAAAATGCTGCTTCTGTTTATATTTTTGTTTGTTTGTGTATAGAAATATAGTCTTTAATTTAAAAAATGCCACTCCTGGGGAATAGGGGACCCCAAGGAACAACATGAAGGGGGTCTGCAATAGTAAAGGGGAAAGTGGATATTGGCATTTTAATATGGACCCAATCTAACGATTGGATTTGCTCTTACCTACCCAGTCCTTTCCAGGTTAATTTATCCAATCCAAATGATTGTGGGTTAGTTTAAACATAACACTGCCCTATAGGGAGTGCCCTATGGGCTTCTGTGTTCCTCTCCCTCCTGTCTCCCCATTTGTTTTCGCCTTTCCTCCCTACATTTCAGCTTCAGCACTCTTTACAGTGTGCACCTATCTCAACTCCAACCACAGTTAACTCAAAAGACATCTAACATACAAACTGTGGTTTGGCACCAACTGGGGTTTGCATTGATATGCAGTGGCCTCACAAGAAAAGGGAGTGGAATCAGTTGTAACTCTGGAGATCTCTAGGCCATACCTGGAGGTTGGCAACTCAGTCAGCACACATAACTTGACTTTGGGATTCAATTGTGACTAACTTTTGCTGGATAATGCCATATTTATTTCCTTGCTGTCTGCTGTCTGTTAGGAATCAATTGCTGTCTGTTCCTAGCTGTCTGTTAGGAATCAATTGCCTATACTAAACAGTTTTTAGTTGGACTTAATTTTTCCCCCCTAATCACTTGCTTCTTGAATGGCAGGGACATGACAATTGCATGCAAAGTGGCCGGATTTACTGCTGTGATATTTAAAATTCATTAAGTATACTACAGGAGGTCCAGAGTTAGGATGTGATGTTTCTATAGTTACAATTTGGATTTCAAATCTATTTTCTGGGTGAATGGCACTTCATTAGGTGTTTGGCATTGCTCTCCTAGTTTTAATCAGTCTCGTGATTATTTTGTTCCTTTTAGTTGTCATCCGAGTTTTGCATGTGCAGTGTGTGGTTGTGAAAGCCTTGCAGCAGGTGGGTTGGATGAGGCGAAGGTGAGCTGAGCAGAGCAAAGCTCATGGGGGGAGAGGGCAGCTGCACCGCCTTCCTATTCTTTCTGTACAAGATGGTGGAGGCAGATTTCTGCCAGTTCCCACAGCAGCCTCGCCAATCCATGCCGTTCCCAAAGGTCCCCTGTGACAAAAAAAAAAACGGGGTTTGGGTTCAAATATGACACTTTAAAGATAAAGGGGGTACGGTTGCCAACCTCCAGGTGGTGGCTGGAGATCTCCCGCTATTACCGCTGATCTCCAGGTGACAGAGATCAGTTCCCCTGGAGAAAATGGCTGCTTTGGCAATTGGACTCTGTGGCATTGAAGTCCCTCCTCTCCCCAAACCCAGCCCATCTCAGATGCCACCCCCAAAACCTAGAGCTGGCAACCCAGGGCAGGGGGAGAGAAATACAGCTGAACACAGAGCCTGGACAATGTCTGCGCAAGGAAGCAGACAAGAAAAGTGAAAGTGATTTAGTTACAAAAGCAAATGAGATGCAAGTAGGGTTGCCAGGTTCCTCTTTGCCATCGGCGGGAGGGTTTGGGGCGGAGCCTGAGGAGGGTGGGGTTTGGAGAGGGGAGGGACTTCAATGCCATAGAGTCCAATTGCCAAAGCGGCCATTTTCTCCAGGTGAACTGATCTCTATTGGCGGGAGATCAGTTGTAATAGCAGGAGATCTCCAGCTAGAATCTGGAGGTTGGCAATCCTAAGACCGGCCCAGGAGCAAGGCAAGCTGAGCAGCCCCTGTGGAGCTGTGAGCAAGCACTGCGGAGGCCACACTCGGCTCAGACCTGGCCAGCAGCACCAAAAATGGCTATTGGCTCCCCCCCGCCCCCCCCCCCAATGCAGGAAGAAATTACTCCTGAGCTAATACCAATCAGTCTTCTTGCTGACGGGTTTGTGCCAGGAGGCTTTTATGGCATTGACAAGAGATGCTGGGGTTTGGCACCGCTTCCTCTTGGCTGCCAGCTCGAGGCTGTGACTCACCAGGGATTCTCCTGGTAAATTAAAAGGCCGGTCAATCCCTGCCTCAACAGCAAATTTTCAGGGAGCAAAGAGCGCTGCAGAAAGAAGAGGACACACAGCAAAGAGCCTTTCCACAAGCTCCACAGTAGTCTGGATCCAACCCTATAGCTAGAGTTGCCATCCTCCAGGTTCTAGCAAAAAGCAGCACGAAGGCTCTAGTTTAGAATCAATGATACAATAGTTTACTGAATACTTATAACATCTGTTATAACTCTCTGCAATGCAAAACATAAATTACATAACGTCAAACACAAATAAAGAACTGTCAATTTCTCAGGGGAACAAAGTTAATGAAAGAATATGTCCTTTGGTATATCAAGGTGGTTCCAAGGAAGTGGTAAAAGCCATAGCTAGTTCCACTGTTCCAAAGTCGTGAATGTGCCCCGCCGGTGCCCTCCGTGTTTCCAGTGAGAAAATGGAGTAAGCAGAGTCCAATCAACAAGACGACACCTATAGATCGGTGTACTTTTCGCAAAATTGCTTCATCAGTTCATCTTCAAAATATTTATCTTCACTGCGAATTGCTATAGTATCTCAAGTTTATAAGGGTATACAATACCTCACACAATATGATCTGTTAAGTCCGCGTGGGGAGGACACACAAGGTCGAGACGGAGTTCCAACGACGCTTTATTGTAGTGTAGAACAGAACTGGAAAACTTGGTGCAAATGGCCCTGCTTATATGCTCCCTTGGCCGCCCGTGGCCACTCCTCCCCTGATCCGTGATAGGAGGGAAACAACCCTGGGTCACCAATGGCACGTGCCGGCTTAGGGCCAATGGCGCGTGCTGGTTTGGACCAATAGCGCATGCAGGCTTAGGATCCTTTGTCCAGGACTCAAGCTCCTAAGTGTCCCCCTGCATATCACCTAACTATATACATACATAACACCCCTCCCCCCTAAGTCCGGACAATGCAGGAACAGACAAAGTCCTTCAGGTGGCTTGGTGGTGCTCGGGTGCACTGGGAACGGCGCGGCATGGGAACGGGGGTTGCCGACTGGGGCGCCGGCGCGGGGGATGCATCTGCGGCAGCAGGGGCGTCCTCCGTTGGGTCGTCCGTGACGGCCGCGTCGCTGGGGCACCATCGGTCCTCTGGCCGCTTGTAGTCCAGCATTGCTGCTGGTTCCTGTGCAGTGGCACCGGAACGCGTCGGAGTCGCTGGGACAGGAACGGCGGGTGGTATCGACGGGCAGGCAAACCGGCGGCCCCTTGTAGCAACCCAGCGGCCCCTTCCAGACATCCTTGAACTCAGTCCAGACAGAGTCGAGGGCTGGCTGGCTGATGCGGTGGATGCCGACGAAGTGGATCCCAAGGGCCGGGAACCACTCAAGCCCCAGGAGGCTGGCCCGGGGCCTGTCAAACATGACAAGGCATAGGCGGCTGGAATGTTGCTGGAACTGGACGTTCACGTAAGCGACGCCCCGGACCGGCACCCGACGATGCTGTTAGTCGGATATGAGGATGCCGGTCGGCTGCAGCTTGGGCAGGGTGGCGTGGCACCCCAGTTCGCAGAATGTTTCCATAAAAATGAGGGAGAGGTCCGAGCCTGAGTCAACCTCCATCTCGCAGGGGATGCCCTCGATCTGGACGGAGATAGAGACTTTTTCTACGCCGTAGACCTTGTGGAGGTGAATGCTGTGCAGCTGGGAGTCATGGCGGCAGTGGCAGTGAGCGGAGCGCTCGTCGTCGGACAACAGGTGGATGGGCTGGGTGGCGCTATCTTTTTTGGCCGGCCCCGTTGGCCGGCCCTTCTTCGCAGAGCGGCAGACCTTCACGATGTGGCCAACCCAGCTGCAGGCCCGGCAGTAGGCATCACGGAAGCGGCACGTGCGGCAGTCATGCGAGTCGCCGCAGCTGGCGCATGGGCGAGCCACGGGGCCCTGCGACTGTTGCGCCCTGGCAGACATTTTGTGGGTCTCAGGCTCGCCGTCCTCGTCACTGGCGCTCTCGTAGTGGACGGCTGTTGGTGGAGGAGGCGCGACGCCCCGTTTGCCCCCCGGTCGGTTCTGAAAGAGGCCTCAGCAGCAGCGGCCTCCTCGACGGCCGTTGTGAGGGTGATGTCCTTTCTGGCAATGAGACGGCGACGCACCTTCTCGTTCCGGAGGCCGAAAATGAAGCAATTGAGCAGGGAGCCATTGAGGTCCGGGAACTCGCAGAACTGGGCCGTCTGGCGGCGACGTAGTAGGCAGCGGACTCGACCGGCTCCTGGTCTCGGAGGTGGAACGGCAGGTGGCAAGCGAGGCGCGTTGCCTTGGGTGTGAAATGGTTGCCCAGCGTGGTCATTATCTAGGCGAAGGGCGCCTCGATCACCTTTGTGGGGGCCAGCAGGGACTGAGCGAACTGGAAGGTCCGTGGCCCACACATGCTGAGGAACAGTGAGCGCTTCTTGCCAGCGTCCTCAACGTCCAGGAAGCATGTAACGTGGTCAGCGTAGCTCTCCCACTCGCTGGGGTTGGCGGAGTCGAAAGCTTCCAGGGATCCCCGGATGGCCATAGTAGCGAGGTGTTGCGTCTCAAGTGTGTCGAAAGGATTTCAGCAAGGCAAGCCGGACTGCCTACTGGGCTCGTGAGGTCGCAGAGAATCGACAGAGATTTCAGCGAGAGTGATTTCGGTAGCAAGCCGGACTGCCTACCAGCCTTCGTCACCACTGTTAAGTCCGCGTGGGGAGGACACACGAGGTCGAGACGGAGTTCCAACAACAACGCTTTATTGTAGTGTAGAACAGAACTGGAGAACTTGGTGCAAATGGCCCTGCTTATATGCTACCTTGGCTGCTCGCGGCCACCCCCCCCCCGATCCATGATGGGGGGAAACAACCCCGAGTTACCAATGGCGCGTGCCGGCTTAGGGCCAATGGCGCGTGCCGGTTTGGACCAATAGTGCATGCAGGCTTAGGATCCTTCGTCCAGGACTCAAGCTCCTAAGTGTCCCCCTGCATATCGCCTAACTATATACATACATAACATGATCAATGGACCTCAAGGGTTCTCCTCTATGACATTGAAGTCCCTCCCCTCCTCAAATCCCTCCTCAGGCTCCGCCTCAAAAACCTCCCACCGGTAGTGAAGAGGGACCTGGAACCCTACCTATAGCACCTTTCCAAATGCTTCCCTCGTTCCCCCCCCCTGTTCCCAGTGCTGTCATTGTTCTCCCGGTGCGACACAAAGGTAGATCTATGGGAAAGGTAGGAGGCTTTATTTGTTCAGACTTGCTGCACTGTTTGAACAGGATGCTCCAAAAGCCTTTCCCCTTGGCTGCCTCCACATTTTGGAACAATGCAGCGACAGCCCTGGTCCCATATGCCCCGCTTGCCATAGCCCAATAGGGATGACCCAAACTTGCCCTGTGATATCAAGCAGCAAAACATGCCTTTCATTGGAATTTGTGGAGGAGGATCTCTCCCTTTGCAGCTTAATTGCATCACAGCAATTAAATTCAACAAACTCCTTTTTGAGGAACCACTTCAGCTGGGCTTGGGCTTGTTTGTTATTTTTCAGGTTCACCTTCATCCTTAGACCATGTACGCACGATCATCTCCCCCTCCCTCCCCCATTTTCCCACTTTACTGTTAAGCAACTGGAGGACATCTCTCTGGAACAATTCCAAAATCCAAGGGTCTTTGCTGCACAGCTCCTTTCTGAGCTGCCAAGGAAGGGAATCAGGTATTTACCAGGATTTTATTTGCAAAGTTGGATGGGTGTTTCATCCAGTAAAAGAAAAGGGGGTGGGGGAAACTCCACTCCAGACTTTCCAGCTAAAGCAAGCATCTTCATAGAAATGTAGGGTTGCCAACCTCCAGGAGGTGGCTGGAAAGCTCCTGCCATAACAACTGATTTCCAGGAGACTGAGATCAGTTCACCTGGAGAAAATGGTCGCTTTGGAAGGTGGACTGTATGGCATTACACCCCAGTGAAGTCCCTCCCCTTTCCAAACCCCACTCTCTTCAGGCTCCACCCCTAAAATCTCCAGGTATTTCCAAACCTGGAGCTGGCAAGCCTATAGAAATGCATCCTGAAGAACCAATTCCCAATGGTGATTTAAACATTTGCAACATTAAGGTCACCAAGAAGCACCTTCTAATGCTTAGTGATGCATATTGAGACATAATGCTTCTGGGTTGGATCCTATGATCCATCAGCAGAAGGTGCTAGTGGTCATGGCTCTTTCCCATATGATCCTCTCCTAGCAGCTCTTTCTCAGGGTCACAGGGCCCATGTGGACTAACAGTCGCATGGGTTGGGAAAGCTACAGTGGGAGGAGAAAGGGGACAAGTGCCCTTTCTGCCTCTTCTGTCGATGTATTTCCAGTGACAGAAGAGGGAGGAAAATTCCCCCCTTTTTTCCCTCCCCACTGTAGCCTCCCAGCCCTCATGGGTCTATGCGGGTCCTGCAAACCCTCATCAAGTACTGCTGGGGGAGGGAATGTAAGAAAGATGTGCAATATTTGTACCGACAGCTCACTAGATCCAACCCTCTGACTTCATGCCCTACAATGCACAGTATTTCCAGTGGTGCATATCCTTGGGAACCAATGGCAATGATGTGGAGGCACCAGAGATGTTATAGCAGATGCACATCTTGGCTATTGGAAAGGGTCTGTCTACATTACATATAATTCCCCCTAATTTCTTCCACCACCCTTAACATTTTGCTGTTGCTAGCTCCAGCTATTTTATCATGGTCCAGACTTTGAGATCCTGATGTTTTTTGTTCTTGTAATGTATATACAAACCACTTCTTGCCTATTCTTTACCTTAATCTACCTTTCCTGCCAGACATTCAAGTCAATAACCATGTTGACATTTGCCTAATTTTGTTAATAAAAATCTCAGCTACAAAGGGCTTGGCAGAGGTGTGACAAACTGTGCCGTGAAATGTTCTCAAATTATTGTTTTGTCAAGTAGCATCCACCAGGGTGAAAAGGCTGTGTGAATCAGCCCCAATTAACCCGAGTGCCTAATTGTTCTGCTGGCTGGCAGGCAACCCTTCAGCACAAGGCCAAGAGAGGAACCTTGAATGCAGAGAGGGCTGGTGAGTCAACAAAGCTCCTTCGGACAACAGGTTCTCCGGATCAATTGTCTCGGAAGCTTCTCTTCCTTTCCCAACAGAATCAGCAGTTTGGCACCATCTCTGGGGGTCAAACTCTACCATGCAAAGCAGCCTGACACAGCTTTGCTCATGCCAGCCACAGGCATTGTTCTGCCAAGTTTTCCCCGCACTGCAGCAGCCTTCTTTTTGGCTCAGAAGCCCGCGGCCTTGTTAGAGCCTCTGGACGGTAATTGGGAACAGTCCGATTTGCTGTTCAAGCCCTTCCACGTTGCAAGGGTCCCGGAGATGGGGTAGTGGGGGAGGGGGTTGGGGAGATGTTTCCCTGAGATGAAACTCACCATCCCCATTTCCGGTTCTCTGCGGTTGGGCGCATTCTGTTTCTGCACTCAGCTGCCAGCACAGTCTGTGTCCTGCAGGGCCGTAAGAGCCGTCTCGCTCGTTCCAATTTAACTTATTAATTTAATGAGGAGGAAGCCTTCCTCCTAGCAGTTGCCACGCTGGTGAACTCTTCCCCTAACCTTCACTTACATGACAGGATTACGAAATGACCCAGTGGGCACATGACAAGCTGGAGGCAAAAAAAGGAAAAAATTGGACGCGCCAGAAGAGGTGGCGCATTTCAAAACAAAACAAAAGGGCCCGATGTTGCGTAAGCAGAGTTCAAGGAGCAAGAGTTGCAATCAGAGCATCAGTGTAATTTCAATTGTGTAATGAAAACCGGGGGGGGGGGGTCACAGCCCATTATAGGACACTTTTCATCCTTGCTCCATGGTGGCAAAGCTCCTATGGCAATACAGTTGCAAAGAGAGATGTTTTCTAATGAGGTCTTCCCAGCAGCACAGTACATCTAGGGTCATCAGGAGCCTGACACCCAGCCATTCTCTACCAGTGAGCAGAACACAAGCCAGCGATCTGTGGTCTTTACTTATGCGCAAGCCACAGTGCTTGGGGTGGGGATGTAGCAAAGTGTTGAGGGAACAGATGGAGCGCACTGCCTGTGGGACACAAGCCAAGATCTTGCGGGTTATCCTCCATTGCCTTCAGGGCATTGAAAATTGCAGCAACCAGGGAGGACACAACAGGTGATGTGGAAATACTCCCAGTTACATTTCCCCTGGAGTAACGTGGGAGATGGATGTGGCTTTCACCCAAGTTCTTACAAATGCTTAGGCTGGCACTGTATTCTAGGGATTTCCATATTTGGGACTGATACATTTGGTTGTTGGAATTTCCAGCAGTCAAACTGGTGTTGACCAGAGCTGCAGGGGACACGTGCTTTTCCTTGCAGGGTGTGGGTTGGCCTGTGACATGAGTCATCTCACTGAATTTATTTAATTTTTTTATACCCTGCTTTTCTCCCCAACGGAGACCCAACGCGGCTTACATCATTCTCCCCTCCTCCATTTTATCCTCACAACAACATTCCCATGAGGTAGGTAAGGCTGAGATTGTGTGACTGGCCCAAGGTCATCCAGCAAGTTTCCATGCAGTGCAGGGATTTGAACCTGAATCTCCCAGGTCCTATTCCAACACTCTAACCACTGCACGCTTTGGCTTTCAATTTTGCCCTGTTAACACAGCTTTAGTTGAGGGAAGGGGCAAGCAGAGGCAGCCCATATATGAAATTCCCAATGCAAACAATTCTCTCAGTAGGAATTATCACTAGGGTTGCCAGGTCCCTCTTCTCCACTGGTGGGAGATTTTTGGGGTGGATTTTTGAGGAGGGAAGGGACTTCAATGCCAGAGAGTCCAATTGCCAAAGCGGCCATTTTCTCCAGCTGAACTGATCTCTATCGGCTAGAGATCGGTTGTAAGAGCAGGAGATCTCCAGCTACTACCTGGAGGTTGGCAACCCTAATTATCACAGAAGGCAGAGACCTGCATCCTGCAGTTTGAGCACTGCCCTGCTAGCACCGTTCTGCTGTGCCCTTGAGGTCTGGATTTCACAGCCTGGCACAGACAATCCTCTCATGGTGGCTGACTGATCTGTATGAGTTCTGAGGTCCTTCTAAAAGCATTACCCCAGAAACCCCCTCAACGTAATGGTTAACTGGACTCTGTTCATAGGGCTTGGGGCAAATAGAAATACAGGTAGTTTCAAATGCAGTCAGTAGAGGGCAATGTTGAACTTGCACCTAAGTTCTGTCTCTGACAGGGCAATCCTAAAAAACCCATTGACTTAAATGGACATGAAAGGGTGTGAGTCTGTTTAGGATTGTACTGTAACCCACCTAATCCCATTTGTGGGAAAACAACAGTAGCACCAGTTATTAGGTAATAATTATAGAGGAGTACCGGTAGCTGTGTTAGTTGCAGCAAAAAATAAACAGGAGTCTGCTTAAGAGGGCTCTTAAAGAGTATGAAAGTTTATGATAAAATAAAAACGTCAGTCTTGAAGGTGCCTCAAGACTCCTGTTTATTTCAGTTAATAAGCTGAGATAGATTCCTTCCTCTCCCTTTCACTCATCTGTATAAATTGTGCAGCCCAATTCTATGTATGTTTGCTAACGCACAATCAAACCTTATTGAGTTCACTGGGGCTTACATCCTAATAAGCGTGCATGGGACTGCAGCATTACTTGTTTTAGGGACAAAAGTAGAACCATTTCCCCCCTAGCTGCAATTGTTGGTGCAGCATCTTACCATGTGGTCCTAAAAATAGAAGTTTCAGGCATTCCAGTAGACTGCCAGTATGCTCCAGCCTCTTCAAAGATAAGCAGATATCTTGCCCCCCTCTCTCATGCAGATCAAAAAAGTGCAAGCAGCATCTCTTTCCTTCCAGCAGCAAAGCCACCCCTTTTACCCTGAGCCTCATTTTCCTTTTAATTCACAAAGGGAAAGGATCCCCATCCCCCTTTACTTTGCTAGATCCTTCAAATACATTATAAGGAAAGCGTTTTTGCTCTCCAACCTTCCAGTCACTTACAGGCTCTCTCCAAACGTAGGGTTGCCAACTCCAGGTTAGGAAATTCATGTGGATTTGGGGGTGGACCCTTTGTCCTTGTACCCCATTTGGGTGAAAACATGGATGTGTTCCCCACTTCCCACTTGAGTATCCAGGGAAAGGAGGGTAAAGCTCACTCACCCATTAATCTAGGGTTGCCAACCTCCAAGTGGTAGCTGGAGATCTCCTGCTATTACAACTGATCTCCAGCTGATAGAGATCAGTTCCCCTGGAGAAAATGGCCGCTTTGGCAACTGGACTCTATGGCATTGACGTCCCTCCCCTCCCCAAACCTCACCCTCCTCAGGCTCTGCCCCCAAAACCTCCTGCCAATGACGAAGAGGGTCCTGGCAACCCTACACTAATCCCTGCCTCCCCGTGATTTCTCTGCAAGTGAGAATTTTACAGTGCTAGCCTACGCAGAGTTACTCCCTTCTAAGTCCATTGATGTAAATGAGCTTAGGAAGGGTATAAATCTGCTCGGATAGCTTTGTTAATTGCCTGTAAAAGGGGAACAGTTTCTTATCAACCTGAAATTTAGATCAGATCCCAGGAGGGAGGGATGCAAGCCCAGAGAATATCATCCCAGCTGGGGAGACAGGCAGCAAGTTACTCTCAGAAACAGGTTTCTCTTTGAAACCAGTGGCTATTACTATCAAATCCTAATATTATTAGCTCCTAATATCAGATCTTAATATTATTAGCTTTAATTCCAATATTGAAGGACCCAGCTCAAATTTTTCAAACAACGTATGAGGCACACACACCTCCCACTTGGGAATTTGAAGCCACCTCCAGACCATGGTTTGCATTGTAAATCACCCACCAAAGTAATATTTGGAGGAACCGACCTTTATATTTAAATGTGTTCACACTGTTGCTCTCTATGATTTATTACAGCATCTAAATACACCACTAGGGAGCTCCCAGTCCAGAAAACTCCAAAACTATTTAAAGGAAGGTATTCTACTTCTCTGTATAGTGAGCTGGGAAAGGAAGCAATAAAATTATTTGGAGACTGAGAAAATTCAACAGCATTGCTCGGGAGTTTAGATTAGGTATTGTTACAGGGGGGGACGGGACTGAGTGAGGTGATGGAGAGAGAAATCATTCTTTGAAAGACATAACCTCATCAGGAACCTCCCGCTTCACCTTCCATAAGGTTCATCTTGCACACTACAGATTTATAATCTTTACATACCTAAGGAGGTAATCTGGGTGAACTTGTGGGAAGATGACGCAAGAACAGCAAGCCTAGAAGGACGTTGCTTTGGTAACAGATCATAGGACTTGGAGGCCAACAAAGCCGACTGCAACTCCAGTTTCTGCTACACATACAGCTATCTGTATAAATGTGTCCCTCACATCTACACTGTACAGAGCAGAGTTAGGGTTTTCTTAAGAATCGTAACCCCCCTCTTTTATTAAAAACAGATTTGTAGGGGATCAGGTTTACAAAATAAAGGTTTAAAGGGTTTGGAGAGTATGGATCAGGTACCATTACAGATTTCCAGAGATGGGTAATTTTGGATGTAGGAATTCTGAGCCACTGGTCTTACAATCATCAGTAGGCTGTTCTTACAGAATCCGTAAAAGATATCATTCCAACCTCACGACAGTTGAATTCAATAGTCTGGGGATGGATCAAAACGCTTTTATATACTCAGATCCTCACTTCCCAAAGCAGTAGAAAGGTTCAGGGACAGCCGCCTGAATGACAGCCGTGGCTCAGTGGTACAGCATCTGCTTGGAATGCAGAAGGTCCCAGGTTCAATCCCTGGCATCTCCAGTTAAAGGGACTAGGCAAGTAGGTGATGTGAAAGACCCCTGCCTGAGACCCTGGAGAGCCGCTGCCGGTCTGAGTAGACAATACTGATTTTGATGGACCAAGCTTCTGATTCAGTATAAGGCAACTTCATGTGTTGTGAGGAAAGAATGCTTGCAATGCAATAAGAAAGGACTTTTCTGAACACATAGGTAAAAAGAAGCTCTTGCTTATGGGGGTAGACACTATCTTTCTCTGCATATATAGTTGCAGAAGAATCAAAACATCTCCCACTAACTCGGAAATGAGTGAAGACGACAGTTGACCTTCTCAGGGAAGCAAGTGTGCCGCAACCACTGAAAAGCCCTGTATTTAGCTGATCCCTATATTTTATCCATCTGCAATGGTATCCTGAACAGGACTTCATTGGTAAATCTCACAGAGTGGGCACTGGTTAATATAGGAGAAAATGCACCCTCAGGCTTGCCAGAAACAACAGCTTTAAACCAGCAGCTGGAATTGTGTCAAAAACAGACAGCCAATGTAGATATGCAATTGTCTTTCCACTCCTGACAAGGAGGCTGTAGTATTCTGAACCAAGGAAAAGAGAATAATGCTAGGAAAAGCTGAAGGCAATCAGAAAAGAGGAAGACACAATATCAGGTGACTCAACTCAATAAAGAAAGCCATGGTCTTCAGTTTGCAAGACCTAAGCAAGGTGGTTGATGATAGGGCATTTTGAAGGTCATAGAGTCGCTGTGGAGAAAAGCATTTTTCTTTGGAGTTGGACTGAACAAAACCTTCACCTTGAGTTTTAAAAAGTTTTTCTCTCTCTTGGCAGAGTACTGGGGGGGGGGCGTCAATTGCTCACCAGCCGCCCCCACCAAGGCTTTAGAAATGCAAATGGTAGGCTCGGCTGGATACAGTAAGTTGATCAAGTCATACTAACACACACACCTCCAGTTAGAAAGGTTATACCTATCGGGGAACAGAGATTGGGATGATTTAAGGTGCTACAAAGACTTCAGGAAAAAACTTATTTGACTTGATCTAACCTGCTCCCTCAGTGGGCAGGGCAACAGAAATGTAAAATTCCTTGGTGCAAGGAGGAGAGTCTTTCTTTTGTGCTGATTTATTCGAAGTAGACAGAGCTCTCAACTGGGGTCTGCTGGAGGCAGCCGTTGCCATGTGCAGGACTGCAGACCTAAGCAGAGTCTCCAAGGTAATCTATAGTCTTTAGACCCACTGTAACTTGTAAACTAACAAGCCTGCCTTAGATTAACATCTATTAGGGCATGTAGAGAGGGAGGGACAGAGGAACTGCGTGTTTACCTCTTTTCTTTGGATTCCTGAGGTAGGCATTTTCTTTTTAATAAATGTTTTATAACCCTTGATGCTGGTAGTGGTTCTCTGTACCACATAGAACCCCACCATCTTAGACGTGCTGTTTTAAAAGTAGCACCAGGAAGAAGGAAAAGGCAGTCAGTTGGCAAATGGCTAATCCCCAAGTAGAGTACAATAGCAGTAAGCTGTCCCCATGGTAACCAGACACTGGGTAGCCACACTGTATAGCCAGAGACTCAGGCACAAGGTGAGGCTTTAGAATGGCAATGCAGGGAGGGGGAGCTGGGAGCCCTGCTCCTCTCAGCAGGCAGTTCCTACAAAGGCCAGGTAGTGGAAGTACTTGAACCAGGAGAGGGGGGGAAAGGCCCCCTGGGTGTTAGGAGACCCATGTGGGTGGCACATGCCAGGCGGAGACCTCAGATAGCCACTGGTGCCCAGAGGGCAATGCGGAACAGGGCCTGCAGGTGGGGGGAGGGGCTGTTCCATCACAGTCATAGGGTTGCCAGCTCTGGGTAGGAGATTTTGGGGGCAGAGTGTGAGGAGGGTGAGGTTTGGAGAGGGGAGGGACTTCAATGCCATACAGTCCAACTACCAAAGCGGCCATTTTCTCCATGTGAACTGATCTCTATCGGCTGGAGATCAGTTGTAATAGCAGATCTCCAGCCACCACCTGGAGGTTGGCAACCCTACATAGTTGCCATAAGTCAGAAACAACTTGACATACATCCATTCAAGACTGACTTCAAGGAAAGGCCAAGAAGACCACATTTCTGTGATCTAATCTACAAGCCACCAACACTCAGATTCAAACATAATGTTGGAAAGCACATGATATACCATATGTGTTGAAGATCTGCAGGCCTGAATCTGGTCAGTGCTTGGCTGAGATAAATCTATTTTGATTGCTTTGAGTCCTATGATATAAGAAAGGTGGGATATAAATGCAAATACACAGAAAAGTAATGAATTGCAGATTTGAGACTCAGCAGGTATATCAATCAAAACTGGTGAAAGGCACTCCTGGCCACAGCTGCTATTCTGGTTCCAATCCAACCACAATGCTAGAGCCATGAAAACCGCAAACTACAAGCCCAGTTCTTAAGGGAGTGCACAATCTCATCTAGAACAGGTATTTCCTTTACTTGTTACTGAATCTAATGCTAACATAATTGTCTGAACTGAACTTAAATTTATTCATCCTCATTCAATCTGGGTACCTATTCAGGATTTAACAACTATAATCTGCCAAGGAAGACCTTGAGGTCCATTTAGCAATTTTTCATCAGTTGACAATGTTCAAGCTATACTGAAAGGGTTTGTTTGTAATCAGCAGATCTTAACCCTTACACTAGCTGCTCTGTACATATTTTCTTTGATTACAGTACATTTAATTGTTTATTAGGATGACTGTTTCATTACCTTTAAATATTGTGGCATGTGTACACTTAAAACATTTTTTGATCAGTGTCCTCCCCGCCCACCACACACACCATTAGGTCACCAGTCAATCCAAGTGTAGATTTCCAAATGAAAAATCTATGCTTCTTCTGCTTACACGACATCTCCTCCATTTGGCCACTGGCTTGTGAAAGCATCCTCCTTTCTGTTCAAAAGAGCAAGGCCCTTACTGTAAAGAACTAGCCCAAATCTCATCTCATGCTAATGATTCTGGAAAGAGCTCTCGCCAACTCACCGGGCTGCAAGAGTTACTACTATCCACCTTGAAAGGTCAGAAATTCAAAGACAATTTTAAATGAATGACTAGTTTGATTTTCTGAAAAACAGTCATGATTTAGCAGGTAAAAACCAGACACCTACATAATAAGCCTTCTGGGATTAAAAACTCTGCTCTTATTCTTCCTTCTGCCAGCTTTCTGACTGTCCAGAGTTAAACCAAACCCACATCTCTTCCAAACCTACTGCAATCAGAGAACAGCTGTATTTTTTCAATAAACAACTGGAATTCTGGTTTGTAGAGAGTGGGAGAAGAGCTAGATGTCTGTACATATGAATCTGATGTATATTTGAAGGGGAGTTTTTTCCCCCCATCTTGGGCACATGCAATTAAATACTATCAAGACCACTCCTCTAGAGGTTCTCACCTATGTATTTGAGATCTGGAGCTTGAGGCCATTTTCTTGATCCATCCCAACTGATGACAGACCAAAATCACAAGAGCAACCATAGAGTATAACTATGCAATATTAGAAGTAGATATGTGCTTGGCTTGTATTGTGTTGACCAGTGTCCATCGTGTCAAGTGTTCCCTTCTTAATATTAATGCTTCCCATTCCCTCTAGCACTGAGAAGTCCAGGAGCAGAAGTACAGAGTTCAGTTCACTTTGAATGAAAAAACATATTCTATGAAAACAGAATAGATATTTAAGATATTTTTGTAATATATTTTCTTTACAAATATATATGAAGAGCATCTTGCCTTGAAAACCCTACACGGTTGCCATAAATTGGCAGCCACCATGAAGAACATAATGGATGCAACTGTCTTCTTGAGCAGGCAGCAAAACTGCTGATCCTGTGTCAGAGATCAACTTTGCCAATTCAGCTAAGGCTAAGAACTACCCACTCTGCCTGACTTGCCCTGCCTCTGTGTAAATTCAAGAGGCTTCTAGTTGTATACTCCCCACCAAAATTCTGAAGGGTCATATATATCAAAGGCTAGGGCTTTTAAGGGTGTAAAAAGAAGTACATCATTTGAGTGGTGAGCATGTCATGGAGCTGCACTCAGCTCATGCGTGAGCTGAACTTTCAGTTGAGAGAGCTGATGTTCTCAACCACTGTGCTACACCAATTCCAGTCCTGCCTGCTAAAGCCAAAGGCTCGGTTTTCAGAGACTATCTTTGCTTCGGAATGTGTATGATTTCATTACTCTTCTACTTAATTCAGTTTTTCTTGGCAGACAAATCCCAGCGCAACAGCCCACCCAGCATCCTTTTTCCCTACTCACCCACCCCCTTTGAAATCTGCATCTCACATCAATTTTCTGCACATTGTGTAATATATAACCAAAATGTGGAGGGACTGGATCTGAATCACATGGTTTGTGATGTCATCCTTTCCTAAATGGCAGAAAGGGCTTTCCCATAAAAAAATGAGTGCCCTCCTGTCTCTCCTTTCTGTATTCCTGTTCGAGAGATCCATTTTCTCAAATATGTACAAGGCCTGGGGCAAAAGTGCTCCCTGTCGTAAAGTGCTTCCAGTTGTAAAGTGCTCCCACCCTCAGCCATCACTTTGGAGTCTGCTTGTTTTGAAATCCTCCAGCAGTATTTCAAAATCTCGCAATTGGATAAGGTTGATAATTTAAAAGCACTTTTATTTAAAACACATGGAAGAGGAGACGGTAAGAAATCATGTGGGTTACAGTCAGCCAAAAAAAAAAAAAAAGTTAAATTTTAACCTCAATTGAAACCAAACCTCACTTGCCCATAACAGGGAAGAAAAAGGAGGCAGCCAAACAGAGGGGGGACGCACCAGTGATTTCTGGCATTGGCAAAGTGGTTCCAGGGGACTTGACAAAAGTACAGAAGCAAGCAGGTTCTGGCCCACCCTGCCAACAAAGAGCTAGCCTTTTTTAACATTATAAGATACATCAGGAGATCCAATAAGATTGCCAGTGTAATATACAGTTTAAGAATGAGTTTCTGTTTTAATATTGGAGAACTGAAAGCGTTTTTCCCAGGTCTGTCCGTGGTTCGGATTGACAGATGTGATCTGGGAGTTCCAAGTTTCCTGTGTGCACATTGGCCAAACTTGGATCAGGGCCCTGGTATGTAGAGAGAGGGGCCTCCCCCGACACACCTTTTTCCTGACCTGAAATGGCTCTGGGGAGCCACTGTTTACTATGTTGGAGAAGCTTAGTATGGGTCAGCAAAAAAAAAAAAGAACCAAGGGGGAGACGTAAGCTCCCTCTCCTCACACACTATAGTCTCAGTCCTAATTGGGCCTGTGCCACCTTGGAAGCATGCAATTCCTAGACCATTTTTCTCAACCTGACCTGGGGATGGAACCAGAAAAAAAATGTGTTTAGACTCTCAGGCTGAGAATTAAAAACTCCACCCCAACTCCCAGAAGTCACCCAGTTATTTCTTTCTACTACACTGACCAAATGGTCTAGTTCTAATGTGGCGTAGAAATATCTTGTCACCTTTGTCATGCAAGGGGGAAACCTAGGGTCACAATGGCTCCTTCGGATTAGGACTGCCTATGCACAGCCCACGTAATAATGTGCCGGAATAACTAGGTTAAACTCATTATGGGAGCATCAAACCCGAAGGCAATAGACAGAGGAGTCTTTTGAGAACAAGCAGATTAGAGAACAAGCTTTCATTTCTGTCTCCAGGTCAGGGTGACACTTTAACAAAGGGCAGGACAATAAGGAAATGAGCCCAAGTATGCTTTGGCTCTGGCTAGCAGATAGCAATCAGCCTTCCCCTAACTCAGTTCTTTTAAAAAATTGTAATATAGTGAAAATCAGCCTCCGGCATTCCTGGGGCCGCTTAGTTTTTTTTTTTTATATATATATATATATATATATATATATATATATATATATATATATATATATATATATATATATATATATATATATATATATATATATATATGAGGATGTGGAATCTCCCCTGGCATACCGTCTCCCTTAATTGCATTGCAGCAGGAGGCAGGAGCACACTCTCCGTTCTTTTCAATGCAGCGCTTGCAGTTCAGCTTCTAATACTGTATCATATCAAGTGAAGGAAACCGAGGAGGCCTCCCCTGGGGATTTAATGCCTGGGATCAGATTCCCGATCCCAAAACAAACCCAGAAGCACAAGGAGAAGAGGGAGAGGGCGCACACAGTAACATCTCTTCCCCCAGCCTTTCAACTGGTGAAGCCTTGGCAGCCTTGTAAGCAGCCTTTGCTTACAAAAGTATCCAGACATTTTGGTAATGTTTCTCCCTCCACCCAAAGGCAAACCATGGTGCTTGTCCACAGTCCCATGAAGTTACAACACAGATCTTGGACACAGAAAGCTCAGCTGTGGTTAAGGTGGGAGCACCAACATCTGTTTCTCCATGTCCAGTTAGCTTTCCTTCTGCCTCTTCAATGCAGTGACTAGAGCATCTGCTTTGTGTGCAGAAGGTTCAATCCCTGGTATCTCCAATTAATAGGATCAGTTTCAGTAACTCTAATCTTTTAACAGATTAAGACCATAAAACTGGTTTTGTTTGAAACAATGGAGCCTCCTAAACCATGGCTGTTGTGTGGCTGCGTAATCACTTAGGTGAGTGCAAATCTATTATATCTGTTTGCCTTTCATGTTTCTCTCTCTCCTGCCAATGTAGGAGATTATTTAACGGAATGTCTATCCCCACTCCTGGGCAGTGAAATTTTATATTTGCAGTAGGAGCTGATTTGAAATAGCCACTACATGAAAACAACCTTACCCAGTGTTGGGGTTGCACTTGTTCATAGCATTAATCATATTCCCCCGTGTTAGAGGCCAAACCCTTCATGGCTCTGAGTGCATTATCTGTTCAATCTGTAATGAAATAATTACCTCTTATGCGGTGTGGAGTCAGGACCTTCTGCTTAGTTATTGGGCACTTCACAGTTGTGTACTAGACTTTCAAGGATTTAGAAGAGCACAAAGCTACCTCATCTGCTGAGCAGGGAAGAAGGTCCAAATGTTGCTGTTCACAAAAGTATGGGTCTCAAATGATTTTTAAAAAAAAATATTTTAAAACCTCTGGAAAAGCAACCATGGGCCAATTTTTACAGACTTCAAATAAAAAATCGGAGAACTCGTTTGAGAGAGCGCAAAGCATTGCTTAGGTGTGATGTTTTAAGGGCACTACCAGATTACCCAAGGACTGCAAAAACCGAAGTCCTGCAATAATTTTTTTAAGGGCCAACCAAAATATCACAAAAGAGTGTGCAAGCTTCTGCATTTCAGAGAACCTTTCATAAGGTTGGATGGAAGAAACAAAGAGGAAAAGGAAAAGGGAAGCAAGAGATGAGAGACTGCAGTGATCTGACTGCATCAGATGAAGTGAGCTCTGACTTATGAAAGCTTACATTTTGTTAGTCTTGAAGATACTTCTGGACTCCTGTTTAATTTTGCTACAATATACTAACACATCTACCCCTCTAGAGTTATTGCAGTGATCTCTGCTTTGTAAGTAGCTGCCTATATCAAGTCAAACCACCAAGCCCAGTACCTTCTCAGATTGGCAGTATCTCCCCAGGCTTCCAGGCAGAAATCTTTCCCAGACTTTCTCTCAGAGTTCTTGTTTATGAGCTTCTTAGAGGCACCTGGTTGGCCACTGTGTGAACAGACTACTGGACTTGATGGGCCTTGGTCTGATCCAGCAGGGCTTTTCTTATGTTCTTATGTTCTTTAACTGGAGGTGCTGAGGACTGAACGAAGGACATTCCGCATACAAAGCAGGTGCTTTGCCTGTAGACCCTGCCCTAAAATCATTTGCCTGTAGACCCTGCCTGTAGACCCAACCCTACAATCATCCTCTGGAAACAGTGACTGGGAGACAAAGGGTTTGTATTCACAAGGGCAATCTAATATAGAGTCTTGCATGAGTATCCTCTGTAGCAATATCACCTAAATATATTTCACATTCACAGGCATAATATAAATGAGAGTCTCTGGAAAGGCAGGCTGATGGTAGTCAGACATGTCTAGAGTGACCAGAGGCAAAGGAGGACAGGGCAATCATAGTTTCAAGAGTTGTGTAGAGAGAATTTTGGCAGATACAAGCTTTCCCACCATCACATTTTCTCTTCTTCACAGCAATTTCAGTGCAGGAGCCCAGTCTTCCTTTGCATCTAGTTACCTTACCTGGCAAAACCCCCGTCTTTCTAAACGTGTTCCTGTTTTGTCACATACTGGTCATTTATGCATGGGAGTTTTACCTGAGGTTTGTTGCTCACTGGACCCACACTTTTCTGTTGCAAATCTATGAGTCAGCAGTCTCCAAGCTCAAATCAAGAAGCATTTGAGTCCCCACCCCTTGAAACGCTGCTTTTTAATTGGCTGTAGTGCTTACTGTGAGAGAAAAGTTGCCCCCCTCCGCAGAAGCCCAACTGCCGTGTTAAAAAGTATTTTAAAAACAAAACAAAACAAAACACAGAGCTCTCTAAAAGAAACTGAGGGGGGTAGAAACCCAAGCCTTTCTTCCACTCAGAAAGAACTCAGAGGAAGCAGGAAGCATTTGAATCCCTGCCCCTTGACACGCTGTAATTGGCTGCAGTGCTTTCTGTGAGAGAAACATCACTCCCCCAAGCTTCCCTGTCCTGCGCATTTCCTTATGCATGGGGATTTCACCTGGGCTGATCTCATTAGAGATAGAAGAATCAGGTTAATGGAGAACAGGAAGTCCTGAGATTTGTGAGGGCTGGCCACGAGGTCATCTCTAATGGATGGAAAACTCGTGCATAATTCCAAGGAACAACCAAGACAGACCAGGGGTGAACATAAGTAAAAGTACCCATGCATAAACAACCTCTGTATGGTTTCTCTTGCCATCTCTCTCTTTCTCTCCTCTTATCAATAGCACCTGGTACTATTCACTAGCAGGAATAAACTCTGAATTTATCATCATTATGTTAGCTACAACAACAGATTGTCATGTTAATCAACACCAAGAAAAAAACCCCTCTGCTTCGCATATTGATCAGTCTCAATCCTGGACGATGAGAATTCTCCCTCCCAGGGCTCAAATGCTCCCCAGTACAATTATGAAACTTTTTTTAAACAAACCTGACTCCTCTTTGCACACAATAGGAGACAAGGAGATTGTGAGCAACAGCACCATCTGGTGTTGCTCAGCATAGCAAGATTGCTGTTTTGTAACATATGATGATATTTACAAATGATTTACATTTACAAACACCTTTTCAGAGTGTTTAGAGTCCTTCCAAATGGAGAGTATCAAGCATACTGAATCAGCACCCACCAGCTAGTCAGGAGCTGCGCCATTCTCAGTCTAGTTCACACTTGCAGGAGAATGAGGTGATAGTAAGGCAGTGATGGCGAACCTTTTAGAGACCGAGTGCCGAAACTGCAATCCAAAACCCACTTATTTATCGCTGAGACCCTATTTAATGACGTGGCTCACTGAATGAATTAGGCGTCTTACTTTTGTCGTCCCAAGAAAGAGAAAAGGCACACTCCTTCAAATTTTGAATGGTATGCTATTTTAACTATTTAACTATTTATTTCTATGTATTTATTTATTGGTGCTCCACAACGGATGGGCTGTTATGGAATTATGCATCTCTTCACAGAATATTGCACGGAACATTCAAAAGGCTTGAGAAAGTCTATACGAAATGGAACTTTACCGGATATCCATTGCTACTCTACTCTCGGTTCCCGGTGCTGTATGAAGTGACTGTTAAGCACACTACAGATCACGAACTGAATCTAGCCGAGCGTTGCCGGCATATGCTTAGAATTTATTTTAGTAATTGTTTTGGAACTCCGTTCTAACTGTATTTTGTTGCGTTAGAAGTGGCTTTGTTTCTAATGTTCTAATACATTACTTTAACTGCAAGTTTTGCATTGTGACTGTCCTGATTTGGATACTTCTGTTTAAGTGCCATATTTTGAATTCTAACCTCCTGTAAGCACTTATTAGCTGTTTTTTGAATACTACCACCTGGAGGTTGGCAACCTTAGGGGAGGCTATGCAGAGAAGGCTTGGAGGGTGCCTCAGTTCAACCAGGTCTTCCCCCTCCTCCCAGGTGGGAGGGCAGCCAGCGGTGGGCCCAGGCAACCGAGGTGCCAGAGGGGCGCAGCTTGCAGCCTGCGGTCGATCTGCAGGGAAGGAAAGAAGGAAGGAAGGAAAGAAGGAAGGGCAGAAAGAAGGAAGGACAGAAAGAAGGAAGGAAGGACAGAAAGAAGTAAGGAAAGAAGGAAGGAAGGAAGGAAGGAATGAAGGACAGAAGGAAGGAAGGAAGGAAGGAAGGAAGGAAGGAAGGAAGGAAGGAAGGAAGGAAGGAAGGAAGGAAGGAAGGAAGGAAGGAAAGAAGGAAGGAAAGAAGGAAGGAAAGAAGGAAGGAAAGAAGGAATGAAGGACAGAAAGAAGGAAGGAAAGAAGGAAGGAAGGAATGAAGGACAGAAAGAAAGAAGGAAGGAAGGAATGAAGGACAGAAAGAAGGAAGAAAAGAAGGAAGGAAGGAATGAAGGACAGAAAGAAGGAAGGAAAGAAGGAAGGAAGGAATGAAGGACAGAAAGAAAGAAGGAAGGAAGGAATGAAGGACAGAAAGAAGGAAGGAAAGAAGGAAGGAAGGAATGAAGGACAGAAAGAAGGAAGGAAAGAAGGAAGGAAGGAAGGAAGGACAGAAAGAAGGAAGGAAAGAAGGAAGGAAGGAATGAAGGACAGAAAGAAAGAAGGAAGGAAGGAATGAAGGACAGAAAGAAGGAAGGAAAGAAGGAAGGAAGGAATGAAGGACAGAAAGAAGGAAGGAAAGAAGGAAGGAAGGAATGAAGGACAGAAAGAAGGAAAGGAGGAAGGAAGGGAAGAAAGAAGGACAGAAAGAAGGAAGGAAGGAAGGAAGGACAGAAAGAAGGAAGGAAAGAAGGAAGGAAGGAATGAAGGACAGAAAGAAAGAAGGAAGGAAGGAATGAAGGACAGAAAGAAGGAAGGAAAGAAGGAAGGAAGGAATGAAGGACAGAAAGAAGGAAGGAAAGAAGGAAGGAAGGAATGAAGGACAGAAAGAAGGAAAGGAGGAAGGAAGGGAAGAAAGAAGGACAGAAAGAAGGAAGGAAGGAAGGACAGAAAGAAGGAAGGAAAGAAGGAAGGAAGGAATGAAGGACAGAAAGAAAGAAGGAAGGAAGGAATGAAGGACAGAAAGAAGGAAGGAAAGAAGGAAGGAATGAAGGACAGAAAGAAGGAATGAAAGAAGGAAGGAAGGAAGGAAGGACAGAAAGAAGGAAAGGAGGAAGGAAGGGAAGAAAGAAGGACAGAAAGAAGGAAGGAAGGACAGAAAGAAGGAAGGAAAGAAGGAAGGAAGGAAAGAATGAAGGACAGAAAGAAGGAAGAAAGGAAGCATGGAAAGAAGGAAAGAGAGAGAGAGAGAGAGAGAGAGAGAGAGAGAGAGAGAGAGAGAGAGAGAGAGAGAGAGAGAGAGAGAGAGAGAGAGAGAAAGAAAGAAAGAAAGAAAGAAAGAAAGAAAGAAAGAAAGAAAGAAAGAAAGAAAGAAAGAAAGAAAGAAAGAAAGAAAGAAAGAAAGAAAGAAAGAAAGAGGAGAGAGAAAGAAAGAGGAGAGAGAAAAAGAGGGGGGGAAAGAGACAGAAAAATAGGAGAGAAAGAATAGGAGAGTGACAGAAAAAGGAAGAAAAGAGAGAAAAGCCTTCACACACACACACACACACACACACACCACACACAGCCTTCTCCCTGCGACCGGGCTTCAGCCTTCCCACCTCTCCCCCCCCCCCCCAAGTCCACAAAAGTCCTCCACCTGATCGGCTCCCACGCGCATTCTCCGCCCCCGGGAGGGAACGACTGGCTTTTTCCTCTTCTTCCCCCCTCCCTCCGCGGCGGGCGAGAGAGGTTTCAACCCCTGTGCCGCATGGCGTGCAGGGACGCTTTGCCTTCCCGGCTTGGGGGAAGCGTCTTCCTCCCGCCTCCCGCCTCCTCTTGCCGATGGCGAGAGGGGGTTTAAAGGGGCCGCAGCGTTCCTGCACGCTGCGGCTTCAGAGAGGGCCGTGCTGCGCTGCGTTTCTCTGGCAGCTGCAGCGGAGCCCAGGCTGCGCCAGGAGCCTTCTTACTCCTCCTCCCAGAGGCTCCGGGGGCTGCTTGGGCGCAAGTCCCGCCGGCCGCCACCGCAGCACGCCCCCCCCACCGCACGGGCCGCTCCGCAGGCCGCTTGGCTGGGCTGCGCGCTGGGCAGAACCGGGGCGGTGGCGGCGGCTCCTCTTGGCCGAGCGGGGGAGGCGCCGCAGGTGGCGGCCAGGCCTTCGGGGGCCTTTTGCAGCGGGAGGGCGGGCAGGCGGGCCCTGAGGGCGACGGCTCCCAGCTCGCCCGCTGTCCCCGCCCCCGTTCTGAAGCGCCTCCCAGTCCGACCTCGGGCGTGAGGAGCCAATCCAGAGTCGCTACGGACCGCCCGTGGCGCAGGGCCAGGCAAAGCCGCGCCTCGACCCCTCGCCTCCAGGCGGGGAAGGGAAGGGGAAGGAAGGCTGAGTGGAGGTGGCCGGGCGCGTTCCGGCTGAGAGGGCTACGCGTGCCAGAGTCGGCACGCGTGCCATAGGTTCGCCAACACGGTAGTAAGGTGAGGTAGAAAAATGGGCTGGACCATTTCAGACTGCAGGTTGTGGATTCCAGCTTTCAATTATTTCTTCACATTAAAAAAACCTCCCCCATGCAAATTAATTATCTCAGCGGAGAGAAAACGCCCCCCTTTTTTGTGGTGCTTATTTTCTATGTACAGGAAGTTATAAACATACAAGAACATTCCAAAACGTGATCCAGCATTATCCTTTACCTACAGTCTGAGATGGAAGAACTTTTCACCAGTTTGGAGAACTCACTGTTTTTGTGTTATTTTGTTAATCCTAATAAAAGGTATTCAGCTTCTGTTTTTGGATTCTCCTTTGGACCAACACGGCTAGCGTAACCTGCCGTCTTTTTCTTTGCACTGTGATCAGTCAGACAGAGGTAAATTTGCTTAGCGGGATTCGGCTTTAGCGAGCCCGTCCCATTTTTAAAAACAGTCTCTTGGCATCATTTTGTGCCAGAGCAGTCCTCCCTGATGAGAGCCAGCTCTGCTATCAAGTTGAAACAATGGGGCAACTTATCACTCACAGAATAATGCCAGGCAGAGGCTGAAGCAATCAGGGAGGGACTATTTATAGAAAATCTGACACTGCTGTTAATCCCATTAATTGTCCTCCGTCTGGCATCGCTAATTGTCTTGATGGGGCTTAGTTGCCTCTGCAGTCTGAATAGCAGCAATCTCAGCTGAGCTGCTGGAGCCTTAATAATTGCACACTTCATCTTCAACTCCAGCAGGGAAAGGGGGTATAGTTGATTTAAATGTTTTTCACCCGGAGACAGATTCTGGGGGGAAATTTGCTTATCAGAGAAGCAAACGAATTACACCGCCACATTATACAGAAGAATGTATTCTAATGCAAACATTTCCCTTTATCCTCCTGACTGCTCTGCAAACTTTAATGTGATTTGTTTTAATATGAACTATATGATATTAATATTTGATTTCATGCAATATTTGACCGTGTTTCATCATCGACATGCAATGGAATTTATTTGATGATTTTTGATAGCTAGAATTAGGAGTATTTCTGAAACTCTGGCAATATTTTAAAAGTGATATCTGATTAAAAAAACAGACTGCAAAGAAATCTGAAGCGTGCACATGTTGAGGTCAGATTTCTAATTCAGCATCTGAACTGTATTATCTTTTAAAAGTATGTCATTATTAGGGAAGCATTCCTCTAATGCAGCCAAAGATCACATATGGAACCCTTTAATGAACAAAAGATGACTAACGCTGACAATTTCTGCTGCATTGCAGAATTTTCCATGAAATGTGTTAGTTTTCCTTTAAGTTCCATTGAAGCTGCATGCAACACAATCTTAGCTCTGAGACCATCCAACTGCTCTGAGACCATCCAACCAACTGCCTAAAAGTCTGTTGACTTTTCTTTTAGTATTTCCATTCGCCTTTGTTGATTAGGAAGTGGGAGATACCTTTTTTAAAATTTAAAAATGAAATAAAATGAATGTCTAACATTTAGAACTGCTGTCTGCCCCCCCATGTGCTGTCTGATCCCCTCCTTTTAAAAAAAAATGTGCACCAGAGATACCAATTATGTTGTTTTAAGAAATAACAGCTGAAAATAAATTACTTGGACATTGAGAAATGAGGTGCTGGAAATAAGGGTATTTTTGTGTTGGTGGATAGGGTTATCAAATTTTATAATTCTTGCATATTTTGACATGTCAAATTTCAATAAAATAACAGAAAGAAATACAGTGTGTGTGTGTGTGTATAAATTGCCGTCAATTTGCAGCTGACATATGGTGACCCCTTATCAGGTTTTCAAGGCAAGAGACTAACAGAGGTGGTTTGCCGTTGCCTTCCTCTGCATAGCAGCCCTGGTATTCCTTGGTGGTCTCCCATCCAAGTTATAATCATGGCTGACCCTGCTTAGCTTCTGAGATCTGATGAGATCGGGCTAGCCTGGGCCATATTTCTTGAAGCAAGGACCTATTTGGTTGTTGTTGTTTTTAAATAGGTCACCCTAAAAAATATTCATTGACATTATTTGTATAGCATGGTCAGTCTCCTAGTTAGAAAAAAGAACAATAAATATAATCACACATCACCACCCCCAGTAACTAGCAAAATACTACTGACTTCCTGATGAAATCCACTGATAATCTCCCAAAGAATACTACCTCAGCCACTATGCATGTTGAGTCTATATTTCAGCGCATCCCCCCCAACAGACTGCAAGCTATCAGGAATATTATTCCTGATAAGAACACACCATACCTTGCTACCAAGCTTTACCAATTAGTCCTCAGCCATCATTACTTCAGATTTGGTCACAGCCCTGAGCAAATAGCACAGCCATAGGTATCCACATGACCCCCCAGTGTACATGTATATCTATGGCTGATGTAGAGCACTAACACTGTCCTACACTTGAGTTTCACTCAGAGCTGGCTCTGGCCATTAGGTGAACCTAGGCAACTGCCTAGGCTGCCAGAGGGTGGGGAAAGAGCCTGGGACACCAAAAGAGGTTTTCATTATCCGGATTCATGGCTCTTGAGTGATTCCACCAAGAGTTCAGTGACTTTTACTCCACAATCCACCTGAACCTGGAACAGAGGTCCATTTTCTGGACACCATTGCAAAACTACAAGGGTACATATGCACCACCTTAAATAAAAAACCCACAGACTGCTTCACATATCTACATGCTTTCAATTACCACCCTGAACACACAACACAGTCCAAGGTCTAAGGACAAGGAGTACCCTACAACTGCATTTGCTCCACTTCCTTGGACATGAATTATACCTGAAGGATTTACAACAGGCTTTTTGGGCATTACAGAACCCACCCAGAGAAGAAACAGATTGATAAAGCCAGACTGGCATGCAGAAATCACACACAAGACAAGCTCTGAAGAGAGAACATCAGAATACTACTGATTGTCACTAACAGCTCCCAGTTCAAACCGGTCCATTGCATCATCAGTGATCTACAGCTCATCCTGAATAATGACACTTTTCTCAAGTGGGCGGCCAGCTTTTCTTTGCTTAGTTTTTAAAATCAATTTCTTACCTCCAGTGGAGCAACTAAAAAACCCAGGGCCCAGACCCTGTAACCGACCAAGATGCCATGAGGCAATGTCACATCCCGACGTATACTAGGCAGACTTTGTTTACGGGGTGGTTTGCCAGTGCCTTCCCCAGTCATCTTCCCTTTACCCCCAGCAAGCTGGGTACTCATTTTACTGACCTCGGAAGGATGGAAGGCTGAGTCAACCTTGAGCCGGCTACCTGAATCCAACTTCCGTTGGGATCAAATTCAGGTTGTGAGCAGAGCTTGGACTGCAGTATTGCAGCTTACCACTCTGCGCCACGGGGCTCCTACCAGGAACTTTACTAGTCAGTTAAAAGGCTAGTGCATCCCTGTTATTGAGTCAATAGGTTCTAAAATAATACCTATGCAGACGATGGTGCCTGAATTATTCATCTCTCTGGCTGTTATACGCCATGACTGAAATTCAGTCATATAAATGTGGTCCATTCCTGCCTTTCTCCTAGCCGATCCAACCTCATTTACCATGCATGCATATTTCCTTCCAACTGAGACTCTCTCGACTTTACTTGTAAACAACACTTTGGACAGAGGAAGGCAAGATTTCTCCAAAATGACAGGTCAGGCATGTTGGTCATGGTCCAAAAAGGGGTACAGACTGGGGCCAGACCACAGAATGGGCATGGCAACAGGCTCATCCATCTGCTCTTCCTCCAATGGGATATATGCCATCATATGCCAACAATGCCCTTCTGCTGTCTGCACCGAAGAAACAGGTTGGTCCCTATGCAAAAGAACAAATGGACACAACTGTGATATTAAAAGGCATAATATTCCAAAGCCAGTGGGAGAACATTTCAATCTACTGTGATAATCAGATCTCAAAATCATATTTCAACAAAAGAACTTTTAAGACAGACACTAGCGTGAAATGGCTGAACAGAGATTTATTCAGGTGTTACATTACTTCTCTCCAATTTAGGATTTTTATCTTACCAGAACTATCTTAACAAAACCTGTGATTCCTCATCCACTGCAGGTACCAGCATAGCATAACTAATAAATGGTCTATATTTTTTCTTCATCAGCTTTTAATTTTATATAATTACACTTCACCCGGTGCTTCCTGCATTTCATGGGCCCCTTGACCCTGCTGTTTGTTAATTTTTTTAAGTAGGAGGTTTGCATCTGAAGAAAGGGACTGTAGTTTACAACAAGTTTATGCAGGCATAAAAATTGCTGAAGTGCCACAAGTGTCCTGTTTATTTTTGCTGCCACAGACGTAACATGACTACCTCTCTAGAGCTACATTCTTCCCACCCTGCAAGTGAGCACAGCACAATTGTCCCCCACCTCCTTCCACGGCATGAGGATGGGGTGCACAGTCCTAATATTGGCCTGGAAAGGCTCTTCCTACTTTCCACATGCTGCCACTGCCAGCCTTTCCACTGAGATAATTTGGTGGTGCGTTTATGTAGAGAAGAGGAAGTTTTAATTACAGATGGTGCCAGCACACACACAAACAGTAAGAGGCTTAGCAAACATCAAATATCCAGCAGCATTAAACTGAAAATGAACCAGCTGTATAATTAGAGACTCTCATAGTTGCACAACAAACCCAAACAAGCAAAGAGGAAGGGCGCGGACAGGAAACCAACTGGAACAATGCAGAGCAGTCACCCCCGGGGATGCTGTCTAAGCTGCTGCTGAAAAAGTAGCCGTTGTCATACTGTACTGTATACAGCACTTGAAGTGTTCAAATGCTTAATGTGTATCATCACAGCGATCCTTACAACAACCCTGTAGGTAGGCCAGAATTGATATCCCCATATTGCTGAACGCAGGGAGGGGGGGGCAAAGCCAAGGAAAATGGTTTGCTACAGCCACCTAATGAAATTGGGGCAGAGGTGAGTTTTGAAATAGGGTCCTCCCAGAACACAGCTCATTCTCTTAGCAGCGCTCCTACCTGAACCTGGGTGGATCTCTTTCTCACTGGCACTCCCTGCCCTCACGTGCAAGCTGTCTAGTATTATGGCCTTGCGCTCAAGCTACATAGAAAGAGTTAGCATTAGCTGTAGTAGTTAGACGTATTAGAATTTATTTTATTTATTTACACTATTTATAATCTACCTTTCTCACTGGGACTCAAGGTGGATTACACAGAGTAAGTCAATACAATCAGCAGGATGGGACATCCAATAAAAGTGCAATAGGATCCAGGGCCATCTTAACAACATTATAGGCCCCCAGGCAAAACAGTGCACTGGGACCCATATCTACACAACCGCTCACAGGAATAAAAATGTAAATGATGGATAAAATTAAAGATATATTTATTGGTATTTCCAACAAAATCAGTGTTTAACCATTAAAAACATGCTGTACAGCAAAGACTAATCAACACAAACATTTGAACAATATAACATCATATTTATGGTTTGTAATATTTATAGTTTATCATAGAATCATAGTTGGAAGGGACCACCAGGGTCATCTAGTCCAACCCCCTGCTCAATGCAGGAAATTCCAAACTACCCCACCCCCACTCCCAGTGACCCATACTTCATGCCCAGAAGATGGCCAAGATGCCCTCCCTCTCATGATCTGCCTAAGGTCATAGAATCAGCATTGCTGACACATGGCCATCTAGCCTCTTCTTAAAAACCTCCAGGGAAGGAGAGCTTACCACCTCCCGAGGAAGCCTGTTCCGCTGAGGAACTGCTTAACTGTTAGAAAATTCTTCCTAATGTCTAGATGGGAACTCTTTTGATTTAATTTCAACCCGTTGGTTCTGGTACGACCTTCTGGAGCAACAGAAAACAACTCGGCACCCTCCTCTATATGACAGCCCTTCAAGTACTTGAAGATGGCTATCGTATCCCCTCTCAGTCTTCTCCCCTTCAGGCTAAACATACCCAGCTCCTTCAATCGTTCCTTATAGGACTTGTTCTCCAGACCCCTCACCATCTTTGTTGCCCTTGTCTGGACCCGTTCCAGCTTGTCTACATCTTCCTTAAATTGTGGTGCCCAAAACTGAACACTACTCTAGGTGACATCCAACCAGAGCAAAGTGATACCATCACTTCGCGTGATCTGGACACTATACTTCTGTTGATAGAGCCCAAGATCGCATTTGCCTTTTTAGCTACTGCATCACACTGCTGACTCATGTTCAGTGTTTGGTCTACTAAGACCCCAAGATCCTTTTTGCACACACTACTGCTGAGACAAGTCTCCCCCATTCTATAATTATGCATTTGATTTTTCCTAAATGCAGAACTTTACATTTATCTTCGTTGAAGTGCATTTTATTAGTTTTAGCCCAATTCTCCAGCCTGTCAAGATCATCCTGTATCCTAGTTCGGTCTTCTACTGTATTTGCTACCCATCCCAATTTAGTATCATCTGCAAATTTAATAAGCATTCCCTCTATTTCTTCATCCAAATCATTTATAAAGATATTTTATGGCATCGTAATTATGCCAATAAAGGTTTGTGTTTGTATAAAGATTGAACAACACAGGGCCCAGGACAGATCCCTGAGGAACTCCACTGGTCACTTCTCTCCAAGTGGATGAGGAAGGAACCATTAACAAGCACTCTTTGGGTGCGATCTGTCAACCAGTTACAGATCCACCTAACAGAAATAGGATCTAAATCACATTTTCCCAATTTGTCAATGAGAACACCATGTGGAACCTTATCAAAAGCCTTACTGAAATCAAGATAAACAATGTCTACAGCATTCCCCTGATCCAGCAAGGTAGTAACTTTCTCAAAAAAGGAGATAAGATTAGTCCGACATGACTTGTTCTTTTCAAACCCCTGCTGGCTCTTAGTATATTATTTTTAGTATATTCGTTTAGTATATTATTTATTCATTGACAGCAAGACACAACATACATAGATTAGCATGGGCCCCCTTTGATTGTGGGGCCCCCGGGCAACTGCCCAGCGTGCCCATGTGTTAAGATGGCCCTGATAGGATCTGTATATCAGAAATCTGGAACCAACCATAAATCTGAAGACAACTGAAGTGAAGCATCATGATTAACCGAATGTGCTAAAAGATGCAAACATTACATTGTGGGATCCTACTTACAATAAGAGGCAGCAGAGGTTATACCCTGTACTATGGACCACACAGACCCTAATCTTTTACCCAAGCATCTTTCTGAACCATTTTATTATAGTACAGCCCTACTACCTGTGTAGAAAAGCCCTCTATTATTTCAGTTATGAATAACTGAGGAAAGCCAGGAGAGCGGGGGCCTTCCTGACCTTGTCAGACAGGCCATTCCATATGGTTGGAATAGCTCATTTAAATACATTTGATCTGAATGACTCTTTGGACCTTGGGTACGTCTTCTCCTAGGGTTGCCAGCTCTTGCTTGTGAAATCCCTGGAGATTTGAGTGGCTCCTGGGAAAGGCAGAGTTCAGGGAGGGTAGGCGATGGAATGCTAACGCTGACTCCCAAAGCTGCCATTTCCTCCAGAATTGTTCTTTGTCATCTGGAGAATGGCTGTAATTCCAAATCTCCAGGCCCCACCTGGTGGCTGGCAAGCCAATTACCTCCTCTTGTTTGCCTTGGCTCCAAACCCCTCTGCCTGCTGGCCAGGTGTGCTGTTTACAGCACCTGTAGCAGCTTTCTTAGCTTCTCCTCCCACTCTTTAGCAACCTTTTGTCTACTTTAGTAAATTGTTTTTTAAAGTCTGTTGATTTAAAAGGGTTGATTTACCTTTTTCTCCACTGCTGGAGATGTATTGCTACAAAGGAGGGAGGGGTGATTCTCCAGGCTTCTCTGTTGTTAACCCCGCAAGTGCTGGAGAATGGTGGCAGCAGTTACTGATTCACATCTGGTCTTGGGTATTGCAGAAAAGGAAGGTAAGAGAATTGTTACAGCCACTATAACTTTATCCACTACACTCTGTAGCTAGAACAATCGCATTTTGTAAACCAAATTAAATAATGCAGTTACGAATATCATAGTTTGACTTGCATAGTTTATATTAGTTGCATAATTTTGAACAATGCTAGGGGTAATGATACACAGAGGCAAGGGCCATCAAATGGGACTTATGAAAACCAATCATGGTTCTGTCCTAGATCCAATACCTTTGCCTATACAATACTAACGCCCACAAAAAGCCTGTGCATTTTATTAATAAATTTTAAATAATCCTTTCTGTGATCAAGGACTGCTAGCACACACAACTATAATAAAAAGAAAACAGAACAGGTCAACATACAGTTTTAACTTATAATGTTCAGTTAAAAGAAACAAAAAGGTTTGACACCTTCTGGGTAATCCAGAGGAGTGACTGCTTTGCTCATTTCCTCTGGAATCTGGTTCCACTGTGTGGGAGCTGCTACTGAAAAAGGAAAAGGCTCTGGACCACTAGTTCTTCACCTTTGATCCACTGCTGGCTCCCAAGTATGCCACATTATATATACCTCCCAAACCACAAGTAAAAAATTGGAAGATAAAAACACCATCCCAGACTAGGCAACTTTATTTATACATATATTGAGACAGACATACAATATACTGAATACATTTGATAAGACTCCTGTGCCTGATACCCGTTAAATAACTCCTAAATATTTGGTTTCATTCTTACTTACTGTGTGCCAATTAAGGGTTTGGGGGAGAAATCTAGGATTTCATCCACCCATAGGATGAGCCCTTTAAATCTCATTCTCTGTTAGCTGTCTGAAGCAGTTACCAGAAAGGAGTGCCTAAAATCCAGAATGCTCCCCATTTGCCACCCGATTGTGAATATCCTCCCCCAAACTTGTAGATCCATCTCTGGAGGCCATATGGCCCCTCTTTAAGAATAAATTGTTCTACACCTCATGCTCTTCAAATGATGACTGGAGAAAACTGTAATGGTTACCTACTGGCCAGATGCACAGATGAAAAACAGGAACCCAAAATGGTATTAGTGGAGCCAGTAGGACAGAGGAGAAAGACATTGGGGAGATGTATTACTAAAAGGCAAGTTCGTGTGTTCAAGGGAAGTCACTGTTATAGTAAATTTCAGAAATTCAGCATATATTAGTATATATTAGTAAATAATTTTTTGAAAGCTACTAGAATTCTTGTCTCAAGGCCAACCAACCAACCACTTTTAATAAGTGATGAAATTTCATCCTCATTTTCAGTCAGATAACTTTTAAATGCTGCTTCAAATAGTTTAGGGAGTGGTTCCATATAAATATTTTAAATATAAGACTTGTGGCAATAGTTTGATTACTAACCAGTCTTGTTGCTGCAACTGCTTTGCTTTCATTTTGCTTGCCTCCGTCTCTATACATTGGTCTACAACTAGTCCACTTGCCTTGCCAAACTCAGGGAAGTCTAGCCAGACCTTGTCCAAGATTTGTTTGCAAACAGAGTCATACAAGCGTCAGACAGAGGGTATGTGCAAGACAAAGGAGAGTAGATTGGTAAAGAGGAGAAGGAGGGGCCACAGCAGTCTATACGATTTACATGAACTCATTTTAATCATAAAATATATTGGATAAGTAGCTTGGTTGTGGAAAGGTATATTCCTGGCACAAAGGAAAATTCGGGAAAGAATGACCCACCCAAGCACTGCCAGATCAGTAACCAGAATTCAAGAATATTGATCTAATCAAGGTGCTACTGACCACTCTGCCTTACCTTAGTCTTGCCAAATAGAACGCCATGTAATTTTAGCTTCCAACTTGATGAATTCTCTTCCCAAAAACTATTCTGTTCCCAAAAGCTGACACCCTGTACTTTCTAAGCCCTCCCCTTCCCACTCTTTGTATTTGGAAAGCTTCCTTCTGTGAAAAAATAACAGATGTGAGCACAAGGAACCTGTTGGTGAGCCCGTGAATGTTTTGTACAGGTGATTTCTGAAATACACATCAAGTTATTTTACATTTTTATTCTTGTACTTATCTCTGTTACATGAAAAGCAGTTAAACTGGAAACGGTAGTTCCAAGCGTGCTTTAATTGCAGTACAAATTGTCTCCTTTAACAAAGTAGTATATAATGATACAAATTGTCTGTAGAAAGATATGTTTTGTGCTTTTTGTACATAAATGTTTATAGCTTGATTTCTCAGTTAACAAGAGGATATGCAGAGGGACAAGTGAGAAGAGGCTGTAGTATACAGGCTGAGATCTCAACACTATGCATGGGGATCAGTACATGCACCTGCATATTTATGCCCCCCCTTCCCAAAAGGCAACTCCTACAGTTAGAGGACCCTCACAGCTGAAAACACTGTAGCAGGAAAGAAAAATTAGCAGCTCCCTATGTGCAAGCAAAAGTACTTTCTGCTCATACACAGAACTGATTGGATCCTGGCCATGGAACGCAGCGTCAGTAAAATACAATCTTGGTGCTTCTTTTACAGTTTGGTTGTAAGAAACCTATCCCCTTTGAGGTAGTCTTTCCCCATCCCAGTCCCATTTTGTGGTTGGTTTGGAATTACATAAATTTTGAGAACCATTGAAAATAGGAAGTGTTTTCATAGGCTTGGGCTCAAGTACACCTCCCACTGCCATCAACAGCAAAGTTCCCACAGATGAACTGTTCCCTTGGATAGATCTAACGAGCATCATGCATATTCATTTTTTCCCATCTATTTTGCACACTGACACTTGAAGTGGATGACAAATTTATTTAAAAACAATGTGAAAAGTATCAACTGTATGTAAAAATCAAACATTTTAGACTTATATTATCTCTACATAATTATATTTACATTTGTTATGGCTTCTTAAATTCTGTATTCACAATTATGGCAGTGCAAAGAGTTTAGAATATGAAATTGCACACAAAGTAAAAGACATTTAATTAGTGAATCAACATCCAACTCATTAACTAGCAGAAGAATGACAGACTTATGAAATATATGAATACGTAAACTGTACATATATAGTTCATGCTTTATAGCAGCATGACAAAACACAGAATAAATTTGTCCTTGAATGGAGATTTGCCTACTTTCACAAAATAAGACTTTTGCCTAACCTTGTATAACTTTGCTGCCCAGAATTCCTCATACTTCTAGCATTGTATTTCCATGAATCATCTTAATCTTATTAAAAAACATCTTGAAGCCAGACCCACAGTGCAATCCTAAACAGAGCTACACTCTAAGTTAAATGGAAATCAATCATCTCAGAAGGGTATAACTCTTTAGGATTGCACTGTCTGACTTCAGTTAGTTTATTGCCCCCTTTGCTTACAGAATTTGGGATTAAGCTCCATCAATATTGATGAGTTAAGTTTATATAAAACTTTAGCTCAAACTTTTTGACCTATTACCATCTGCACTTCCACAGCCCCACTGTGCCATCACTAAGGAATAAGATGTGTGAAGGATATGCAAATCACACTTCCCACACGCATGAACTGAGCCTTAGAAAGGCTTCCTCTTGATACTTTGTCTAAAATTTGCTATTACTTTGTCTAAAATTTATTTTATCGTAATCAGTTTTACAATGGCATTCTTTATCATTGCCGTTGTTTATAGGATTATGGGGAAAGAACATTAGAACACAGATTTTTTTTGGGGGGGGGGGAATTTGCAGCCCAAAACAGACTGCCTTGAGGATTCTTCTTACAAGTAGAAAGGGGCTACCCAGCAAACATAATCTGCACTCTTAAGAAGCATATCCAACTTTTATTTTAAAAATCCTTATTTTTAAGATATTGAAGAAAGAGCAAAGAACCCTATTGGTGGAAAAGAAGTGAAGTTTGGATTACAGGGCTTCTTCTCCCTGTCCTTAGGTTGCACTGTAGTCTTCATTCTCCATTTCCTTGGACATAGCATTCATTTTGTTCTTCCCAATCCATCCATTTTAAGAATCTGGGTCCCAATAATCATGAATCTTCCCCTAATGTTAGATTTCCCAGAAGTAAAAGAATAAAGAAATTCAGAACATTTAGCAAAACAATTGTGACAACACTGTAACAGAGAAGCAGATAACTATACGCTTTAATTGGCAGAGCTATGACTTCAGGGCATACATAAATTTTGAAGGTATTTTGGTTCTAGTTTGTAACTAATAAAAACAAAACAAAAACATTTAAAAGATGGCTTTTCCTTCTAAGGATTAGAGGTAGATTTCATATGTAAAAGCTCTTACACTTCGGGTATCTCAGATTGCTATAGGAGTTCTGACCATAAGCAAATGTTTAAAAAATTAAACAGTCAGAATCCATGAGATTAACCAAATATTTCAACTGATAGTTCTATCAACATCTCAGCACATAACTTTCAAAAGCGCTATTTGGGCTGTGCAAGCATCATTTCACTAAAGTGAGCTTTGAGTGCTAGAAGACATTTGGAGCTGTACCCTTCTCAATCCTTACCAGCTTTAAGGTTTAGATTTAAGAGTTTCATATTTTGAGCCACCCTGCCTGGACTAGTTCAGGGTACAAGAGCAAGTCACAATCTTTTGGACTGCTTGTGTGTTGTATATTACAAGACGCTGCAAGTCATGTTTGTGCAGTTTGCTTTTTTCATAGCCAGTGTGGTGTCGTGGTTAAGGGTGGTGGACTCTGATCTAGAGAACTGGGTTCGATTCCCCACTCCTCCTGGGTGACCCTGGACCAGTCACAGTTCTCTCAGAGCTCTCTCCACTTATTTGCAGAGCCTACTTTTTTGCTAGACCAAGAGTAAGGTACTGAATTCCCCCCAGTTCACTATTACCATCCCCTGCTAACCAACCTATAAATTGGCCAAACCACATAACCACCTCCCAAAAAGTAATTTTTGGCTTGTTCACAACTCACAAATATCCCCCTGTGCCACCACAATTAACTGAAAACTTACAACATACTAATGAGAGTGCACATAGCAACACTGAAAGCTAACTTAACTGCAGAATACCTGAGTAGGCTGAGAACTATGGATCATTTGTTGCCATTTGCTGTATGTTCTTGCAACTAAATCTTTTACCTAGAAAGGAAGCATACAAACGTAAAATGCTGAATAGATGGAACTGTTGGTTTTTTTCTTTTAAAATATTTATTGTTGATTATAATTACATAAATATAGGGAAAAGGAAAAATACACATATATATCCAAACAAAAGGAAAAAAGATAAAGTCATGCAGAACAGAATAATTTACAATGAATTACAAAACAATATCCAGGTTTGTTTGTTTGTTGGAGTGGGGTTTGGAAATTGCTCCTTCAGGTTCTCTGATACATTATTCTTGTCAGTAAAGCAGTACACCAGCTTTTATTAAGCCATTCATTTATAGAAGGGGGTTCTGCCTTTTTTCCCCACTTTCCCGCTATAACCATCTTGGCAGTAGCTCTATAACTGAGGAGTCCACACTGCTTTTAAATCACCCTGGTAGTATTATGGTAGGCTCAAGGGGTACATTGATACCTCACATTTCACTAACAAACTGGACCAGTATTCTAAAATATCTGTATTTTATAGCATGCCCAAAAGATATGAAATTTAATCAGCAAATGATGAACTACAACGCCAACATTTGTCCTGCCACAATTAACGTGAGTGGGCAGTCAGATACCACTGAAAAAGTATATTATAATTTTTTTGTTTAAGTCCAGTCGAACACGGTTCCAGATCCAACCCCATTTGTCCATACTAATAGTTAAGTCCTTCAATTTTAATAGAACTTAAAGGGCTCTTATTAATAATATATTAGTGATACAGCCCCGAGGTATTTGAGCAGTGATCAATAATTCGAAAGGTGGTTTCATTCTTAGCCCATCGTATTTCCTCATCAATATATTTATCAAATGTATGATTCCGGGGGGGGGGGGGGGAAGGAAAGCACAGGGGTTTAGTCCTACTGTACTCTTGATTTTAACTGAAATGTAGTCTGGACTACTGTTTAGCACAGATATGAACTATAAGACAATTCTCTGTGTGTGTGTGTGAGTGAGAGAGAAAGAGAGAGAGCGTGCACTTGTAGTCAAAATAATGTGGTGGAGTATCATGTGACTATTTGTGGAATTAAGAGCTTACTTATGCTCTCTTCCCCCCTCCCCCCCAGTTCTCCCAATTAACATGAAATAAAGTCAAACTAGATGAGACAAAGATCTCAGATCTCCTGGGATCTTGGTACACATGTCAAGAATGTATGATTCCAAACCAGATCAGATCTACGTATATTCTCTAGAATATACACGCAAGAAAATAAGATGTGAATAAGATGGCAGAACAAACTGCATCACTTCAGACTATAGATGGAGGTTTACATTGTGGAATCTCCACCATATTAAAAACATCCCTATAAACAAAAGCCTGTACAACACACAAAGGGAGAGGGTAAAAACCTTTTCCCTGCTGTCCCAATTTTCTCTTTGCATGGAGTTGTTTGTGAAGAACTATTAAAAGGAATTCATCACGTACAGTTTGAAGTGGTGCACTGCATTCCTCAACGCAAGAACATTTCGTGTCAGAAGGCACCCTGCGCTGATGCCAACCAGCATCAGGAAGTCTACTACACTCCAGGAGGCTGGGCGTTTTTCTAATTTACTGCATAGTTATACATGGCAAGGGCTCTGTATAATTTAATATTGTCACCACCTTAAAGCCAGAGAATGTGTTTGCAAATGAAAATAGTACAAGAGACTCACCTTAGTTCTATAAAACAGCCTGGCATCTTCCTTAATATCACATTTCACATGTTTTTCCAGAGTACCACAGAGTTTCAGTAGCCATTTCTAAAAGTACACAATGTTAATTCAATTATTTCAAAGTTATTTTCCCCAAAGACAAACAAAGTGCCAACCAGCACATATTACCACTACACATTTCAGTATGTCCTTCCTTCAGTAGTATGGCTTTATTAGCCATGGCCTTAAGCCTAACCACACTAATTTTAAAAAAAAAATCTCCTTTCCCTTCTAAACCCACCTTAATTAAAAAGTTTTTTAAATTTTTATTTTATGCTGAAGTACTAAAAGGTAAGAGGCCAAGGACTTAGTAATATTCAGATCATTATCCTGCAGAAAGGAAAAAATGATAATTACTTATAAATTCATCCTCTGATAACAGGGTTATCCATCTTTCTCTATATTCAATAAATAAAGGACATTCAAGAACAGTGCATTCCCAAGGAGAGTTACTCCACTGAAATGAATGGGCTTAGATTGGAGTAACTCTCTTTAGGGTTGCACTCACTGATAGCGAGTCAAGGCACTTGTCTTCCGTATTACAAAAGCACCAATGTTCTGAAAAAGGAACTCATGCAAATCGGCCTTTTAATTCAGGCGATAATACAGCATTTAATCTGGCAGCCAAAAAAAAAAAAAATACAGTATCTGGGAATAGTCAAACATTTTAAATATGCCTGAAGGGTTACTGGAGGTTCTAATTCATTATAGGAAAGACAACGCAGCCTTCTTGCTCGCAGGTTCTTGCTTGAAGATTCGTACTTCTAAAATCTAACTGTAACAACTGCTTTTTAACCCATGCCAACACTACTGTATCATTCTCCAAAAATAATAAAAAAGCAGAAGTAAAGCCTAGCTGTCCCAATCTTAGAACAAACCTCTTCCAGTTACTCTGAAAGGAGTCTTCTCATAGTCTAGGGAGGAGCCTAGATCTATAATTAAATCTATACACTAATAGCCGAGTCAGCTAAATCTGAGGATATTTAAAATCCAGAGACTGGAGTTGTGAACAGGCAAGACAGATCTTTCTACAAACCTGAAAAGGGCCCCAGGTTTGCAAAAACAAAAAGTGAAATCTGTCAGTAAAAGACAGAGGGAGGGGTCCTTTCCAGGACTATTTTGCCTTTGAGGAAGGACTCATTGGATGCAGGCCTGGGCTAGGGTTGCCACCTTCAGGTTGGGAAATTCCTGGAGATTTTGTGGTGCAGTCTGAGGAAGGCAGGGTTTGGGGAAAGGAAAAACCTCAGCTGGATGTCTTGCCATGCTCCAAAGCAGCCATTTTCTCCAGAGGGAGAGATCCCTCTGGAGAAAATGATGCCTGGAGTTTCCAGATGACAGATCAGTTGCCCTGGAGAAAATGGCTGCTTTGAAGGTGGGATCTATGGCATTATACCATGCCGAGGTCACTTCCCTCTCCAAACCTTGCCCTCCCAAGGCTCAATCCCCAAATCTCCAGGAATTTCCCAATCTGGAGCTGACAACCCTAAGAGAGAACTGATCTCTGTAGTTGGGAGATCTGTTGCAATTCCAGGAGATCTCCAGGCCCTACCTGGAGGTTGGCAACCCTAGGAGAGAAGGAAGCAGGAAAAGAGGGACGGTATGGAGGCTTCCAGGAAAGGGGAAAATGAAATAGTGGTGGTGGTGAAATGAGATGCCTCCCGCAAATCCTTGCGGGTTCCCACTTGTAGAATCTTAATCCTAAATCTAAAAGCTGCTGATTCTAATGAAGGAATTGCAAATTTTTGCTGAACAGCTATACCCAATACACATTTAAGCAATCTGGTTATTTTCCTCAAGAGTTTTAACAGAAAGGAATCAATGTTCCCTGAAATGCCTTCTACCCAGACTCCAGTACCATAAAGGATCATTTGGTTGATTTTTCCCTAAAACGTCCTAATAGCTGCCAGATAATATTTTCCTCCTACTGTGTGAAAAAAAAGTGATAAAAGGTCTTGTGAGAAATAAATTTAAATTGGGCTTTCCAGGATAAATTCTGGGAGAATAGCAGTCCTAAATATCTAAATCTAGTCATTTGTTCAATATTAGTATTTGCTACTCTCCATTCTTTTTTACTTTAGCCAAGACCCTCTTAAAAAAGCAGCTATTTTTAGATTTTTCTGCATTCATAATTAATCCTTCATTTACACAGTAGGAATCAAAACTGACTAGCATACGCTTCAAACTTACAGGCGTATGGGATAAAGTAGAATTGAAAGATCTTGTTGGTTGAATGGGTGCACGCTAAATGGTGCTGAAACAGCTTTGACAATATTATTAATACACAAAATGAGGAAGTAGGGCGGTAAGATAGAGCTTTGTTGAACACCTTGAAAGGTAATAATTGAGTCTCTGGTCTGGCACTCCAAACATCCAATTTTAACTTCAGTACCTTGATATAATATAATCAGTAGTCATAACAAATGCCTACTAATCGTAGTTTCCTCCAGTTTCTGCCACAGCCTACTTCTAGAAATACTATCAAAGGCTGAATGCAGATCATGAAGGCTACATATAAACGATTATTTACAGAGGTATACTTCTTTATCAAGTGAGATAAAAACAGACAACTGTCAATCCAGAGCATCCTTGACGAACCCTACCTTGTTCCTCCCTCAAGATTTCTGATTCTTCCATCCATTATTTCAAAGGTTTTTTCCCCAAAGACATACGAAGTGCTTCAGTGCAAGTTATCACTATGTATGTTTTACCTTTTTTTACTGAGCACTATTCCATAACATCATAAGCCATGAGTATTTCAGCACATTTCATAGCATGTACTTCACATAAAACAACCCCTTCACATGCATTATATAACTTGAGCCAGCTACTCACCCTTTGATTAGAATTTGCAGCCTCAGAATTGCTAGCTTCCCTGACCAAGTGAAGCAGAACATAGGTCAGGTAGTAGGCCTAGGAAAGGAATAAAAAATATTTAGTTTTAGCACTTACTAGTTTGGATACTAACTGCTTATGAAGGGCTGGTCAACTCTCTCAAAGAACTGAAGCGTATGCGCCCAACAACATTGTCTAAACAAACAATTCAGATTTAAGAGTTCCCAAATCATGCTACCGACACAAGATTTACACATGCTGCCGTAAGCAGTTTTGCTTTCTTTCCTACCCTTTCAATTCACCACAGATCAAGACATACTGCTTCATACATGGCAGGATATAGAAGGGAGATCCGGATCACATATAAGCCACCCTCACTACTTGGGAGTGGTTAATTTAAAAATTCCTGATATTTTTGTTAATGTAGAGATTATTATTTGAAAATATTTCATCAGTAGAATTGTATTCTGCCTGTGTGATACTCTGATTTATGTAACTTATGTATATTGTTTTATGTGAACAATTGATGATGTTTTGTTTATATAATTAAAAGGCTATGTGAATGCACTCACCTTTTTTGCAGCACCCAAACAGCACAAAGAGGACATATTCACATAGGCATTTGCATGCATTCACACTAACGGTGAGAAACAATATGTGACACAAAGAACCATTCCTGCACCCTGCCATGCATGCAGCCTACATACTGGAATTGACTGTGAATCAATTCCCAACCAGCTTCATGGTTTGAAGACTAAATCTTCCAAAATATATTTATGTTAAAAATATTGTCGAAGGCTTTCACGGTCAGAGTTCATTGGTTCTTGTAGGTTATCCGGGCTGTGTAACCGTGGTCTTGGAATTTTCTTTCCTGACGTTTCGCCAGCAACTGTGGCAGGCATCTTCAGAGTAGTAACACTGTCCTTCAGTGTTACTACTCTGAAGATGCCTGCCACAGTTGCTGGCGAAACGTCAGGAAAGAAAATTCCAAGACCACGGTTACACAGCCCGGATAACCTACAAGAACCAATATATTTATGTTAGACGTGACTTCTAGGAGTAAAACAGTAAGCAGCAATAAGGCTTTCCATTACTGTGGCTACCAGAAGAGTGCTTTAATAATCAAACTGTTGCTCTATTGAATCAAAAAGTAACTTAAGTCAGTAGGTTCAATGATAGTGAACTGCACTTGACAAAGACTTGCCCTTTGCACTGTGAGTGGTCAAGAAACAGCCTTACATGGTACAGGACTGCACCATGCCTGTACTGTTCTGCTGCCAGCAGACAAGCCAGGGATCATACCAGACTAAAAATCTAGGCAAAATAAATGAGCTATGATGTTTAGAGTGAAGACATTGCCTGAGAAGAATGAGCGAAGTATTGATCAGCAATGCAATATCTGGATTTCACGTCTGGTACTTGGCAGGCTCTACGTACAACTTAGAATGTGTGTTCAAGCACAGGTTGGTATATGGCAGGAAGAAAGAGCACCAAGCTGGACTTGCTTGGACCCTAAGAAATGTAGCATCTGACAGGTTAAGGCAAGGCCTTCTGATATCCACTAGTCCCCATAAGAGAATTCAAGTAAGATTTGGTCAGAACAATTGGAGGGCTTCCAACTTGGCCCTAGCATTTGACCTCACCTTGCCTTTGCCTGGCTGCCCGTACATCTTATACAACCTTGCAGACATTCTGATCTATGGGCATTTATAATCCAAGTAACTGACATAAGAACAGCCATGCTGGATCAGACCAAGGCCCATCAAGTCCAGCAGTCTGTTCACAGAGTGGCCAACCAGGTGCCTTTAGGAAGCCCACAAACAAGACAATTGCAGCAGCACCAACCTGCCCATGTTCCACAGTACCTAATATATTCGGCATACTCCTCTGATCCTGTACATACCACCTGCCCAGCTCCCAGCCATCCTTAGCTGTGATTACTAAGACCTCACTTTCTGGGAATATTATCAGGCATTACCTGGGGCTCAAATTCAGGGAGAAGAGACTCTTTACTAAGACCATCTTGCTGTGTCTCTGTTTTTGAAATTTTCTTTAACAGATTTGAAGGCTTCATCTCCACCAGATCCTGGCACAGAAGTGCCATCTATTTAATTAAAAAAAGAAGACTATTAGAAAGGCTATGGCTCAGTGATGGATCACATGCCTGGAACACAGAAGATCCCAATTTCACATAGGAGAATCTTCATTCACACTTGAGCATCTGTGTGGCTCAGGGGCTCATTCAAATCCCAAGAATTACATTTAGTTTCAGGTTACATTTGTATGAGAAATCAAGGCAAGCAAATTATTAAGTGACACAGTAAGTACCAGAAGGAGGACAAGACAGGTAGGTAGTGGCAGCAAGCAGAATAAAGTTGTATGGGTAAGTGGCAGCTTGGATGGAATTCAAAAGAGATGGAAGCACACCCAGCAGACACTGAATATTGGGAACCTGGACAGTGGGAATATACGTCTCAAGGATAGGGATTTCAAGGGGACTAGCAGCAGCATGTGCAAAAGGAGCCAAACCAGTGCAGACCTCCCTCCAAGGTGATGGTTCTCCAGTGTAAACTTATTAATAGATATGAGTGAAAAAAGCTTATCATTTGGTTTAACAGAAGTCTAGAAAGTTAATGTTTTGATTAAGTGATTTATACAGTACCTGTTGGTCCTGGCTACTGGGTATAGTCACATGGTTTTTAAGAAGCTTTGAGATTACTACCAAACTAAGGTGTCGTCTTGCTTGTCTAAAAAATAAAATTTAAGCAATGATCTTAATGCTTTCTATATATATACATTTGAAGTAATGTGCATACAGAACTGTACTATAGTAAAAACGTACCTTCCACGTGATGTCCAATTGGGAACAAACTGAACCAACCACAAGAGGTCATGATGGTGGCTGGACAGGTAACTTATCGCCAGACACAACTTGGGCATCTTTTTAGAAAGGAAAAAAGTTCAGAGTAAACTGACAGCAATTTCTAAAATCAATTTCAGCATGTATACAAATGAGAATGGGATACGTGTTAAGAATCAGCAGTTTTTCCTCTTTAAAGACTTACAAACATATGAAAAAAGCCCTGTAACATGTTAAGGCATGGAACTGTAAGCATGTTTGTGATCATGTTCATGCTTACAGCAGAACTAAAAGACAAAAATTGGTGGACCACAGCTGCAGATTAAATACATCCTCCCTGTATGAAACAGCCAATATTTCCAATCAGTGCACCCAACATAAGCATTCATTAGCAAATAAAATGAGCCAAAGCAGTAATCCCACAAAACATTTAAGATGTAGAATTGTTTTAAAATCTTCCATGTAGTTCTTATAAAATTAAACTCAATTATATACAGACCACACAAAACAAGAATTAATAAAGTTACCTCCGTATCCCACTTTCTGATATTTTCCAGCAGTTTCATAATAAGGTTCTCCAAGTCCACTAGTGGATATTGTTTTAGCTCTTTTTCTAAACTCAGTTTAAACAAAAGCAACAGCAACAGAAGTATTTCCTGGTCGGTGTAATGTTCTGGGCATATACCCACACACAGTTGTAGAAACTTAAAAAAGAGAGATAAATCCTTAGAAAAAGTCAGCAATCGTAAACAGTAGCTTAAATTCAGTTGCATACAGCAAGTGTAAACACGATTCCTTCACTGCAGACAACCTGCACTCAAACAATAGAACTATCTCATTATACTGCGGTCAGCTTCAGCTTATTGCCGATAAGGTATATCTGATGTCTCATTAAACAACACTTTTAAAAAACTTTAGTCAGAAAAAAGATCTGCACTATTTTCCATCTTGCAGCTCATTCTCTCTTTAGGCCACTGGTTCCCAACTAGGGGTCCAAGGACCCCCAGGGGTCCGCGAGAACTAAATTAAGGTCCGTGAAACAAAGTTATAAACCCATAATAAATTAATATTTCCGATTAAAAGTTTTCTATTATAAAAATATATATTCAAATATTATTCTAATGTTTAATTAACAGTTATGATTAAAGTTTATTTTCAAATTCTCGGAATTTTTATTTTGGACCTTGGGGTCCCTGCACCGAACAAAAAAGTCCTAGTGGTCCCTGGTCAAAAAAAGGTTGGGAACCACTGCTTTAGGCCAATCTGTCTATTTATACATCTATTTATACAGATGTCAGCTAAAGGTACATTCTGCAAGGGAATACCCTGGGAATAATTCAAAATTGAACACTTGGGGCGAAAACGCATGGGAGGTTTTGCCTTGGATTTGCCGCTCTCTAAATGCACATTTTCCCCAGCCAAATTCTCAAAACTGAAAAATAAGCCCCCATGCAGAGTTTTGAGAATTCAGATGGGGAAAATGTGCATCTAGAGAGTGGTAAATCCAAGGCAAAACCTTCCATGCGTTTTCGCCCATAAGCTTCATCAATTTTAATGGTAGAATTAAACATGTGGTTAAATATTTCATACTGTGGACTATGCCCACTATTTTTAAGTATCTGATATCAAGATGTTGCTAATAACTTTCTATACATAAGTTTTGCTATGTATTTCAGCAACTGCCTTAGAATAGTTTAGCAAGCCAGATGAAGAAAAAAACAAGCTCAAAAAGACATTTTAATTATCAACTGCAACTACCACATAAAGTAGAAGTGTTTTTACACACAGAAATGACTTTTCAAAATGGGACCAATGGAAGCATTGTTACCTTAGCCATGTTGCAAAGACGACTTTGAACCAGGAGAAAAAAAGAAGCCAGGTTTTCTGCAAAGTTTCCAGTTGCTTGCTTCCTCACAGTCTTGTACAATTCAGACCTAATGAAAAAGGACTATTTTATAGTGATCATAACTGTTTTTAACATATCATTATTCAACTATAGCAGGACTAAAGTCTTCTCCAAGATGACTCCATTGATTTACATTTGTACAATATTATGGATCTTAGCACTTAGACTATAACATGCCTTTACAGGTATACAGTGCGATTCTAAGGACAGTTACTCCAGTCTAAGCCCATAATGTAGCAGCCACGAAGCAGCACTAAACCTCATAAACACAAACTCAGTAGAAAGTCAAAGAAAAGATTCGATGGGTAGCAATCTTTTCATTTAAACTAGAAAGTTGTTACAGCAATCTTGTTTTATTTCGAGAGGTCAATGATTTCTTAAAGTTTATAACAAATCCAGGAAACGCACAAACTGAAACATCATCAGCTACTATTTTCTTAAACACTTACATAATATTCTCCTCAGTAAAGGTAGGCTGAAAACGCAGCACAGGAAACAGTGTGTTAAAGGGAGCACCCATATTGATTAACACCATTGCTATATCGCATAGCGATGGAATCCATGGCCTTGGTTGGTCAGAAACCAATGCTGCAGAGGAAAAAAAAATCAGAGTTCTTCTCAGACCAGGTTTTAGACTGTGACCACACACCTTCAATGTAATATAAAGGTTGTTTATGCAGGGGTACTTTCACTCACGTTCGCCCTTGGTCTGACTTGGTTGTTCCTTGGAGTTTATGCATGAGTTTTCCATCCATTAGAGATGACCTTGCGCCCAGCTCTTGCAAATCCCAAGTCTTCCTGTTGCAGTTAAAACCCGATTCTTTGATGTCTCCTGAGATCAGGCTGGGCGAAATCTCTGTGCATAAGCCAAAGCATGGGACACGGAAGCTTGGGGGGGGGGGGAATGACATTTTTCTCCCAGTAAGCACCACAGCCAATTACAAAGCAGCATTTAAAGGGGCTGGAACTCAAATGCTTCCTGCTTTCTCAGAGTTCTTTCTGAGCAGAAAGGATTTTAAAATGATGATTAGGTTCCCCCCACATTCCTTTCAGAGAGCTCCATTTTTATTTTGCTTTTTAATACGGCTTCCTGTGGGGGAAGGGCTGGATGTTTCTCTCACTGTAAGCACTACAGCCAATTACAAAACATCATTTCAAAAGGTGGGGACTCAAATGTTTCTTGATTTGAGCTTGGTGGCTGCTGGTGCATAACAATTTTTGGATTTGCAACAGAAAAGTGTGGGTCCAGTGAGCAACAAACCCTAAGTAAAACTCCCATGCATAAACAACCCTTGCCTGCTTTGAGCAGTTTGTCAGCATAGTAGAGGAGACTCAACAGAACTACAACAAAATGAACATGAGTACAGTACATGTTTCAAATCACAGCAATTATGGTTTGAAGACACAGTGCATAACATTTCCTGCCAATCTTATAAATCTACTTTATGGGAAGGAAAGACGCTAGCCCTGTTCACATTACAGTGAACATATATACATTCTGCATTCATTTGTGTACGTGTTTGTAAGAAAGAGACAACATGCATTCAGTTTACAAATGAAACTGGGATAAATGTGGGGTTTAAATCTGTAGCTCTACATGTGCTAAATGTAACATAAGAATTACTCAATGCACATACAATGAAAAATTATGTACACACTGTACATGGATGGTATGTGTGTTCACCATAACATACAAAAACAAGCAGGTTACTGTGAAGGAACTCGTGGCGAGGAGGAAATCCCACTCCCACTGATCCTCACTTCTGCTTTCTGCCCCCTTACATTTTTCACCTGCCCCCACCTCCTCCTGCCTTTGCCCTCTAACTCTGTTGCCACTGCATGATTTGCTGTTGCACCAGCTCCTCCCTTGCTGCCTCTAGAACACTCCCCTTGTTCCTTCAGCTGCTGCCTGGTCCTTCTGTCTCAGTGCCTCACTCTCCCATGCCACTTCTTTCTACCCTAACTCGCCTGCCCAGCAGCACACCTCCTTCACCCTCCCCACCATTGCCTCCTCCTCCTTTCCCAATGCCTTGGTCATCCTTTCCCAATGCTTGGCAGGATGGATGCTTGCGCAGTGTTCTTTTACACTGCCTGAGCAAGCACAGGACTTCTCCATTTTGGGGCTTTTTGTCAGCCCCCAGTTTTGTACGTTTGGGATTTTTCTACAAATTTCCCCCTAAATTTGTAGAACGATCTCATGAAACTGCCAGATACTGAATCAGACTGTGGGTCCATCAGTCACTATTGTCTACTCAGACTGGCAGTGGCTCTCCAGCTCCAATGGCACAGCGCGGATTCAAACCTGGGTCTTTCAGATCCCAGGCTGAAACTCTAACCACTACACCATACTGGTTTTCATGGGGTGGCTGCTGCTGAATAGTAGCAAGCAGCTGGGACTGAGTGAGTCAGGCAAGTCGGGTTGTTTCAAGTTGCTTAGTGGTTGCTGCCAGACCTGGTCCTGATGAGTCCTCCCTCTAAGGCCAAAAAAGCCTTGAAAAGGGCCTTGATTTCTCTCTTCCTTTTCCTGACAGAAACAAAGCTAGAAGTCTGGCAACACTGTTGTGGTTGCCTAGCAACCCCTATGAAACCACTAATGCATTCTTTTCTTAAAGCTATAGGCACTGCCTCTATTATTTTGGGTGTTTTAACTGCCTTAAGATTTTTCTGCAACCCCAGGGCTTTTTTCAAGTTTATAGAAACATTTGTATTGTTCATTCTTGGCTCCAGTCTCTAGATTTAAGTATCTACATATTTGGCCATGCTGAAAATTAGATGTATCGATCAAATATGAGTATTTCTTAACTATTTATTGCCACTTCTTGTTACCTAACCCTCTACCTTCACTGTAGCATAATAGAAAGTGTTTGTACAAGGCGATAAAGAGAAGAAATCTGGTCACTCACATTGACCAAAATCCAATTAACCTCAAAACATTACTTTCAAAACAACTAAGTGCAGAGTGGGAAAAGAGAAGTTTTCCAATTTGCAATTTTGAAACATAGGATTATTAACTACATTTTAGTTTAGAATACTCACCATTTTTAATTGTTAATGCCATCAACATATCCAAAATCTTATTTGAAACAAATCTGTCTGAATGGACTGACATCATCTATTGGACAGAAAGGACAACAAACACAATTAGAGCTTGTGCTTCTCCTGAATAAAGGTTATACCAGAGTGTTACCTAAAGAACCAACCACAGATCTTTGAAACAGATCAACAAAATTTTGACTACCATAGTTTTAAGTAACAAGAATGAGCAATGCTCTTTTAATTCAGGTCTAAGAGCAGTCTTAATTATCATCAGAGCAAAGATAATGCAGTGCTTTTAATAAAGGACTATCAGACTACAGGATATCCTTTTATATATCCAACGACAAAAATACCACATTACACAATAAGAAAAATACAGAAGGACTTCTGCCAGATATGCAGATATCAGAAGGTTTCATGAATACTCCAGGCCAACAGAATAGTATGCATGGTAAAATTCCCCAGCTGGTCCCACTCTCCCCTGGCTTTGGGCTCCCTTCACTTTCCTCTCAATACTGCCTCCCCAACTTCTAGACTCTGCAAATAAGTTTTAAAGGAAATGGGTGTGCCACAGTATTTGATTGTTTTGATGCACAACTTGTACTCTGGACAAGAAGCTATTGTTAGGACAGAAGATGGAGAAACAGAAGATGGAGAAACAGAATGGTTTCCAATTAGACAACATGTTAGACAAAGATACATTTTATCTCCCTATCTCTTAAATCTATATGCATAACCTAACATAAGGAAATATGGATTGCATTTAGATTACGGTGGAGTGAAAATCGGGGGGAAGAACATTTACAATTTGAGATATGCTGATTATACCACATTACTGGCAGAAAATAGCAGACTTAAAATGACTACTGGTGAAAGTTAAAAAAGAAAGTGCCAAAGCAAGACTACAGCTGAACATCAAGAAGACAAAAGTAATGACTACTGGGGAATTACTCAACTTTAAGGTGGACAATGAGGAAACTGAAATTGTTCAAGACTTTCTATTCCTTGGCTCCATTATCAACCAAAAATGAGTATGCAACCAAGAAATCAGAAGGCGACTGAGAATGGAAAGGGCAGCCATGAGGGAGTTAGAAAAGATTCTTAAGTGTAAGGATGTGTCACTAGCAACCAAGATCAAGTTAACTCATGCCATAGTATTCCCTATTACTAGGTATGGGTGTGAAAGTCGGACAATGAAGAAAGCTGACAGAAAGTAGACTTTTGAAATGTGGTGTCGTCTCCTTCTGGCTCCTTCCAGAATTCCACCTGAGATATTTGTGCCTGTGCAAACAGACTAAAAGATCTATTACCCTGGGACCTGGAGGTGTACTTATGAAGACCACATGCATGCAGTCCCTTTGCTTCCCAGTGACATCAGGGAGAGAAGAGGACTGCCCAACTGAGATGCAAATTAGCACAGATTTTTGCCTAAGAGTATAGCTGAACACAGTATTTAACATATTCTCCTGGCCCCTGCTCATCACAGGTGGGATCCTACATAGTGAACTGAAGAATCAACATTTGATATGCTAAACGTCTTCTGCCCAAACTGCAACATAATGATAATGGTCAATTCCTGGAAAACCACAGTGGAAAGATTAAACTGACAGAGTGTTGGCTAAAAATTGAGAGGGACTACCCACTTCTTGGATTTGGCAGGAGACTGAGCACCAAAAAACAGAAAGAGACAATATGGAGCATTAAGCTTAAAAAATGACACAAAGTGGTACAAATTTTGGTACAAATTAAAGTCCACACATAGTACAAATCAAGCACATCAGCAGACCAATGTAAATATACATGAAAATGAATCTGACCTGAAACATCCACTTTAAAATGGGCACTGGGCAAGGAGAACTATGGTAAGCGGACAGGAGTAAGCCTTCGTTAATTACAAAAAGCTGTTGAGTTATTCCTGAGCTGTGGAAAGAATAATGGAGAATTAGTCTAGTATTGTCAAAATTAGTCTGTCCATTGCAAAATCATAAAGATATTTTCATAGATACTAGCACTAAATGAAGTAGCAGTATTTTTTTTAGCCTCACCTGTGGAAGCCACAAGAAAATCTGGTATGGATACAGGCAAGGGTTAACTATTGCACTGCCAAGTTCACTGCCTTCTTAACAGATACAGCTGAAAATACAAGGCTCTACCCAAGCCAAGCCAGATACAGCAAGATTTAGACTTGATGCTCTTCCCATAATCAAAACAATGACCAGTCACAAAATGGGTAGAGTTATACTCCTTCACACACAGAAACACACTTGCTTACCTGGTGAAAGGTTCAGAGATTAAAATTAGCATGCACACACAAGAAACAGAACACTTAAAAAAACAAAAACAGTAAACCCAGTAACATGCTCTGATAGTTCTGACACCATAATGTTTTAACAGGGTAATAATTAGAAAACAATCCTTACTCATGAAGGTATTTTTCAATAGGATTATGGGGAAAGAATCCAGAATTCTTCAGATCAAGGTTATGCTGATTGACGATCTTCCCAGCGTGTGCCATTTGGAATATATTTTCCCCAGGGTGCTGGTCTGGAATAGCATCAATTACTGAAAATCTCTCTATAAATGCTCTGTAATACAGAATGACAACTGTCAGTTTATAATATTTGGAGACTGAGGAACACATTAATCTACTTGAATTTATTGCCTTATATAGCTGAAAGTAATGTATAAAGGAAAAACAATAAATAAGAATTCATTCCAAGGTCATTAAAGGTGATGGCTGGAAAACTAGCAGAGTGGATAGATTGCTGTAGTCAATGAAAAAACATTTCACTGAGCATAAACATATGATAAAGAAAACAGATAATCAAAATCAGAAGACCTGTGTTCGGCAGACAGTTCTCCATCATTGGATAGTTCTTCAGATGGTGAATCTTTTTCAACTTGCTGTTTAACTTCCTGCAGCTGTTTCTTTAGTTCATCTACCCTGCAATGGAGATGGAAATTTAAAAAGCCTGCCACAGGTCACAACAGCATATTTTGAAGAAACTTTAAATATCTGCACACATTTCCCCCAATTTTCTTGTATCTAGAGTCTGCCATGGCAATACAGAGCCGATCACTAAATTCTATTGATATGTAATTACACTCACAATGTTATTTGGAAAAACAAGAATCAGTTGTATCATACGCATGCTGTATACATTTTTTGGGGGTGGGATAATTAGGTAGTTCAGCTATTCAACCCATCACTAAAAAACTGTAAAGTGGTGAACTACTTCTATTTATCCCTTTACCACACAACTAATACTGCAGTAACAGCACTATCCCACATGCCTCTCTAATCCTTGGCAATAGACATTGGCAGTCAGAGAGGTCCACGCAGCCCCAGAAAAAGCAACAGTACCTTGGCAGCTACTAGTACAGGATTCTTCTGATTTTAAAGGGACAGATCTCTAAAACCAGAACCACATCAACACTCATTTTTCCCTCCTGGAAATGCTAATCATGACTCCTTTGTTTTAAAAGGCCAGGATTAGCTAAGGTCAAAGACACAAAGGAAAGGATGATGGAGGGCGGAAACATGTCCTTTAAACAGTCTTGTTTACAAAGCAGATATACTTTAAGAGTTTGAAAAATAGCAATCCTTAGGAAACACATAGCATTAAGCAGACTTCTAGAAAAAATTAAGAGCTTTAATAGTTTAATTCCTATAACACAGGATATGTTGTATTTTAACATTGAATAAAATTACTAATATAAGACTATGCCCCAAGTTATAGTTAAAGAATCTTTATAGATAGAAAGACACATAATCTGAGAATCCTCAACAGTATTAACACTATCTGAAGAATAAATGCTGCTAATTTTAACTAACATTTGTTTTCTCATAGCCTGTCTGAAACAATACAATTACTTACCAAGGGATATGTAGACATATTAACTAAATTACTTCCCAAGGGATATGTAGACATATCAACTAAAGGAACCATTATAAGGGTTGTCATATCTTCCCTCATAATAATATCTGATGACAAAGTAATAACACTGTATTAATGGTGCTGGAAAACAAGACATGCAGGCACACACACCTTCTGAATTCCTCCTTCTCCTTCAGAAGATGTTCCAGCCGATTGACATAGGAAACTTGAGTCTCAATGGAAGGTTTGGAAAGCTGAAGAAAAAGGTGCTCATTGAAAATTATTCTGTAAACAATTGCTATATTAGAAATCTGATGTCACCATTTAGGCATCTTTAAAAAAAAGTTTAAAACTATGGAAAAAAATAAAACAAGAGCAGCTCCTGAGAGGTAATTCTAACATGCAGGAAGTACAAAGATTGGCAGCTCATTCCTGAGCCTTTCGGCAGCCAGGGGCAGTGTGGCTGAGGTGCCACCGTGGCGCCTCCAAAGCTGTTCCCCAGCGTCCCTGCCTCTCTTGGTGGCCCAAGTGGCCTGGGCGCCAGTGCAAGCGGCTCGGTTACCAGGGCAGTCATTTGCACACCTTCTGGGGCCAAAAGAGCTCAGGAATGGGCTGCCCAGGAGGAAAGAAGACCCGTTCATCTTGCTGTAAAGACATTCCTATTCTTCCTGCCCTGGCTTCTCTCATGGGATGCAAGCTACCAGTTTCAACAACATTATTCAGACTAACTATTACCAAGTACACACAGAGGTAGATGCAATCCTGAGAAAAAAAAGGCCATTTATTTGAGTCCTTGAATATTTAAGCATCTTATGTATTTAAAATTAATCCCGGAACTAGAGTTTGAATTGATGCTGAATTGCAAAGTAAATCCCAGTTATATGAACAGGAAAAAATAGCTTATTTTGACTACCAATTCTGATCCCTCCCTCAGCACAGCTTTATTGTCCGGACAGATCATCGCGCATATATCTTTAAAATTTAAGAAAATCATTAAAAATGCATCAGTGTTACAAGTGACACAGAAGCAGGAAAAAATGAAAAGGAATTAGTATGTGTTATTACTAGTGCGTTCTCTAATTATACAATTACATAGAAATTCAGACATATTCTATCACCATACCACTTTTTCCATAAGCATATATCACTTCTTCAAGACTCAACAATTTTAGAATACTGGCATATAAGACGCACTAGATGGCAGACAGTGCTCCTCAGCAGGTGTACTCAGAATCCTACTCAGCTCCCAGGAAAGCATCTGTAGGATCACACTGAAAATGTAATCCTAATAAGTATCTATCAACTTGCCAGAAGGCAGATCATGAGAGGGAGGGCATCTTGGCCATCTTCTGGGCATGGAGTAGAGGTCACTGGGGGTGTGGGGGAGGTAGTTGTGAATTTCCTGCATTGTGCAGGGAGTTGGACTAGATGACCCTGGAGTCCCTTCCAACTCTATGATTCTATGGCTATTATGTCTAAAAATATGATTTGCATCTCAGACAGGATATTATGCTATTTGGACTGCTCTTCTGTCAGAAAAATGGTAACCAGAGCTGCATCCTGCAAAACAAAGAGCGTTCCTTACACCCAAATCCACAAGGGTATACATTTATATTTTGAGCCCTTGGCTCCAAGAAGAATTTCTATGTATCAGAAACAAAATAGGAAACCTAGCCTGGCTGCATGCATGAGAGCAGATACATCATCCTTTGCAGCTACAGCGTACAGTCACTTTGCAAGTGGTGGCAGACAGTGTGCGCCCTGGCTCTTTCATGGCTCTGAGAAAAGTGATGAAAGTCAGAGTAGCTTCTTGTACATGCTGTAATACTTTTTTGGCAAAGAAATGCCTATTCCCAGCACCACTACTCTGTTCCTTCCAGGATCTTGCTCAGCTGAACCTATCAGAGCCCCTGAGGCTGTCAAAGCCAGAAAGCTTCTCCTTGGATCAGTGTGCCGTGTCTTTGGCAACTGCAAAGCAAAATGAAGCAATGATTGCGATTACACATGCAGCTGAGTCAGACTCCACCCAGGAATCTAGTGGGGTCTTTGGAACTCCACTGTTCTTTGAAAAAGGACAGCACTATGACCAGCAGTAAGTCTTCAGCAGCCAGGATATTCCCAGCCCTGCTATACCACACTGGTCTTCCACAAGACATTCACATTTGACACCAACAATAACCTTCTCAAAATGAAAGGAGTTTAGACACTTACAAGACCACTGTGTGATAGAATCGTGATGTCCAGTGTACCATCATCATCATTTGTGAGTTCTGGTTTTTTTGTAGGTTTGGCACTCTGAGCCAGTATTTCCTCAAATGGCAATAGTATCTCATCATCACCGCTGTCCAGAATGCTTTCAGGATTCTCATCCTCACCATTAGAAAGGCTCCGTGATTTTTCATTCAATGTACACATCTCTAGATTTGAATCTTCACTGCTCATCTCATTTAAGTCACATGAAGAGTGAGGGATGGTGACATGGTTGCAATCTACTGATGTCGAAACATTGTTAGAAGTGTCCTTCCAGGACTTTTCTGCTCCCACTTTAGAGAAACTATTGCATGAAGTTGAGGGAAAGTTATCAGATGCAGAAAGAGGAGAGTCTCTCTCATCAATCTTCATTTCCTGTGTCTCAAACAAATTACCATTCTGAATATGGGAAAGAAGACTTCTTGGTTCTTTGAAAAACAAGGAATCCTCTTGAGATGTAATGAATGTATTGCTAGGAGCTTTAACACCTATTTCTTCCTGACAAAAAGGAAGCAACTTTTCTAAGTAAGGATTAGAAGGGACTGTCTGCAACTCTTTGGCATCTGAAGTCTGGATGTGACCTTTTTTACTTGTAATGCAGCCAAACTGTAAGGGCAGTAAAGTTTCATAAGAATCACAGTTTCCATTTTCTTCACAGACATCAAGACATTCAGTTGACAGAGGCAAGATGTTGTCAGATGGATTCCTATCTTTAAGTTCTACCCCTCCACCAGGAGACCTTCGGTATTTTGCATGTTTAGAACTGTGCTTTTCTAATGAACCACTAAAATTATGCGTACCCAAACTCTGTCCAACTAGCTTCTGTGAATTTTTCAGATCACTGTTCAAAGAGATCTTTTTCCGTTTTCCAGGATGCTCTTTATGTCTGGATATTCCCAATGAAGTCCTGGAGAAAGCACATACTGTTGGGCAGGATTGGCTTTTTCTTATGTTAACGGCATCATTCGAAAACTGTCCTGAAAAAAGTGCAACTTTTGAAGTTTGTATGGTAGAGGAATCATCTGTGAAAAGAAAATGAGCTAAAATTATTAGCTTCTAAAGTGATCATACCTTCTTAAAAAACTCAATTTAGATCCCCCCATTTCCTCCAAGGACCTCAAGGGCAGTATACATGGTACTCCACCCTTCTATTTAACTTAACAACCTAGTGAGGTAGGCTGAGAGAGACTGACTAGCCCAATGTTACACAGTAGGGACTTGAACCTGGGCCTCGCAGTCCTAGTCTCGCACCAAACTCACCAGCTATTGAAAATCAGTCATTTTTATCAAATGCCTCCATTTTTACAGATGATTGCAAAGCCATTCATTTGTTAATGCAACAGGATGTTGCAAGGAAATATTTCTCTGTGTTCCACCCATGTCAGGCAAGGATGTTAGCTAGCTTTGAACAGAACCCTGCCCTGGTGACCCCCTGCTTTGGAATGTCCTCCACAAAAGATTTAGAGTTGCCATTTTAACGATAAGTGACAAATACTTTTCTTTTAAAGTGACACATGGCATATTGAGAGAGAAGAGTCAGGCCATTAACACATGGCATTTAAAAAAAATTCTCCCTCCTCTGTAGCATGCCTTTCAGTCATGCATTCAAAAAATTGAACACATGGGCTGACAAGGTGTGCCGGCATGGAAAGAGAGAAGTGGGGTCCGATCTGCCTCTGTGGGCGGAGGCAGGAAGGAGCAGTCATCACTCTGCCTTCCTTGGGTAGAGGTGAGGGGGAAGACAGAGGCAAGAGGAGGTGCCAGCAATTGACCGGCCCGACAGCGGCAGCTCCTTTGCCCTACCTGACCACGCACCCCTCTCCCCCCTGTGCCTCCCCCCAGCACCAGCTGGGGGTTTCAGCCCACCTTACAGGAGCCTACTGCCCGGAGCCCCACCATCAGAGACGGAGGTGCATCGGCAGCGGACACTCCAGCTGCCGCCTGCACCCGTCGCCTTTGACTTACAACCATGAGTTGCAAATCAAAGGCGATGGGTAGAGGCGACGGCATCTTCCGTCGCCAACGGTGCACACTTCCAGCCGCCACCTGCACCCGTCGCCTTTGACTTACAACCAGCCGGTGGAGGAAGCGGCTGGAAGTGTGCACAGCCACTGCACCTCCGCCTCGGACGGTGGGGCTCCCTGGCAGCAGGCTCCTGTAAGGTGGGCTGAAACCCCCGGCTGGTGCTGGGGGGAGGCGCGGGGGGAAGAAGGGTGCGTGGTCAGGGAGGGCAAAGGAGCTGCTGCTGCCGCTTTTGGGCCAGCCAATCGCTGCCGCCTCCTCTCGCCTCTGGCAGCTGCTGCTGCCACTGTCGGAACGGCCAGTGATTTCTTCCCGCGGGGAGTCGACCCGGATGCACCACTCATGTTAAAGTCGTAATAAAACAGAAATCAAAAGGCACGGGGAAGTCCCGGAAGTGGCCGAGTCGATTATAAAATGGCCATGCGTTAATGGCCTCAGTGTGGATTAGTGACTTTAATATTGGCTGACTTACAGCAGTTAACTACCAATTTGTTTTATCATTTGTTATGCTGTGTTGTACTTTGACATTCAAAATAAGCTGCTTTGGACCTGTTTAGAAAAATGATTAATACATTTAAAAATAAAATATTGGGGTTATCCTCTAGACCAGTGGTCGGCAAACCGCGGCTCGTGAGCCACATGCGGCTCTCTGGCCCCTTGAGTGCGGCTCTGGAAAGTGCCCTCCTCCTCCTCCTCCCCCCTTTCCCTCCCCTCACAGTGCGGCCGGGTTTTGCACGCGGCGCTCAAGGGCCGGCGGTGCCAAGGCGGGCGGCAGCAGCCAGTCAGCGGGCAGGATTTTTCGTGCTGGTTTTGGCTGGAGGAGGAGGCTGAGGCGCTGAGGACGGGCAGACGGCACGTCGGCCGGGGAGGGAAGGAAGGAAGGAGCCCAGGCGGCAGCGGCAAGGAGGAGGAGGACGTCGGGGCCCGGGGGGCGAAGCCATGTTTGATTCATTTGTACTCTTTTTGGCATTTGTACTCTCTACACGCACATTTTCCCCATCCAGATTCTCAAAACTCTGCATGGGGGGTTATTGGCCATTTAAGAATGGGAGGCTTTGCCTTGGACTTGCCACTCAGATGCACATTTTCCCCATCCAGATTCTCAAAACTCTGCATGGGGGGTTATTGGCCATTTATGAATGGAGAGTTTTGAGAATGCAGATGGGGGAAATGTGCATCTAGAGAGCGGCAAATCCAAGGCAAAACCTCCCGTGCAGTAATGGTTGTTAAAAGGCGTTTTGGCTCTCAAAAGAAATCTCAATCGTTGTACTGTTGATATTTGGCTCTGTTGACTAATGAGTTTGCCGACCACTGTTCTAGACCTATCAGATTCCAGGTCTTCTAATAGTGTCAAGAAGTTCTGGTAGGTTATCCGAGCTGTGTGACTGTGGTCTTGGTATTTTCTTTCCTGACGTTTCGCCAGCAGCTGTGGCAGGCATCTTCTACCTGGGCAGGAACAAAACGCTATGGAGATTATACTTGGTTTCCAGTTTTGATGCCTGCCACAGCTGCTGGTGAAACGTCAGGAAAGAAAATACCAAGACCACGGTCACACAGCCCGGATAACCTACAAGAACCAATGAACTCTGACCGTGAAAACCTTCGACAGTGTCAAGAAGTGTTTGGATGCAAAACTGGAAACCAAATATAATCTCCATAGCATTTTGTTCCTGCCCAGGTAGGAGTATTACAAAGAAAGTACCGTATATACTCGCGTATAAGCCGAGTTTTTCAGCCCAAAAAAAGGGCTGAAAAAGCAGGCCTCGGCTTATACGCGGGTCAATACGGTAGAGGGGGGAAGGAGGAGGGAGGAGGGAGGGGGGAACTTACCACCGCCATCTTTTCCAGGCCAGGAGCGGCCTCCAGAGCCCCCCTGCGGCCGCAGGGAGGGCGCTCCGCCGCCCCCGCCGCCTTCTCCTGGTCGGGAGAGGCCTCTAGAGGCCCTCTGCGGCCGCGGGAAGGGCGCTCTGCCGCCCCCGCCGCCTTCTCCCGGCCGGGAGAGGCCTCTAGAGGCCCTCTGCGGCCGCGGGGAGGGCGCTCTGCCGCCCCCGCCGCCTTCTCCCGGCCGGGAGAGGCCTCTAGAGGCCCTCTGCGGCCGCGGGGAGGGCGCTCTGCCGCCCCCGCCGCCTTCTCCCGGCCGGGAGAGGCCTCTAGAGGCCCTCTGCGGCCGCGGGGAGGGCGCTCTGCCGCCCCCGCCGCCTTCTCCCGGCCGGGAGAGGCCTCTAGAGGCCCTCTGCGGCCGCGGGGAGGGTGCTCTGCCGCCCCCGCCGCCTTCTCCCGGCCGGGAGCGGCCTCTAGAGGCCCTCTGCGGCCGCGGGGAGGGCGCTCCGCCGCCCCCGCCGCCTTCTCCCGGCCGGGAGCGGCCTTCAGAGGCCCTCTGCGGCCACGGGGAGGGCGCTCCGCCACCCCCGCCGCCTTCTCCCGGCCGGGAGCGGCCTTCAGAGGCCCTCTGCGGCCATGGGGAGGGCGCTCCGCCGCCCCCGCCGCCTTCTCCCGGCCGGGAGAGGCCTCTAGAGGCCCTCTGCGGCCGCGGGGAGGGCGCTCAGCCGCCCCCGCCGCCTTCTCCCGGCCGGGAGCGGCCTTCAGAGGCCCTCTGAGGCCGCGGGGAGGGCGCTCCGCCGCCCCCGCCGCCTTCTCCCGGCCGGGAGCGGCCTTCAGAGGCCTGCTGCGGCCGCGGGGAGGGCGCTCCGCCGCCCCCGCCGGATCCGCCGCTTCCCGCCACCAGGAGCCCAGAAGGTAAGTCTTGGGGGGGGAGGAGGGGTTATAAGCCGACCCTCGGCTTATACGCGGGTGCCTAATTTTTCCCCATTTTTGGGGAGAAATTAGGCACCTCGGCTTATACGCGGGTCGGCTTATACACGGGTATATACGGTAGTGTCTTCCCTGATCTAAAAGCTTAAGAACACAGATTTTTTTTTAGATTATGGGGAAATCAGTAAAGAAAAAAACACATTAGCCTCACATATATTATGCAATAAACAGATATGAACAAAAAATGCACCAATAATTTATTGCATTTTAAAATTATTATTCTCTAAAGAAATGTATTTCAGACTTTTGAATTTAATTTTTCTGAAGACCAAATGACATGAGACCATATTAAACTGCTTTCACTGAGTTTCCAAGGTGGAATTTACTGTATGGCTATCTCAAATCAGGCCAGTCACCACAATAAACTGATGACTTGACTCCCAACAATAAAGGCACATCCAGATGACCTGCTTCCCATGCTCCCAGTTGGGCACTATAGTACAGAACTGAATACACCAGAAGTGTCTGGGGAAAAGCAAATACTAGACAGAGGGAAAGGGTGGTGGACCTGGCTGAGGCACTCTCCCATAGATGGATTTCAGACTCAGAAGCTGAAACACTATGAATAGATCTAAAGCCACCTATACAAGCCGCAAAATATTTTAAATTTTATTTATCATTACATGCCTCTGTCAGTTTTAGAAAACAATAACTAATAAGTTCAGGAGCACAACTGCAGTGGAAACTGAATGCTCAGTAAGATATACCTCAGCTGTAATTTCTATCTTACAGAACAACATATTGCCTGTGGAGTATGACCCACCGCTCATGGCCCTAGCACCCATAACCTTGCCCAATGAGACATCCAGTGGGACTGAGTGACAAGGCTGCTACGCTGAATGCAATGCCTTGCCTCTGTGGAGAGATGCTGATTTCAAGAAAAAATCTTAGTGGAACCAAGAAACTACAATCATCATTGCAACCTGGAAGTAGCATAGGGACAGCTTCTCCCTTAAGACGGCCAGACCTCCCACTGCAGTCAGCTGGACTTTGTATTGGCAACTGCAATGCCTTGGCTCCAAGTAGATGCTGATTTCCTTTTAAAGTTGGTGCCTATCAGTGGTGTCAAAGCGTCTTTGCCAGAAGTTGGGAGGGGGGGGGCACAGAACTGCTACCTCTCTCAGCTGGGAGGCGATTCTGAACCCCTGACAACCCAGGAGACTACTATCGTGTCCCTTCACTGGGACACAAGAATCTTCCCAGATGGTAGGGGAAGGGGTGTAGCCCACCTCCTCCCAGGAGAGGGAGACAACATCCTGACCACCTCACCAGGAAATTTCTCTACTGAATACCAGGTACTTTGCTAAAGCTGGAATTCAGACTTTTTCACCCCCACTACAAAAAAGAAACAGTTATACAGGCCATAATGCAACTACACAATGTCACTTGGCAGCCCATATATTAGTTAGGTAAGCTATTTTTTCCAGTCCCTTCTACAGCACTAGCTGTTCTGTTTGTACCTGTGGAAGATTCCCATGAAGATGAACATGATCTTTTTCTTAAGAGATCCATGGTATCCTACAAATAAGCAGACAGCAAACATATTTATGTTTATATAAAATACTGGCACTGGACATAACAGTGCAACTTAGTTCTTAGAATCTAAACATTGTTAGCTTTATACATGTTCTAACATTTTAGAAGAATGAGAGGATGATTCTTATCATTATACAAATTTTCTTTGTTCTTTTGACCAGTCAGCCAAGTATAAGGATAAAAATATGGACCCAGGATCATTGCTGATACTTTAGAGAAAGACAAGAGAAATGAATAGACTGGTCATTTATTTATGGACTTGCAAGGAAGATTATTTGTTGTTATGGTTATTTCCTCTCAGATATCCATACATGTAGATCAATGTCTATATTCAGTTTTAAATGTTCTCAAGTCTTCAGGGATGTGCTTGTCCACAGCAGTTAGAGCATCCATTCTGGGGGGGGGGGGGCGTTATTTTTACATATACATCAATGAATTTGTTTTGCATAGATCATCCCTCATGATGATGTAAGGATCATAATAGAAATGTTTCTTATTAGGGTACAGCTCTCTACCCACTCATTTTTTCTTAGATCTTCTGGCTATTATTTTATATACAAATTATTTTAGTTTTAACAGGAATTGCTATTTGCAGATAAAAGGTATTGCCATGGGTAATCCGGTGGCACTCAGCTTTGCTAATTTATATATGGTGGAATTGGAAACCAATTATTTATTAAATCAATCTATCAATCCTTTTTTCATCACATTTAATATTATGCTTATTATACAGATGACATATTTATTATTTTTCAGATATTCAGATTATATCAGGTTTTTATTCATGCTCTAATAATATAATTCATCACATTCAATTTTCTCATCAATTTCATACCACCAATATTCCTTTTTAGATGAGATGGTTTATAAATTGTATTCCTACATATACGTTAGAGGATATTCAAAACTTACAGACAGAAAATCTACTCTACGTTATAATAGTTGTTACCCTAAACATCTTAAACTAAATCTTCCTTATGGACAATTTTTATGTTTAAAGAGGAATTGTACACGCTAGATCTCTTACAATAATCTGGTTAAGTCTTAACTGACTTAACTTGAAGACTTAACTGAAAGAGGTTTCCCTGATTAGTTTGTAAGTTCTTGCAGAGTAAGAGAAAACAAAATTTAAAGAGCTACTCTCTTTACTAAAGAATCATATACATATGCTGACTGTATAGTTTGGTCTAGAGTTTCATCATTCCTTTTACCATGTCAAAAGAATAATATATAAACATTGGGATCTTATACAAGACATTCCAGGATGCCTAAATCTCCCTTTTCCAACAGAACATCTAACCTTAAGGATAAACTGTTTCATTCTGATGTTTCACAACTGAGTTCCAAATAATTTTTGGTAGTCAGACATTATAAATCGACATTGTTCTTGTTACCCACAGTTTGAATATTAAGATATTTACCAACCCTAGAAATAACAAAGCATATTGTATTAAAAGGTTCACCAACTGTAACTCTCAGAATATTATTTATGTTATCATTTGTCCTTATATATAGATCAGGCCTACAGATGGAATCATAACTAAGATTTGTAGAGGTATCTGTGAGGTTCATTCCAAGACAACATTTCCAAGGTAAATCTCACTAGGTCTCTTACAAAGTTTTTTCTTCTTGTGGAGGTTTAAATTAACACTTTTAAATGTGTACAATTAGAACACTTCTAAGACAGAAGGCATTCTGGATCTATAATCTTGATACTATATATCCTAGGGGACTTAATGATAAATTGGAATGGTCAGCATTTTTATAAATAAATAACTGGCCATATCTTAGCAGGGTACTTTAAGAACTTATAGTATGCAGAAGCATCTAATAGCTGTTAGTCATTAGTGAACATGCTTTATCTAATCATGGGGTTGCTTTCAAACACGACCATTTCATACTTTGAAGACAAACTGCTTTGAGAGGCTATTTACTCAGGTTTGTTTCTATTCCCCAATTTTAATGAATATATTCTTTGTTGTTTACCTGATTTTGTTGCTATTCCCCAATTTTAATGAATATACTCTGTTGCTTACATGATTTTGATATTTATTCTTATGTTTTTGTACAGCTGATGAGTCATCATTATTGACTACAGGGGCATATGCCTCTTTAGTTATTCCAGATTAAGGTAACTGTCTATATTGTTTTGCATTCTGTGATAATAATGGATACTTGATCTAGTTTATTTTTGTTACAGTTAATATATATTGTGATTTTTTTCTTAGATTACATGGCTTTATGTAAGCCCCTTTTCTGTCTCTAAATAATGAGAAAGGTCAGAGTAAACTGAAGATGATTTTCCCTCAAAATGAGTGACACTCGGGAGCTCGTCTTTTTATAAACCAAATGTAATCTTCAGATTTTTGTAATTTAGTGGGTTTTTTGCATAGCAATTGTAACCTTCAGATTCTTGTAATCCAGATACATGGAATCAAATTGTTTCTTTGATATTGATATTTCAATACTGACACATTCATTTTGTATTTGTATTTATTACATGAATATATACACACACACAAAAATGTGTATATATAGGTGGTATATACACCAATAAAAAGACTGAATCCATAGCTGAATAAAAAACCTCCATATGAGAAAAAAGTATGGTTCCAAGAAATATCTACTTTTCCCTCAGAAAGTGAATATAGTGATGATTTAGCGGATTCTTCTGATGCCTCAGAAAGAATATACAATCAGCACAGAGATTTTTTAGAACAGAATTCTTGTCCCAAACATACCATGAGATGCAGGAACAATAAGGTGTGGTCAATTCCCAGAAAGAGAAAAATTTAGTTGTTTTTGACTGAGTACTTGTGAGGACAGATTGACAACTGGCAGTTCTTAATAAAGGTTATCTTTTGTTCCCACTCTCACATAATGATTTTCTAAACTGGATTAATTTCTTTACATTAACTAGATTGATTAAATTAAGGGAGTGTTTTGGTTCTTCTATTAAGGGAGTGTTTACACTATTGATAGATGTTTTAGATGCACATTACAATATGCCCTATTTCAATAATCCTAATATTTTTACATTTGAAAAGTAATATTAATGTAGAAAAATTGGGAAGTAGTGAACATAGAATCTGGCACAATCTTTCTCATGTTGAAAAAACAGCTTTAGATGAATTACCTAAAAATACAGACAGTCATTAAACCAGCGGATAAAGGGGGTGCTATTGCAATTCTTTACGAAGAAGATTACTATAAGGACATGTTTCAGCAATTAAATGATTACAACAGTTATAAAGCCATTAGCAGGGACCCCAGTCCTGAGATTAAAATTATCATCAAGGACTCTGTTCAGAAGGCGGTATCTTTAGGATAGATCAGTAATTTTGTTAGAAATTCTGCATCTTTTATTCAAGACACCATCCACTTCATCCACAAACTTCATCCATCCCTCATGATGAAGGATCATCATTTACCTATTGAAATTTTAGATTGGGCACCTTCAATTACTCAAATGGTTCAGGACACTAGAAAAATTGCCCAACCAATGCTTCTTTTTTTACATAAAGTAGTAAGTTATTTTTATTATTTAAATCATTGCCTCCTATGAAAAGTCACAGTACATTGAAACTTTACTGCATTGGTCCTTACTGCCCCCTCTAAAAATACCTGCTGAGAAACATTATTTGCCAAGGACTTCTTTACAGAACCAGAAGGCTGCTGCTTAAACAGCATCTTTTCTTTTTTCACTTGTTTATCACTGCCAAGGGTTTCTGGTGATGACTGTTGTGAAGCAGTGGCTGGACTGGATTGTAGTGTCTTGGAACCACCTGTTTTTTGGCACCGGGATATATGGCTTTCCTTTCTCAAATGGTCATTTTCTGATGCTGAAGCCCATTTGTTCAAGCCAGAACCGATTGTCTCTAGATCCATATATTCCATTTTACATTCTCTACTGTTCTCTACTAATGGTGTTCTTGTTCGAAGAGGACATTTTTCGCTCTTTTCCAGGTCCCTCATACCAGTATCAACTCTGAAGGAACAGTCTGGAGAGCCTTCTGATGGAAAGAGTTTCCGGACCACAACTTTTGGATATGTGGCTTTCTCGATTGTAGAAGCTCCATCATCATTTGAACTGTCTTTTTTCTCTATCTTGGCGCCTTTGAAAAAAGCATCAATTATGGGGCTTTTATCGGGTGGTGGAGGTAGAAATTTCTTCCTTCTATTTTGCTTTGGAGAACATACATTTCTTCTAGGATGATCTGCATGTAAGACTGGAAGTCCAAGCTTCCCATTTCTTTTTTCTGGACTACATAACACAGCTCGATCTTCATTTGCAGAAGAGAAACAGAGCGAAAAGTTAATGATGCACAGAATCAGAAAAACATTGCTCCCTGGATCCCAACCATCTATATTATTATTTGTGAGAAGTTCTGAAATGTGTTTTGACATGCGTTTATCTGGTCATTCACATCTCACTTTAGAGGCTATAATTAGACATTATGTTGAAAATTTATGAACTGATCTCCCCGGTTCTTTTAAAGTGCAAATAACAATCCTTAGAGGAAGAGGGAATTTGGATCTGGCTGTGGTACTGAGGGAGGAGGGGCTCCTGAGTGCCATGTTCCCAACCTCAGTTGGTCCCCTACAGTCGCTATGCATCTCATGGTTTGGTTCAAAGAGTAAATGGTAGCTCCAAGAGGCTAATTGGATTTGGAAAAGTCACCCCCCTTCACTTTAAAGAATCACATTCGTGAATCTCCCCACATTACATCCGGTTTGGTCCTGGAGTCTGCAATCATGCTATTTAGGTACATCTCATGGCCAAAGCTAGGCAGCGCCTAGATCTTTGCAAGGTGGCTGCTCTCTCTTGTAACTTTCTGAATCCAGACAAGACAGAGACAATGCTGATTGGAAAAGCTGATGATTTGGAGGGACAAGACCTAATTGTTTTTGATGGAGTAGAGCTGGCATTTGCAGAGAAGATTAGGGACTTGGAAGTGCTCATGGACCAGCCTTACTGTTTAAGAAGTAGGTTGATGCATTTCACATGGTGACCTACCAGTTCCTAGGAGGGTTAACAAACAGGGCATAGAGGCCAAGGCCTTTCCCTGATGCTGCTTTTCAGCACTGGTACTGAGGTTTGCTGCCTATGTATTTGAAGGTTCCCTATAGTCACCATGGTTAATAGATACTGATGAATCTATCCTTCATGAATCTGTGTAACCTTTTTTTAAAGCCATCTACGCTCATAGCTATCATGATTTCACCAGCACCACTACATACACCACAATTTAATTGCTCGTTGAGTAAAGTAGTATTTCCTTTTGCCTGCCCTGAACCTATTGCCTATCAACTTCATTGTGTGCCCCCAATCTGGTTTGTCAATTCCTCTTTCTTAGACTCAGCTGATCCAGCCACAGCAATCTTTTGTAATCTCACAGCTGGACTACTGTAATGTGCACTACATCGGCCTGCCCTTGCAGATAGCTCAGAATCCAGCAGCCCAATTACTATCAGAGGCTAGCTCATGAGAGCACATCTCACCTATTTTGAAACAGCTACATGTGCTGCCAGTTCATTTCCAAGTTCAGTTCAAAATGAGGGTTATAACTTTTAAGGCCCTTCGTGACCTAGAATCCACATATCTGAAGGACCTTCTCTCCTCTTTTTATTTAAAACATTTATATGCTTCCTTTCCAAATAAATAGGGTCCTCAAGGAGGGACACTATAAGTTTACTGGGGGTATGCCAAATGAAACAGAAAAGTTTTCACCTGCTGGCAGAAGACAATGATCAAGAGAGATAGACAAATCTCCCTGGGGAGGAGTTTCAATGATTCAGCATCACATCCAAGAAGGCCCTTTCTCAGGTTGCCATGCACCTAGCCTTAGATGGCACTGACATCCGAAGCAAGACCTCCAAACATGACCAGAGTAGACAGGTAGGTAACGCACCCTGATGTCCATCAATGCCTATATCAGTGGCATGATCTTATGTCCCCATGCATCACCTGTCCTCCAGCTGCCACCTGTCTGGGGATCTATTTAAGATCGCCTGTTTGGCATCTTTCAAAGTCCACTTTTTTAAGCAGTGGTTCCTACCTTAAGGAATGGGCTCCCTGAGAGAGTCAGCATCTCCAGATGCTTCAGAGGAGAGCCACATTGGTCTGCAGTAGAACAGTTAAGATTCGAGTCCAGTAGCACCTTAAAGACCATCAAGATTTTCAGGGTGCAAGCTTTTGAGAGTCAAAGCTCCCTTCATCAGACATATGTTTTCTCATGTCTGACAAAGGGAGCTTTGACTCTTGAAAGCTTATACCCTGAAAACCTTGTTGGCCTTGAAAGCGTACGGGCAGCCTAAACTCCCGGACTGGACCTTCCAACCCAATATGCAGGCACGCGACTACTATTCCAGCCATGCGCCCGCCCCAAACACTACGGGAAAGCCACTGCGCGCTCCGTTGAAACTGACACAGCCGCTCCTGCGAGCTCTGTGCAGCCAGCAGCTAGGAAACAGAAGCAAGGGCCACCTCCAGTGAACCTGAGAGACTCCATGTTCCTGTGCAAACTCTGTTCCAGCCGCAGCCATGTCATGGAAAGCAGACAGTCATGTAGTCAGTGTCAACACCCCCCTTTCCCATTGCAACATCAGCAGCTTAATGGGCAATCAGCAGCGATCCTGATATCAGCGATGAGTCGTTCCTCCAGTTATGCAGCAGCGATCCCCGGACGTATGCAGAGAACGCACCCATTGTTCCAGAACGTTAATCACTTCAGCAGAGATCTCCCGGTTCCTCCCGGGTTGCAAAAGCCATTGGAATCAGAATAGATTTCCAAATTCTCACTACCCCACCCCGGCAGCCGAAGATTAATCCTTTTGTCACCTGGGAACCTAGGAGGGGTAAACCCCCCTCTCCCCGCCCCCAGAAAAACAGTATATCTGGGGTGCCCCCAGGCCATTATTTTACCTTAGGTCTTTCCTGGCACCTTTGCCGTTACTCTGTCGGTTTGGGTTTTGCGCAGCCTGACCACGCTCCCTCCCGCCTTGCTGGCCAAGTCTATGGGAACCCCTTGCCCCCGCCTTTGCTATTGATTTCTTCCGTCTTAGTCTACGTGAACTTGGACAACACCTCTTCAAGGAAGGTAACTATCACCCCATCAACGATCCCTGCCACGTTGACATCTGTGCTTGTACTCCTCTCTTTGAATTTCCTAGATTTCTCTATGTGTGTATGCAACACTGATTTGATTGAACACGACATAAACTTTTAATTTGGAATCCATTGCTTCTGTCTTTATTTAAAGGTCACAGTTACCAGCTCTGGTAAAGGTTGTGATACCGCTATAAAAATAAATATTGTCGTTTTGCCATCTTGCTTGCTAATTCCCCAAGTTAAAGGCAATTTGGCTAACAGCCTCCTGTTCTAGAAGATGCTGTAAGACTATTTTATTTGCTAAGGTTTCTACTGGGGTTTGAGTCGCAGGGGTTTTTCAGAAGCAGGTTAACCGGGGTTCTGTTGAATTGTGTATGGGATCTTGAACTGTAAGCTGCCTTGAATTGCAAGTGAAAGGCAAGGTATAAATATTTTAATCAAATAAATTATACCTTGAATTTCACCTTAAGCTGAGCAATGGAATTCATAAAGTGTTAGTGACTCATGCCCAACCTTTTATTTACATCAATCTTTACTCCTTTCCGATAATAGACTACCAGGTTGAAATATAATAATGATTTAAAAGCCTGTGGGGTTGTTTTTGTGTGTGTGTGGGTGGGTCTTTCTTTTTTTACATGAGGACCACACACTGGCTCTATTTCCTGAACTTGATACTTCTCTGTAACTACCCACTGCTTAGAAGCCTAGTGGCTCACATACAAGGCAGAGAACCTATCAGATGACACACAGCATTTCATGTGATATATTTTAATTCTTCATTACACCTTAGATATGGGCATTTGCTTCCACACATGGTACATCTTGCAGAGTAGAGAGCCATCTGTACAATTTGCACACATATAGGTGCGTATGGGTATATATGCTTTTTTCCTGTGCCTACATACACCACTATTACTGAAGGAAAGAGTATTACAGACAATGAATCCCTAATATCAATGTTGTAGAAGAAACCTACAAGACTTGCTTACCTTGTTTTGGAGCTGGCTGGAAGAAATCAGTAATACACTGGTTCCTGTAAAAGGAAAGCATGGACGTTAAAATAGTATCTATTCTACTATATTGTTTAGCTTGCAAATTAAATGATAGGTCAACTCATAACTGCTGATCAGTTCTTGAGACAAGTCACAACATTTTGACAATCTTGTACCTAATGACAATCTTGTAGCCATCTTTATTATATACGGTGACAAGATATTGTACACAGGCACTGGACTACAGGGACTATCAAGAACATCAAACTAAAGAAAAGAATGTTAACATCTGGCAAGACTGTGGGGGTTACCGCACTTTGTATTCCCAGCGATGTATTAAGAGTTCGAAAATGTTTTAAAAAACATCGCTTTAAAAGGGTTTTTGGATACCACGGCTTATAAATGGTTGGAAGACGTCTTAACAGCTAAAAAGGCCAAACAAAGTGCGAACAGTATTTTTTATAACGTTTTCAAACTCTTAATACATCGGTGGGAATACAAGTGCGGTAACCCCTTGTAATTCCTCTAGTTGGCAGGCAAAGTTTTTTTCTCTTTCATCAAAACTTTTGCTACATAGTTGCACTTATCTGCATGTTTTGCTGACTTCTACAGCACAGATATTTTACGAGAGGAAAAAATCTGCGGAGCGGTCTCCTGTATGCAAAGTCCAACCCCCCAATTCTACCACTTTGTTTATTAATATTTATATATAATATACCACATTATTATTATTTATTTTAATATATTATTTATTATACTCCAGTAGTTTTCAAACTGTGGGTTGCAACCCAAAAATGTGTTGCGAGGATAGTAGAGAAGAGTAAAAAGGAGAGGAGGCTTGGTTGTATATTTAGATTTAAAGGTAAAAGTAGCACCTTTGCATAATGTGCGAAACAGCTATGAATACAGACTGAGTTCAACAATGCTATTTATTTATACCGTATATACTCGCGTATAAGCCGAGTTTTTCAACCCAAAAAAAGGGCTGAAAAAAGCCAACTTGCCTTATACGCGGGTCAATACGGGAGGGGAGGGGAGAGAGGGGGGAGGGAAGGGGAACTTACCACCGCCGCTGCCGGCCCGCGCGCCTTCCCTGAGGCCTGGGAGCGGCCAGCGGGGCCTTCCTGCGCGCAGGCAGGGCCCAACACCGACGGCCCGCGCTCAGGGAGGGCCCGGCGCCGCCTCCAGCTGATCAGCGGACCTCGTCCTCCCGCCTCTCCCGGTGAGTAAGGGGTTCAGGGGCTCTTCCCCCTCCCCCCTAGGGTGGCGCTGGGGTCGGGGTGGGTCTGGAAGGCCCGGGAGGCCGGGCGGGAGGGCGACCTGGGGCAGGGGCGTTGTATAAGCTGACCCTCGGCTTATATGTGGGTGCCTAATTTTTCCCCATTTTATACACGGGTCGGCTTATACACGAGTATATACAGTAAATTATATACATGGAAATATATATTTTGTTCAGCACTAGCTGATGTGAGAGAAATGTTCATCTGAAGGCCATCCCCCAACACCTGACTCATAACCGTTGGAGTAGATGTGATCAAGATTACAGGGCTTCAAGTTAACCTGACACCATGGGTGGCTCTAATTTAGACTGAGGAAGTTTGGGTATCAAAACAAGTCTCCATGGGCCATAAGCCCGCTTTTTCTTTGAAGGCCTGTAACAGTGTAATGGTTCCAACTTTAAAATATTGTCGAAGGCTTTCACGGTCAGAGTTCATTGGTTCTTGTAGGTTATCCGGGCTGTGTAATACCAAGACCACGGTTACAGAGCCCGGATAACCTACAAGAACCAAGTTCCAACTTTAATTTGTAAAATCACACAGTGGGAGAGAGTTATACCCCCTCAATTTCTTCCCATGCATCTCCAATGCAAATCAGAGCAGTGTTCTTTTATATTAAAAGAACTAGCCTCTGCTTTTATATGAAAAGAACTGATCAGTTCTCACAGCAACTCATCTGTTTTGAGTTTAAGATTCCTTCAGCCGGAAGTGTTGGGGACTGCAAAGTACAAGCTCTATTCCTGAGACACAGCCCCTCTCTTCTACAGACCCTGCTTGCTATGAAGCCACCTGGCCAGTCCTACATTAAAAGCCAATGCAGTGGGCCAAGCTAGCAAAACTTGACAATTGCCCTTTGAGTTGTTCCAATTCCATACTTTAAAGGACATGAAATAGCTTTTCAATGCTCAATGAAAAGAGCAGGAAAAGTCCCGTCTAACATTCTTCCTGATTCTAGAAAGCTTCAATCATTTGTCTCACACAACCATCTTTATGCTTTCTTACAGAATTCTTCCAGTTTATTCTACCCAGTCTTCCACCTATGCTACATAAAAATGTATGAAGTCCTTTTTTCATTTCTTTAAACAAAATTGAGAAATTTGGGGAAGAATTAGAAAAAACCCTCCCATGAGTATTTTCTTTTACAATGAGTGAGACACTTCTTAAGGCAAGAATTTTCTCACTCAAAATGTATAGCATGAAAAAGCTTGATGGTTTTGTCAATTCCTCAAATGGCCAAATTGAGAAATTTTGGGACACAGTGAAACAAAACAAGCTATTGTACTGGTACTCCTACCTCTTGTGACAGCATGAGAGTGTTTCTGTGCAAATACACTATCTTTTGTTTAGTACGGAATGTGATTTCAACCTTTACTTGTTCCTACCTTTCACATGGCAGAAATTAAGATATGCGTACTATGGTAGCATAGAGTGCAGCAATTTGCAACTCTTTTTCAAGATTACACTTGCAACTTTCCTTATAGAAAACTAACATTTCCACTTTTAAATTCCATAACTACGCCAAACTGTACAATTTTAGACTAATTTACAAATTATGCATTCTGTGTTAAATCAATAAAATAAATTTTGGTTTGATAGTAAAGTACGGTTTTTCTCACAATTTCTGTTGGAGTTTTTTCTGGAAAATGGGGGGGACCCCCATGGCTTTAAAATTTCCAAAAGTTTTACATCTCTTTCTTTTTTGCCATCAAGACACAGCTGACTTATGGAGACCCCATAGGCTTTTCAAGGCACGAGACATTCAGAGGTGCTTTGCCATTGCCTGCCTCCACATCAAGTGGTGGTTTGCCATTGCCTGCCTCTACATCACAGCCCTGGTATTCCTTGGAGGTACCCCATCCAAATACTAGCCAGGGTCAGGACTAAGAGTGCGTGACTGGCCCAAGGTCACCCAGCAAGTTTCCATGGTGTGAGTGGGGATTTGAACCTGAGTTTCCCAGGTCCTACTACAACACCTTAACCACTACACTACGCTGACTCTCTCACATCTCTAAACAGGGATAATTATTTGGGGCTGAAGAACTCACCTCATGCTCTCCAGTAGCTTATGAAACACCTATTTACTTTAATCACATCAGGCTTTACCATAGTTGTCAAGACAGAAGAACAATTTTGATTTTTGCTATCTCTGTGTTTTCCATTTGATTATCTCTATATTCTCCTGAGAATCAGCATTTTGCTTTTTTCACACAGGCCTAGCTCATTTCATTCCCATAACACCAGCTGTTGCTTGTACCATCAACAGGCCTGGCTATCAAGGTCACCAGCTGATACCACTCTTAATTAACTGAGTGAGAACATCCGTGTGAAGATGGGAGGGGTGAGATTTCTCATCTCTTCTGAGAGCCTTATTCTAGTTTAGACCAGTTTACCCCATCTACAGACTTCTCCCAAATGTCCATCCAGTTTGGGAGTTTAGAGTCATCTGTACCAGGTTCACTTTCCAATAAATTCGTAGCAGCTATGCTTCCTTCTGACCTTGATTTCCAGCATGTTATTCTGTCGCTCAGAAGAATATCTTTAAAGATCAAGCTTATAATGTAACATGTTAGTATTATGTAGCCAGCTAGATATATTATTTTATTATTGCAGTTGCCTATTGACTATGTAACTTGTATTTTTATCTTTTTCTTGGAACTTTTCTATCAATAAAACTTTTTAAGCTACATTGTTGAGTTCACTGGCCTAACCCAGAGCTGAGCAGTCACTCTACTGGTATTGAGACAGGGTCTCTGTCTTCATTAACAGTGACACTGATAGCATTTCAAAAAAATAATTTCAGCTTTAAGGGATTTGTACTTGGCCAGATGACAAGAGTCCCTGGAAAAGACAATCATGCTAGGAAAAGCTGAAGGCAGCAGGAAAAGAGGAAGACCCAAATAAGATGGATTGACTCTATAAAGGAAGCCACAGCCCTCAATTTGCAAGACCTGAGCAAGGCAGTTAAAGATTGGATGATTTGGAGGACATTGATTCATGAGTCAGAAGCGACTTGATAGCACTTAACACACATAATACTTGGCCAGATACACTGCATATGTTGCATATATGTTGCATATTTATTTTTGGCATGAGGTAAGGGGCTAAAATAAGATTGTTTTAAAAGTATTAAGCATCAGTGGTTTTGCTTTTGATGTACGTACAAAGGAATGTGACTGCAGTGGAATTATCACCTGGTCCTAAAAGATGAGGTTTGTGAGCAAGGTGCTACTGGGGCAAGAGGATACAAGTGGGAGAGCTGTACTTTCAGAATGATCACACTTCAAACTCTAATTTTCAACAATTCCTACTCTACAGAAAGTGGCCCCTCTTCAATACCCTGCTGCCTTCCAGCCTTCCTTTCCACAGCCCAACCATGACTTGAAGCCAGCCCAGCTTTTGGGGTGAAGCAAAACAGTCAGGCATGCCACTATTCAGCACATGTGCCAGGAGTGTCTATCCCTAATGTATATACTGACGATATATATAAAACGCGACTAAATGAACTGAGCTGAAATGATTGTATCCAACTGGGCTTTTCCTAATATTTACCACCATTATCATATCGCTGATAACTAACTATACACCACCAATGAAATTCAGCTGCACCAGTGCAATCTAGTTATGCTTAAAATGACTCAATAATAAACAAATTGTCACAAAAATGGCTATTTTGCATTCCTTTTGTTCAACTTTTTAATGTTGCAGAGGGAAACAAATTCTTTAATAATTTTTATAACCCCAACGCATTTAGTGTGCAACTACGTCAGGGGGGCCATTGCTAAAAAGAATTGGAAAGATTCCCCCTGACGAACCTGAGGTTATAAATATTATTAAATAATTTGTTTTCCTCTGCACCACTGGTTTCCTTGCCTTCATTTTGCATCCTTTTCTTCATCAACTTTTTAATGTGCCATAAAGGGAAGAAGGCTACAGCTTTCAGCCATATAATAGCAGGACAATTTGTGCATATACTAGCCTTTACAGTACTGTATTCCCTCACACAGAGTAGACCACATGTTTCAGACAACAAAAAATAAAAATACAATCTGGGAGTATAAAAGCTCATCATATAAAATACCACTTACAGTGCTGTTTAAACCACTTTTAAACAGCACTGTAAATCCTGTGATATAATCCTTATGTTACATAAACACCTAGCTAAATCTGTATTTAATCCCATATCTCACAAGTGTTTAGAGAAAAATAACTTCAAAACAGAATATATTACTGTTAATGTAATTCAAATGCAAATTAAGAACTAAGCCCTTAGGTAACTAGGAAGACAGGTCTTATTGACAATACGGTCACTGAAAGTCATTAATTTTGGCAAGATTCCTATACCTTCATGCCTTTAAAAAACTGATGTTACTAGGTTCATGGTTTTAGTATCAACTATCACCACAATATTATGCGGCATATAGCTACTATATTCAAGATTAGTTTCACTTTCTCAGATAGGAAGTGTTATTAGCCAAAATTCCATCTCAGAAGATTAACAGGAATTTCCATTGCCTTGCCTATATTATTTTAGGATGGCATGGGGAGAGGAAAAAACAAAAGGAGTTGTGATAACAAGGCATACTGCATGCCAGAGGTTGGAGCTGACTTCACTAAGAGAGCAGGTTTTTTGTTTTTATCTATGCTGAGATTTTTCCAAGCAACAGATCCTGTTGGGGTTCAAAACACGTTAGTGCTTGTTCCCACGTCCACACAGCTGGCACTCAGGTTTATTTAACAGGGCATATTTGAACTTTAGATATATTAAAAAGTAGACTGCATTTCTACTAAAGTCGTGAAGTAAGATTAGCTGGAACCTGAACCAACAGCCTCCTATGATGTGCACTAGTAGTTTCCATCAACTAGTAGTTGATGCTCTGGAATTATCATCGGAGGAGAGTCAAGAGAGAGAAGAAAAAAGAGATGACCACACAGCAATATTAGAATTAAAAATAAAGGAGAGCTGGATTTGCATACGTGGCATCAAAGAAAAACTGGAGGGAAAGGACTTAAAAAATTATTTGAAACTGCTGTTGGCTGAATTTCTCCAGGAGGAAGAAGCAATTGTGGAAGGAATGATCATAACAGCCTACAGAGTCAACTCTGCTTATGCAACAAGAAATAAAGTTCCAAAGGATTGTTTGGTTCAACTTTTTTCTAGAAGTCACCGGGACCTGATTTTGAATAAGCATTTTGCATCTCCACTCACAATAGAAGGTACACCGGTGAGGTTAATGAAGGAGATTCCTGGAAGACTACTGAGGAAAAGAAAAGATTTTGCAGAGATTGTGGAACAGCTGAGATTTAATGGAATACAACATAGATGGGAATATCCACAATGCATCTCTTTTCTCTTCAAAGCAAAAATGTTTAAGATTATAGATACTGTTAAAGCTGAACAATTTTTAAGAAGATACGACAGAGATCTGCATAAACCACCACATCAACCATCTAAAGACATTGTTGGAAAGGATCTTATTGAAGAAAAGGCGGCAGAAGCAAGTGGTGGGCAAAACCCACCATAGTCAGAAGAGGATTCACAAGAAGACGGCTGAACTATTTTAAAAACAGGAAGAAGAAACTAGAGGAGGATAAGGGGGGTGGGAGTGAGATTAGAAATGGGAAAAAGTTTAAGAAGGGGGTTAGACTGAACGCTAACATGTTACAAATATTGTCTTGGAATGTTAATGGTTTAAATTCTCCTAATAAGAGGAAGAAAATATTCTATCCCTTACAAAAGTCAAAAGCTAATATTTTTTGTCTACAGGAAACTCATTTTACCAAAGGATGTTATTTGGAGCAATTAAAATTGGGTAAATTATTTACATCATGTAATGAAAAGGAAAAAAAACAAATGGTATAACAATGTATATTCCTTTGACATTAGAACCTAAAATTCTATATAAAAATAAGGAGGGGAGGATCCAATTGGTATAAATTGTAAGTGGTTTTCAAAAAATATTGTTAGTTGGCATCTATGCACCTAATAGCAATCAAAAAATGTTTTATAATGAGTTGGCAGTGATATTAGCTGAACATGCTAAAGAAAAAATGATTTGGATGGGAGACTTTAATGGAGTGATGGATCCAAGATTGGATATATCTGCAAAGAAGAAAAAGGGTAAACGTGAGGGTAAACTACCAGGTATTTTTAATCTTATAGAATATGCTGAATCTGTTACTACACTCATTGCAATGATATTTTTAGATGCAGAAAAGCGTTTGATAATGTAAATTGGAAATTTATGAAAAAAGTATTAGAATATATGGGTTTGGGTCAAAATTTTCAATCAGCTATTGGAAATATTTATACTTATCAAACGGCTAGACTGTTGATTAATGGTAGTTTGACAGCACAATTTGAGATCCAAAAAGGTACAAGACAAGGCTGTCCTCTTTCACCATTATTGTTTATCCTAACGTTAGAAGTTTTATTGAGGAAGATTAGAACAAATAAAGATATGATAGGCTGTCAACTTGGGAGAAATCATTTTAAGGTCAAAGCTTATGCGGACGATTTAGTTTGTTTTTTAACTAATCCTATTAGTCAAATTAGGGATTGGAATAAAATGATTGAGGTTTATGGGAAGCTTGCGGGTTTTAAAATAAATAAAACTAAAATATTGGTTAAGAATATGACATTGTTGCAGCGGCAAGAATTGTCAAAATGTTCAGGTTTCTCTATTGAACATAAAGTAAAATATTTAGGTATTTGGTTAACCTCAAATAACCTTAAATTATTTAAAAATAATTATACTACAGTATGGCAGCAAATTACTATAGCCTTGAAAAACTGGGAAAAAATACCTCTATCATTATGGGGTAGAATTTTGGTGATTAAAATGATGGTATTACCCAAAATGATTTTTTTATTTCAAAACTTACCAATAAAAGGGGCCAAAATATTTAAAATATGGAAAAAAGATATTTTAAGTTTTTTATGGGGTAAGGAAAGACACAGAATAGCATATAATAACTTAATTGAATCAAAGGAAACAGGTGGTTTAGGGTTACCAGATTTAAGAATGTATTATGAGGCATCCTGTTTCGCTTGGTTCAAGACCTGGATTTTATTAGAGAATACTAAAATATTAGAATTAGAAGGTTTTAACCTACGTTTTAGATGGCATGCTTATTTATGGTATGAGAAAGAGAAGGTAAATAAGGATTTTAATATTCATATTATTAGATTTGGATTATTTCAAATTTGGAAAAAATATAAAAGGATTTTGGAAAACAAGACCCCGGGATGGATTAACCTAATAGAAGCATACATGAGAAGAGGGATACATCTAAATTTAGAAATGGATATATATAGGGAAATTATTGAATATAAGGAGGGTAAATGGGTTTTAAGAAGTAGAGAAGAACTTAATATTAAGGACTGGTTTATGTATTATAAATTAAAAGATATATTTAATAAAGATAACCAGGTGGGATTTAATAAAACTAAATCTGAATTGGAGAATATATTAATAAAGGGAAATAAAGGATTGATAGGAAGACTATATAAATAATTAAAATTAATTTAGAACAAGAAAGAATTAAACCAGTAATGATAAAATGGATGAAGGAGTTAGGATCTAATATTGATTTGGACATATGGGAAAACTTATGGAAGAGAGAATTTAAATTTACAATAATTAATGAAATTAGAGAAAATTTATACAAAATGTTTTATAGGTGGCATACAATGCCTGTGATGATATCTAAAATGAAAAAAGAAGAGGGGGATTTATGTTGGAAATGTGGAAAGGAAAGAAGCACTTTTATGCATGTATGGTGGATATGTAAAAAAATTAAAAGCTTTTGGAAAAAAGTTATTAGAGAAACTAATAATTTGATTAATGTGAGAGTAAAAAGAGAACCCTCATTTTGTTTATTAGGAATTCCACAAAACAACATAGATAAATATGACAGGGTTATTTGTCAATACAGTTTTGCCGCTGCAAGAATAGTAATAGCTAGAGTATGGAAACAAATGAATAAATCTTCAATTCGGGACTGGAGAAATTATGGATTTATATGAGGATGGCCAAACTAACGTAATTCCTACATGGAAAGGATTTGGAAGAATTTAAAAAAACCTGGGGTAAGGCCGCCACATATTGGGATAAACTGGCAAAAATGGATTTTACTATTTTATTTAGAGAGTTATAGAAACTAGATTTAATAATTGTATATTTTATAGTTAATATCTTTAAAACTGTTAAGACACTTCTACGGAAGTCGGGTGATGGGTCACTTTTTTAAGGTGGGTGGAGGGTCAAAAGGGTATCTTAGTTTTTCCAATTTTATATACTCTGTAATCGTAAATGTATTGATAAGTTTATATAGATACTCTTTTGTATTTTTTAATGTTTTGTATTATTATTATTATTATTGTGTTTGTTTATTATTATTGTGTTTGTTTTTATTTTATGTTATAAAAATAAAAAAAATAAAAAAAGATGTGCACTAGTAGTCCTGAAGGTAGGTAGCAGAGAAAGAAAGGCTGATACCATCTTCCAGGTTTCAGCATAGGACCACCCCCTACTAGTAGTCCTGAAGGTAGGTAGCAGAGAAAGAAAGGCTGATACCATCGTCCAGGTTTCAGCATAGGACCACCCCCTACGCAAAAGTACCTTTTATTTTCCTTGATGTAGCCATAAATACTTTCAGGCCAATCCTGGACAATAGATTCGGACTGTCTGAGGTTGTCTCTCTGCTTGCCAGTCTGCCTCCCTCTCAGTCTTCTAGCTTCCTTGGTGTTTTATGCATGGTCGCTTTAACCTCCTTTATTCCCCGTTTCAGCCAGGATCAAACTTTTCAATATGCACAGTATCTCATTCCTTGGAAGCTCAATGCTGTTTTGACGCAAAACAAACCCGGCTTTTTTCATTCCTCTTCTGGCCCGAATTAAACCGTTCATCCTGGCTCATTCCGGAGTCACAAAGCATGCATACTCCGTTCTCGGGTTGAGCTTCCCCACACCATCACGCCCCACCCTTTTCTAACCCCCTCTTCAAAGCAGCATGCAGATGGTTAAACATGGGAAAACAGAAGATTGGCTTCTCTCACAGCCAATCACAAAACAGTGTGTAAAGAGGCAGGGATTCAAGTGCTTCCTGGGAGCTCTTTCTGAGCAAAAGAAAGGCTGTCGAAGGCTTTCACGGTCAGAGTTCATTGGTTCTCGTAGGTTATCCGGGCTGTGTAACCGTGGTCTTGGTATTTTCTTTCCTGACGTTTCGCCAGCAGCTGTGGCCGGCATCTTCAGAGGAGTAACACTGAAGGACACTGAAGAGACACTATCCTTCAGTGTTACTCCTCTGAAGATGCCGGCCACAGCTGCTGGCGAAACGTCAGGAAAGAAAATACCAAGACCACGGTTACACAGCCCGGATAACCTACGAGAACCAAAAGGCTTTTTAAAAAACGAGGCTTGGATTTCTCCCCACCCCCTTCTTTCAGATCGCTCCGTTTTTTGTTGGTTGTTGTTGTTCTTAAAATCCTTTTTTATGCAGCAGTTGGGTTTGGGGGGAAGGAAATCTCTCACAGGCAGCACTGCGAAGTAAGCCAATTACAGAGCAGCATTTAAAGGGGTGGGACTTGATTTGAGCTTGGGAGATTGTTTTTCTGTATTCATGGTTCAATTAGTACACAGTTTCGTCCCTGATCATTCAAGCCAATGCATAGTTTCCCCCAACCTGGGTTACTTTAATGTGCGATGAACCCAGGTCCAAACAGGGAGATCCAACCCATGCATAAAAGACCCTTGTCTACTCAACTGGTCGGTCCCTCCTCTCCCTGCAGCTTTGGTCTCCTCAGCTTGGATACTCTCTAGCAAGAGTACAGGCAGCATCCAAAAATCCATGTGCAGGTCCTTAAGGGGAAGGGCTTGCTACTGCAATGCCCCTTAAAGGCCCAGAGATCTCCTGAACAAGATTCAGAAAAAAAGCAACATCTGCAACTGGATAAGATAATCAGCCACCCGTCCTACATACAATCCATGAACAGAAGCTTCTGGCAAGCACACAGGCCTGTTTGCATTAGGCTGACCAGGTTGCCTGATTTAGTGACCGCCCACCACGCATTTTTGTCCCCCACTGCTGCTCTATAGAGTGCAGGAGAAAAATGGGCGGGAAGCAATACGGCATCTGTCAACACCATGACATGACTTCCAGCTGTGTTAACTGGAAGCAATGCCACTGCAATGTGGGATGCTTGAGAAATCACCCAAAACTCTAAGGTTTTTACCATAGTTTCACATGAATCTTTGAGAGTCCTGCAATGCAGTGATGACTTCCTGCTGGGTAGCTGGAAATGACATGTCACAGTATCCACAGACAATATTTGGGTAAGTTTCATCCTTCCCAGTCTCGTGGGGATTGCCAGCCCTTGATGTAAACTCTAATTTGCAACCCAGTCTCTAACTCCAGATTGACTCTATGTTTATGCATGCATCTTTAATTCTGACTAGACCCTCCTCACAGGATCAGCCCCAGAACTCTATCCCACCTAGTCCCAATCCAACTTGGACTCACGCAGCACATTTTAAGCATGTCTACTTGGAGATAAATCACTATATTCAATTAGACTTACTCCCAAGTATGCATAGGATTGCAATTTTTACTTTCAGCTCTCTGCATGCGCAGCTGTTAAAGCTTCAGAGCAACGATGTGTTAGGGACACCTCCGAAGGTTAAGCATAATTTCTGTGAATAAGGTCTGCTTCAACAACCTTTTACAATTCCAAGTCACAAACATGCGAATTGGAGCAATCCTGTAAACCAATGGTACTAATTTCCCAGCAAGTTACATCAACTAAGAGATGACTTTCATATGCCCTGTATGCAACCCTACCAAAAACACACAACGTAAGAGATGTAACTATTAAGTATATAACTATAACCTTTTAAATTAACAAAATATCTCTAAGCATGTAGGACTGTCTCTTCCCACCATGGTGGAAGCCTTGGCGAGTCCCTGCATATCTGGATGAGAAGGGACTCACTCTTTCAGCCCATTCCTGAAGGGGGCAATTGCAGTGTGCCTAGTAACAGCGCACCCGCACTGCTCCCTGATCAGTTTGCTGCTGGGCACAGCAAGCTGAAAATGGTATTTTAAAGAAAACCCCATGAAACTCTCCATAGAGTCTCACTTTGGTGCCTGCAAAAAGGGGCGTTCCCGGGCCGAAAGGGCTTTGGAAGCTGCCTAAAGGCAGCTCTGCCAACCAGGAACACTGCTTTCGGCACTGGCACAAGCCCTTGTGATGGAGATACACTGCCAGCAAGGCTGTGCCAGCACCAGTAGCTCACGCTGCTGCACGGCTCCCCTGCAGCAGCATAAGTTCCCCTGCGCTGGTGTCCATGCCTGTTTGGATGGCGTAAATGGCACTTATACCGCTGTATGGGTCACACCACCTCCTCACCCATTTTGGCCTCCCCTTCAGGATTGCATGGTTTGCCTTCTCACTCTCTTCAGAAAACTAACATGTTACCCTGCACACCTGAATGTATACATCATAGGTAGCTGGAGTCAGTTTTCAAGCATAAATCCATCACCCAATTCTGAACAATAAGAGAAAAGGGTACAGGCAAGCCTGGCACAATCTGAGTTCATTCACATTTTTATGGAACCATGATTAAATTTGATGCCTGAACACATCCTAGAAAGAATACATTATTTCCATTCATGATCTTCAAACGCTGAGTGAGACTCTTAATAAATAAATAAACCTATATCCTATAGGTCGCCAGTAATTGCCCTGCCACTGTGTTTGTGCCTTTAAAACAGCCCAACAAAAATTAAGCAGGCAAAACTTTCTCTTGCTAGGAAAAGTGGTAAGGAAACCATTAGCTCCATTTCTTCATGGCAGAAGCAATTAAAGGGGCCAGAAAAAAAAAGAGAGAGGCAACCCACATTACAGTTGTAGAAAGATTTAGTAGCTGTTAACAACTAATCTGACAACTCTACATGTAGGACAGCTGAAGTTTTGGACTGACTATTTGTATGTAACATAAGCATCCCTAAACCCTTTAGGTTTGATTTACTCATATGCTCAAAGAATTTGGCTGAAGCATTAAGTTGCTCAGAAGTTACAGGTGAGAAACAAGAAGGTTCCAGTTGTAAAGGCCGGAGTGTTTGAGAATGGAGAATTATATTTTAACAAGAAATATGCTAAGGTTCCAAACTAGCCAAAGCTTATATGAAAGTCTTTTACACGGATAATGTGGGAAGGGAAAGCCATATCATTTATAGAACTTATTTTAAAGTTTTTAGTGGGTAGCAAAACATTAAGATGAGAAAAGGGTGAAGTAAAGGTGCAGCTAGAGAGAACCCAACCTTGATTTGTGTGCAGAAAGCTGGGCACCAGAAACAAGATGTGTACACTTTTGGTGCTGTACAAAGAGATGAAAGGGGCTACTCTCACCTAACATGAGGAAAGACAGGCAAGAAAACTTCCAGTTCTTTTCCTGCTTTCTGTTGTACATGCTAGGAGAAGACACAATGTAATCATCAGGGACAGAATACAAAATCAATGTACTTGATGTATACACAATCAAGCAATATGACTAGGATCAAAATGAAGGTGCCCAGATTTGAGGGCTGGGGTATGATAGTATATAATCAATAAGATTCAATGTACACAAAAGCAAAGTGACTTACACTGGGTAAAAAAAAAAAGCCTAACTTTTACGAGGCTGTGGCTCACGAAAGCTCATACCCTACTAGAAAATATTTTTGTTAGTCTTTAAGGTGCTACTGGACTCTTGCCCTTTTTGACTACTACAAACAGACTAACACGGCTACCCACTGTGTAGGCTATCTATGTCACCAGATGAGTCATGAAGTAAAGAATAAGGGGGGGCGGAGAGAATTAGTTTCAGACATTGCAGCGGTGGAAAAAGAAAGTGAAAGGAGAAGGAATAAGAGCTAGTTGTAAGGCCCAACAAATGTTATCCATTCCCGCCACCTTTAAAATACCGCGCACAATCCTGGTTGCTTCATCTCGAGAAGGAATACTTAATACGGGGAACACAGAAAAGGCCTCACAATGAAAAACGAAGATTTGGAAGAGAGCAGGAGTCCTGCAAGCACATTAAACACCAACAAAATTTGCTCCAGCATAAACGATCGAGAGTCTGAGCTCACTGCACTCTCACACAGCCCGAATAAAGCACTTTCAGGGCGAAAACGCACGGGCGCTTGAGCCTCCTTTCTTCCCTGTTCCAGCCAGGATCCAGCCAGGATCGAACGCACGGATGTGCGTTCGATCCTGGCTGGATCCTGGCTGGAACAGGGAAGAAAGGAGGCTCAAGCGCCCGTGCGTTTTCGCCCTCAGTCCACTTTCAGCCCACCTTAACGATCGTTCGCAAGTGGATTTTGCCCGTTCGCATAGTAAAACCCACCTTCAAAGGGCATTGAAAGCGGATTGGGAAGCGCATTATTTGGGCTGCCTCGTGAACGCTAAAACATCAGCCTTCAAACCGCTCACGTCCCGTTTTCATTCTGCTACAACAGGCCAGCACAGCTACCCCTCTGGAATTATCAGCGTAACGTTTGGAAGCGCCTCTAGAGCCCCGCGCCAGGCTCTGAAGAAGTCGTGCACGTGAGGGGAGACGCGGCGGCCCCCTCCCCCCCGCCCCCTCCCCCCCGCCCCCTCCCCGTACCTGCCATTCCTGGCGCCGTCTGCCCGGCCCGCCAGTTTACAATAGAGCCTGGCGGGGCTGCCGAGGGAGCCCCACAGGGCGCGGCCGTCCCCGCCGCTGCTCGGGCTGCTGCTGAGGTACTGGGTCATGTCTCCAGAAGCGGCACCACCCCTCGGCCGCTAAGGCGAGGCGAAACGGGCCCCTCGAGCGTCCCGTTCTCCATAGCACGGCGCTGCCGGCCAGACGACAAGGCGGGCGGGGAAATCACAAGCAGAGGCGCCGATTGGTCGAGCCGAGGGAAGGACGGTTTTTACTAATAAGCTGACGTCGGGTGAACAAGGCGGGACAGGAAGCCACGCTCTTCTTCTGGTTGGCTACAGGAAAACGGACAGTATGTCAATATGCTCCCGGCGCCTGGGCGTGACGTCACGCGAAGTTCGTTTTCGCGGGATGGCGTAGCAGGAGCGGGGAAAAGCCGTTGGTCCTTTTGGCGCCTTCGCCTCTGATAGGCTGATGGAAAGGCTCGCGGTCAGTCGTCGGCTGCCTAAGGGGCTCGAGAGCTCGTCCCAGAAAGACTGGCGAGGGCGTGAGGAGGGAAGCGGTCCTTCAGTGGCGCCGGGTGTAGGCCCGGGTCAACATGGATCCTGTCATATTTTTTTTCACAGACGCATAAATCCAGGGATGTACGTGGTAGTACATCCCCAAATCCACCTTCAGATGACAGCTCAGCTCCATCTATAAAGATCACATCCTCAAAATCATGGATTCACAGTGCTGCTGCGGAGCAAAAACATAGATCCGAGGTGTGGATCTTCAATATTTGTATAAGCAATCCTTCATACTCCTCTGTCAGCTGGGGGGAAATGCATCCGTGTCCAGACTACACTTAAAAAAAAATAATTGGCTCTGCGCTTCATGGTGCCACCAGGACATGAAAATATGAATCCACAGCATGTGCGATGTTTACATCGAGTCCAGTAGCATCTGTTGTAAAATCACAACCATGTCTGTAGACTGAACCATAAAAAACACAGATCTGTGATTAGGGTTGCCAGCTCTGGCTTGGGAAATACCTGGAGATTTTGGGAGTGCCGCCTGAGCAGGGAAGGGTTTGGGGAGTGGAGGGACTTTCGTAAGATATAATGCCATAGGGTTCACCTTCCAAAGCAGCCATTTCTGAACTGACCTGTACCACCTGGAGATCAGTTGTAATCCCAGGAGATCTCCAGCCACCACCTGGAGGTTGGCAACTCCATGACACTGCCAAGGTGGAAGAACATACATCCAAGGAGAAGATCCTTGTGATTTCTAGGTGGAATCCTACAAAAAATACTATGGAACATACTAATGCAAAAACATGGATCAAACGAGCATATCTTCTTGGACCTTAATAAGTTCTACTTTGAATATTTCAAAATATACCATAAAAATCACACATCACTGCACCACTAAAAACAGTGTGACTGGTGGGATGAAAAGTATATATAAATAATGAAACGATATAATTTATTAGAAGAGCTATATAAGAATTAAAATTATTTAAAACCGTTAAAATAGCACATTGGCATTTCTTAAAATTGATGTCTGTCACCATAAGCCAAACGCGTTTCCGTCTATATGGCTTTCCTCAGTGGTCTAGTTAAATCATATAAAAAGTATCAACCTATTCAAACTTGCACACAACTTATGCGGGAGACATATACAGCCCAGCATAAAAACCTAAGACAATACCACCAGATGTTGGTGTAATTGGTAATATATACAACCATTTACATGCCTAGTCTATTGTATATTGCCTGTATATGTAAATATATTTGTAATGTTGGTGCATGTTTTTATATGATTTAACTAGACCACTGAGGACGGCCATATAGGCGGAAACGCGTTTGGCTTGTGGTGACAGACATCAACCTTAAGAAATGCCATTGTGCTATTTTAATGGTTTTTAAATAATTTTAATTCTTATATAACGCTTCTAATAAATTACATAGGACCCACAAAGGGCCAGACCAAATGACTTCGCAGGCCTTAAACGCCCCCCGGGCCTGACGTTCCCCACCCCTGTGCTAGAGGCTGAGGTCCAGAAGACAACTTACTGCAGCTGGAACCAACAATGTGTATCATGGATGTTGTTCCAGCAAAGGCTGAAAGTGAAATGAGGCCTTAAATATGCCTTCAAGGAGGTGGAGATGCTATAGGGTTGTTAGGTCTCTATAACAGGAGACATCCTGGGAAACCCATTCATGGCCCTCGGGCACCCGAAAGGTCAGTGGGAGGAAACTGGGGGGAAATACCATAGATTTTTTGCAAATCCTAGAGCGTGACACACACACACACACACACACACACCAACATCATGGCATTATTACCAATTTTGCCAGAAGTGGCATCAGTGTGCTGGCGTGACACAGGTACCCCAGCCCCCCCCCCCCATGTTGCAGTCTGGCAGTCTTGGGGATACAGGCCCTCCCCTTCAGGAGCAGGCTGCCAGTAAAGGTGCCCTTTTACAGCGGTGAGTTTTGCAATGGGGTGTCGGGGAAATTTTCTTACCCTCCCCCTTTCTCTCGGTCCCTCGTGATTAGCTATCTCTCTGCCTGCCTCTTACCAGAAGCAGAGTTCAGAGAATTTAACCTTGCACACAAGCCACTCTTAAACAGCACACAGAACAGATAACAGTAACCATGCAGTTTTATTGGATTCACAAAAGAATATAAGACATAGGGAAAGGCAATACTTAACTAAATATATATGACAGAAAGTAACAGACTCACAGACAGACAGTAACAAAGGCCTTTGGGTCACTTCCAAAGAGAGAGACAGATGGCAACCATTCAATGGGTCTGTGGTCTCTCCATGGAAGGACAAAGGACTGGGCCTTTGGACTAGCCTTTTATAGGTTGGACCATGAGAAAGGGTCTCAAAAAAGGGCCCCCTCCCGCCAAATTCTTCAGGATATGAGTTTTCACAAATCATGGCTAAAAGTTGTTTGGAAAATCTCTTGTTCCATAATAATTCTTTCAGTGTCCAGGTCTGATAACTGATTGTTCTGTCCATCAGTCAATGTACCCAAAACAATCCCCCTCTTACGTGAACAGATAATTTGTTGCCTGCTTTAATGACCTTGCTGTTATAAACATAAATTTGGGGCATCTGATGTGGGTGATTAACTCTAAGCAATGCAATTTCCCCTGACCTTTTAGGTCAGAGTCCTAATTGGAACTAGGGTCAACTAAAAGTTAGGTCTTCCTATGGCTTTTAAGTTATAGATTAACATAAGCTACAGATTAATAAAATTGGTTTTTCTTAACCCAAACCCATTTAATATAATAAAATATAATATTTAATATAAACTAATGTTCAATACCAAAAAATTCTTGCCACATGGGGCTGAGCTGGTTCAGGGCTTTGAGGCTTGAGGAGACCCATCTGGTTCAGCAGCAACCTCCAGGGTGGAGGATACAGGGTCCCAAGTCCAAATCAGAAGGCAGGGTTGCATCCCAAGGTGAACAAACAGACTTGGGGCTCCTCCAGCACATCAGAGGCAGCTCCTTGAGGTGTCTCAGCTGTCTCCTCCCCTCTGAGGAAAGGGCTACCACAACTCAGTGGCACTCACCAGGTACTTTCTTATCACAAGTCCCAGTTTTCAGTGCACGTACCTGATGTTGGGAACAGAACAGGGGTTCTGTTGGTGTACCTCCTACTGCCCAATGGTCTCCCTGTCTGTGCTGACTGAGGTGGTCTTGGATCTGGCATGAGGTTTGTTGCCCTCGGTCAAGGCCAACCTGACAGATGTGACTCAGGACTTCATAGCTGCTATGACAACTATGGGGCTGTTCTAGAACATTCTGGTCCTACACATATTTGGTTTTCTTTGGGAATAAATGGTGTGGCTTGGTAATGGGGGAATTTTCCACTCTGCCTTTGTCATGAACTGATGATTACCTGGTAAGGTTTGGACTCATAGACACTTGGCACTTCCACACAGGTGCATGAGCCAGATAGGATGATCCACCCTAGGAGGCTGATGGGCTGGAGGGTTTCTAGGGGACTTTCCAAAATAAATGATACATACATATCTTTAGGTTACAGTATTGTATACTGTCTCTTCTATAGACTAACCCAGAGGGCCTCAGTGCACGCAAGATGCTAGGAGGAATATGAGTTGACTTCCTTGCAAGGAACCTACAGGAGTGATTTACTTTGTCTTTTCTTCTTACAGACTGACTTGAAAACATGCTGTTGAAGCATAGTGGTTTGGATTGCCGCCTCTTTGTGATAGGGCTATGCCTTTGATAGGTGCACAAGTGGGAACAGTTTGACAAATGCAGTTTTCCCCAGCAGGAGAATACTATCAGAATTATTATCAGAAAACTGATTATAAAGAACTCTCCACCTTGGAATAGGGTTGCCAACTTCCAGGTACTAGCTGGAGATCTCCTGCTATTACAACTGATCTCCAGCTGACAGAGATCAGTTCACCTGGAGAAAATGGCCGCTTTGGCAATTGGACTATATGGCATTGAAGTCACTCCCCTCCCCAAACCCCACCCTCCTCAGGCTCCGCCCCAAAAACCTCCCGCCGGTGGCTAAGAGGGACCTGGAAACCCTACCTCGGAATATACCCATGATGTGAAAAGCAACTAACCTAAACAAGAGAGAAACTGTGACAAAATGAGTGTGCTGGCCCACTAGGGCGGGGTGCTCCTGTAGCAGCACGGTGCTCTGAAGAGGCCTGCTGCAGGCGGGGCAACAGGCTGGGGTTTCTGAAGCCGAGGCTTCTACAGCTGGCAGCTGTATTAATTGGGAATGGGAGTAATAACGCAGTCCAGCAACAGTCCAAGGTCAGTCAGGGTGAAAGGCAATCCGTCAGAGCGAAAGGCAGAGTCAAGGTCGGGCCAGTCCAAGGTCAGGCAGGGAGTCCAGAAGAATTCAGGGTCGAGAAAGCAGTCCGAGTCGATACAGCGTCAGCCAGAGTGGAGTGCCGCAGGTTCGCCACGCGTTGCTTCCACAGCTTCTGCTGGCTCAGCCTTCCTAAATACTTGCAGCTGTCTGGGGGAGGCAGCTTCTGTAAAGACTCACTCACTATCTTCATGGCTGTCTCGGTTCCTTCTTTGTTGTTCCAACCTGGCTGAACGCCGGCGTTGTTCTGCCAGGACCCGGCCCATTTTCCTTCGACGAGTCCCAGGAGACATCTGTTCCTCATAGTCTCCCGGCTCCCTGGGCAGCTTCCTTGATGTTCCTGGGTCGGCCGGCGTCTGGTCTTCTTTAGGCTGCTCTATAGCCGGTGACTTTAAGGTATGTCTTGGCAATACATCGTCATCAGCTGTTTTCTCTGTCAGTGTGGGTGGGGAAGGAGGACTCTGTCCCTGGATCTGGTCTCCGTCAGAGTCTGAATCTGTTGTCAGGCAGCCTCTGACAATGAGCTGTTCAAGTTTGGTTCCATTATATGGAAGAGATGGCTATTATTGACTTTGAGGGTAGGCAACAACACTGTGAGTTTGCTTTCTCACTGGTTTGGCTATGGAAATAGAACCAAATTAAATTAGGTTTTACATTAGATCATAAATGTCAAAAGTAATGATTGCTTGTATACAGCTTCTGGAAATGTGAAGGGAAATTATGCTTATTCTCAAAGTATGATTAGCATACCTGTACATCACGTTGTTTCATAAGATTTCCCTGGAATAGATTGGTTAATATCACTAGTTGTACAGTTCACTTGCATGAACACAAAATGTTCAACCCCTTGGCTTGGCCACTAGAGAGTGGTATAAGGCTAAGAATACACAACGGTTTCAATAATTACTTCCCCTTAGTTCTACCATGGCAGTAGTTCTAATTGATAGCTATAGCTTTTGTTAAGATATTGGTAGTTCTTCTATAAAATATTGGAAGCAACATACAATAAAACCTAAATATAAAATTTCTGTTATCAATTAGACGTTTCAGTAGCAGTTTAGAAACTGGAGCTATGAAATATCCATCTAAAAATAATTTAAAAGTCTTTCTCATTTAAGAAAAACGCTCTAGCTGGCTGTTTGAAAAGGTGCAGGGATGGAGCTGGTGCACCTTTGGACTAGCACATTCCATATAGTGCCACAACCTGGATAGCCATGTATTGTGCTGTCTTCTCATTACAGTCAAGGAGAGTGTATAGAAGAGCTATAGTGGAAAAGGCAGATTTTTGAATCTGTAATTGTCGCTCTATTGTAGCCCTATATTTCTCATCAAAGTGGTGAAATGGACTAAACAAGAAGCAGCTTATGATCCGTTCTAGCAAATTTGACTCTTAAGGATTATTATTTTTAAAAAATGTTGAATGTACTGGAAGATAGAGTGCATCACATTAAAAGAAAAATAGATTAAGAAATAGGAAGATTCTTTAAACCAGTTTAAGGAAGATGTGGGGAGAGAGAACACAAATGTACTGTTTGCACATTTCCATTTGTAAACCGCATCTGAAAGACAGATGGGCTACTTTCAGGTGTTACTTTTAACTCAAGTCTGGATTTGTTGTTGGGCCTGCACAAGTGGCTCATTCTTCTTCCCCCGTCTCCCTTATTGTGGATCGAAACTAATGCCTGATACCCATGATGCACAGCAGAGGCATTTGCAGCGACAACAGAACATCCACTTGGCAATTTTCTGTGCAGTTTCCTTCCTCAACCCCCCGGCAGCTGCCACCACCACCCCACACACACACCACCAGTTAAATGTTGGTTAAAAGTCATGTTTGAACATTGCCATGTTCTCCATGAGCTCAACATCCTATTTCAGTGTTCGAGGTTTTGCAACTGAAATGTGTGTTAATGATGGAGTCTATCACGATCCGTGCGTACTGAGTGAGAGACTGCTTTCCAAAATATTCTATTGGTGTTTCAGTTTTTCTCCTTAGTCCCTTTACTTATTTTACCTCAGTAGAAATGAGACACCAGAGGTTTTTTCAAGTTAACAACCAACAGAGGTTTATTAAACACTGTACAAGGGATAGACTTGGAGGGAAAACGGTAGTTAGGGAAGGTATAGAACCAGAGCTATTTTATGTTTTTCTACAGAGAAGGCATAGATCTTAGATGGTTTAGTTAGTACAGAATTACAGTTATTAAATTAAGTTCCCAAATTCAGTTCACATAACTTCCTATATATGTTCCTATTCAGACTCTGATGCCTAGCTAACAGGGTGGTATGGAGATTATATCATCTCTCTCCCCCCAGAGAACAGAGAAGTATGGAGATTATTCCTCAAATCTCTCTTCCAGTTCTCTCTATAGATCTACTTGGAGGGCTTTAAGAGGGGAGTGGACATATTCATGGAGGAGAGGGGTATTCATGGCTGTTAGTTAGAATGGTTACTAGTCATGCTGCATACCTATTCTCGCTAGTATCAGAAGAGCATGTGGTGGAACACAGGCAGGATGGTGCTGCTGCACTCGTCTTGTTAGTGGCTTCCTAGAGGCACCTGGTTGGCCACTGTATGAACAGACTGCTGGACTTGATGGGCCTTGGTCTGATCCAGCAGGGCCTTTCTTATGTTCTTATGTACCCCACTTTTGTGGCAGTAATCCCTAAACAAAACTCCGTATCTGTAATATCTTCTTCCCAGAGCCTATTCCCTTTCAGTGACCTGAGAAAGGATCTCTTTTCCTCCCAATCTCTGCCTGTCACTCCACAGGAGTTGTTTCACAACCGCTTAGGCAAATTTGAACCCTGAGGTTCCCAAAGTCAAAACAGCTACTGAACACGCAGGTTACCAAAAACAGACTCCCTCCTTTTTTCAGAAAAGAGTGAGTTCCTTAGCTCCAACTACTCCCTGCCAGGTTTTTTTTTTTTCTGAGCTTCTCTTAAAGATGTCACAGAGTCCTTTTCACAGCATGTGATTTAATTATTGAGAAAGGCCAAAGGGGTGAAAAGGCAAAAGTGGTGATCTTTGCATTCTGATTTTTCTAGCTGCCAGTAGAATGCTCCTGGCATACTGTAGTTCCACAGGAAATTAATTCATTATGATAGGCACAGCTATGTCATCATTTTAATCAATGTGAACTTAATGGAACCACAAGCTGAGAATCTAGGGCTAACTGTAGCTCCCCATAGCCCATGTCCATGATATGTGTGAGGTTACAAAAATACATGCAATGAGTGAAGCAGATACAAATTTAATAAATACACAAAAGACAGATTTAGTGAAAACACAAAAATTACACAATTTTTAAAACATATTTAATTTTAATTTTTAAAAACATATTTAAAACACGCCTCTTTGTCAAAGCCTCAAGGCAGCATCAACATTTTTAAAACCACACTTCAATAAAATATGTATCCGTTTAAATTGTGTAATGCATGACACAGCTTTCAGAAAAAAACTGCTTGGTATCCTAATGGTTGACATTTCCTGTATGAAGAACTTTGAAGTCACAGAGCGCTGGCTGAAGACTAAGGGGAAATAGGCAGATGTTACTGGCATCCTTGGGGAAGTGATTCAGAAGTTTAATGGGGCTGCACTGGTTTCTGAATAATGTGGTGCAGCGGAGCAATGGACTTTGGCTGGACTGTGAATCTATAAATAACATTTGGAAAGTTATAGTTTGAATTAAATGACATTTTGTGATGTGCTTTCTGACCTCTTCACAGGCCTAATTACTTCTGAAGGATGATCTGCTTCGTGCTATTAAAAATAAAATAAATCTTTCCCCAGGGGACATTAGAAACCTTTTTTTCCTTTTCACTGAAATGTGGCCACATCTTGGATCTTGACAGCTGATTCTTATTTCAGTCCTCTTGAGTCTGACTCGTGTGCTTCTCAGTCCTGCAGATGGCTCAATATGTTCATTCAGCGTTAAAGAAAAAATTGATTTGTGTTGGACAAGACTATAAAAAATGGGTGTATGAATCCATCCTGTCAGGACTGTGGCAATCATTCACTGGAAGTCTCTAGGATCTTACACTCTTGCAGGGTTGGGCCTTTTCCAGCAAGGTAGTCTGTCCAAAGGGCAAGTTGAAAAATTGGCTGGGATCCCCAATCTTGTTGAAACTATGAGCACTCCCTGAATGTTTAGAAAAAAATGTCTATCATAGGAGCTGGATCCAATCACAAAATGTTGAGGTTGCAAGCCAAGCATCCTCTTATGAGGATTTTCAAATGGGTGCTGCTGCCAGACATAAAAGTCATGTTTCCTGGGCTGTACTGAACCACTTCCTGTTCAGTGAAGTAGAGGAAAGTGGAATTGGCTGTTTGCTTTGCATAAGGGATATTCCACAGAAAAAGCGGCAGCCTGGAAACAGATTGGCAGATGCCATAATGGCCACCATGCTAATGATCACTGCTGCAGACTATCAAGGCAAGCTGAGATAAATTCCAGGAAGGCAAACAAGACAGCTGCAAAGAGAGAATCTCATAGCAGGATTAGGAAAAACAAGGGACGAGAACAGTGCTTTCAGAGACATGGCCACAGGCAAGGCCAAGGAAGTTGTATACAATGGGACCCTTCTTCTCAATAATCTTGAAGAAAGGACCACTTCTAAATTTAACTTTTCAGGACTTGTTAAAGAAGTTCATACTAATGCTCCCCTCCCCAAATTAAATGCAGTTTACATCATAGGCACATGCCTATCTTTTTCATTTAAATATTTTCAATTTTGCTATATATTTATAAGCAAAATGTTGCTCTACATTCAACAGGTCATGATACATATTTAACAGATCAACACTTTTTCAGATTTGGCAGATTCACATGTGTTTAGGCAGTTACTACAGCATCCTAGCAGGCTTCTCTAGCCTTGGCAGCTTTACCAACTTTCTCAGTAGATCTGACTGCAATGAATCTAGCAGGGATGCTATTGTTGCTATGACAACTAAGCACTTTGCTCAGACCTTGGAGGCCTACAGGTCTTGCAGGAGCCAGTGGGTGGAGTTGGGTAGGGTGTTGAGCCCTTTAGTCTGCAAACTGTGGACACTCCCTAGCCCCTGAAGTAGGGAAAAGAAGAGAAAGCGCAAAATCCTGTAACCCACCAGTGGATAAAGTAATTGCCCACAGTGTGAGAAGCTGTGAAAACCTGAGTTATTCCATGCTTGCCTTTTTCTCTGATATAGCCTCAATTCGCTCAGAATCCAGGTATTCTTCTAAATGGTTTGATTCCTAGGCATCATTTCAATTCTTTATATAGCCATGGGAACTTTGCTAATTTATAGCAGTTTTTCAATTTTTAATGTAGCCCTTTTAGGTTTGAACAAATATAAAGCTATTGTTTCACCTGGCTTGAAAGTATGGCTCACGATGATGTGCAATCTGCTTTTCTCAGTCACCTGCCTCCCCTTTTACCATTATCCCAATAATCCCTTATTGAAAGGTACATATGTACCTCTATCAGTGTTAACCAGTTTTTCTTTTCTTTCTTTTTGGGTGTGTGTGTGAGGGGGGGAGATGGCTGAGTTCTGAACACATGAAACTGCCTTATACTGAATCAGACCCTTGGTCCATCAAAGTCAGTATTGTCTACTCAGATCGGCAGCGGCTCTCCAGGGTCTCCTCAGGCAGAGGTCTTTCACATCATGTACTTGCCTAGTCCTTTTAACTAGAGATGCAGGGGATTGAACCTGGGACCTTCTGCATGCCATGCAGATACTCTGCCACTGAGCCACAGCCCCTCCCCAGTAGGCACAGTAACATGGGAGTAACTTTCCCTAAACATAAACTGTGTGTTGTGAAAATTAATGCTGGTATGCCATGTTTCTGGAGCTTGGGATAAATCTTCCTTTCACCTGGAGCATTGGTAAGAACTCCTTGCAAGAAAAGGGATGTGCAGGTGATGTTTCCTATGCAGAAAAATGTTGTGCATTGCATAAGAACTAGATGTTGCCCCAAACAGGGCTAATGCTGACATAGCATTTGATGGACTCTATAAGCACCTAAAGCTTAACAGAAAGTGGAAATACATAGACTGGAAAAAGTATGACCCAATGACATTGAGGCTGGGCTGAGATGCAAAAAGGCAAAGAATCCGAAAAGCCACTTGGAATCCAGGTGGCTTTTGACTTCCAAGGAGCAGTCTTAGGCATGGCACATGTAAGGCAGCTCCATAAAACAACTCCGGAAAGGTTTGTGGTTTGAGTCTGCCTGTGGGTATCCTACTAGCTATGCTCTGCTGGAATACAACCAGAAAACCACTAAAGATTTTTTATGTGAAAGGTATCTTTATGTACATCAGTCAAAGCAATTACTTTTTTGGGGAGGGGGGGGAATGCATCTTAAAATACTCCAAGTAAGAGAAGCCTTACTATAAAAAGCAAACATGGTAGCTGACAGTTGAAAAGCAACTTTCGCATCAACCCATTTCATTAAGTTTAGAAAAGAAGTAGCAAAAAACTAAATTGTGGGTGATACGGATGTTACCACAGCCAACTTTCATGTTGCATCTTGCTATTCCTTGTAAAAATTCCATAACACTATCAGGAAACAGGATCAATCACGATCTTCTTCCTCTATTATAAAAGCAGTTTCATTCTGAAATCATTTGATTTTTAGTTCTGTTTTAGAGGGTAGCTTGCACTTTGAAAGAATTGTATGAAGTTTTGTGCCTACAGTGATTACACTACTGGAGTGGAGTTAGTCAATCTGCTTACATTTGCAGGAAAATAAAACACAGTACAGGATGCCATGTCCCAGTTCAAACCCTTTCCCTGAAGACTTGCGTGTATTACTTTTTCCTATGATGAAGTCTTACAGAAGGATTTATTTGTAATTCCTTCCAGAACAATTACCTAGAACATGTTATTCAGGCTTGTGGTTTCCTTTCTAGTAGACAGGTTTCTTACATTGTAAGAAACTTACAATGACTAGTGCTCTTAAGAATTACCATACTGATGTGGGGGTGGTACAGCAGACCATAAGAATCTTCATTTTCAAGCCAAGCTACACATTATATGGAGTTCCATATAATTTCTGCCTACTTTAAAAAAAAATTTAAAACAGTCACTTCATCCTACAACTGGGAATACAGGAAGGATGCACTGGGGGTGCTTAACTATTTTTTTTCTCACAAAGTTGTCCCCATCAAACTACCTTACTCTCAGGAAAACATACGGGGGCATGCATTTTAGAAAGAAAAGAAGGAAGGTCAATAAAAAAAGATGGGGAAAGGGGTATAGAACTTCATGTCCTGGAGTCGTATCTAGTCCAGGCGTTCCAAACATGGCAACTGCCAACACCTTCCTGTCACCCAACAAGTGTTTTTAGAAAGTGCGTGGGGATTTTGCTCAGTAGGCTACTGATTGGCCAATGGAGACCTGATTGGCTGAGCAGATTTTTAAATAGCATTGCTTTCACTAGCAGCTGCCATCATAACACAAGGATCTTCACTGTGACTGAAGGTAAACTGTGTATGCAATATTTTTTTTTTTAAACATTGTGTTAATTCTTAAAGGCGCCCTATTAGACAGAGCTACTACCTGAAATGTTGGTGTTACTATTAGAATTATGCATAACCTCATTTCCTGACACTTTGTGGTTGGTGCCATCTCCCGTGGCAGTAGGGCTGCCAGTTCCGGGTTGGGAAATACCTGAAGATTTTGGGAGTGGAGCCTGAGGAGGGCAGGGGAGGGGAGGGATTTCAGTGGGATACAATGCCATAGAGTCCACCTTCCAAAACGGCCATTTTCTCCAGGTGAACTGATCTCTGTCGCCTGGAGATCAGTTGAAATAGCGGGAGATCTCCAGCTACCACTTGGAGGTTGGCAACCCTTTGTGGCAGCCATTTTGTGATTGCACCAACTACCCAGTGTCAGAATTCCAAAAGTGCCCACACTTGGGGACCTTGACATTCAATTATCAACAGAGGCCAGTTGATACCTCTGGATAATCACAAGGTGGTGGCTGTCCCTCTCAGTCTTCAAAATCTGGTATTTAACAGCACACACTCTCTGTACGTAGATATCCTATTTAGCTATCATGATAAATTTCTAGTGTAATCCTTAACAGAATTCCACCTTTCTTAGCCCATTGACTTCAATGGATGCGGATGGGTGTAACTCTGCTATCCTCCCACTCTGGTGGCTGCATGTATTTAGCCCATCACGGGGTTCTGATTATTCATCAGTAATTTTAAATAGGCAATAGGCTTGCCAGGTCCCTCTTCGCCACCAGTGGGTGGTTTGGGGGTGGAGCCTGAGGAGGGCAGGGTTTGGGAAGGGGAGGGACTTCAATGCCATAGTGTCTAATTGCCAAAGCGGCCATTTTCTCCAGGTGAAATTATTTCTATCGGCTGGAGATCAGTTGTAATAGCAGGAGATCTCCAGCTATTACCTGGAGGTTACAAGTCAAACAACAACACGTAGGCTCTTATATACTTCAATATCTATCAGCCAAAACACTATACAACTATATTCCTCTGTATTAATATACTATCATACATTACAATATTCACATTCGCAAAAACAAAACCATGAATATCCTCTCCTTTTTAAACATTTTTACATGCCCAAGTATATACATTCCATATAAAGACCGGGAAGAAAATAGAATAGTCCTTCTCCCAGGCTAGATGCCGTTCGAAGCCAACAGAAAGTCCCCACTGACATCAAAGACAAAAGTAAAGGTGGACAGCAAACAAGAACGCTGGCAAATACTAGACGTGACCCCGGGTAGGTACGCGTTTCAATGCTTCTTCAGTAAGCCAGTCGTGGTGTGATCCACAGGGGGAGCTTATCCACTAGTAATATTTGCCAACGTTCTTGTTTGCTGTCCACCTTTACTTTTCTCTTTCACATCGGAATTTGACGCTCTGCCTCCACTGGAGTTCGACGCCCGCTTTCAGGAGCTCTGCGCTTGGCGGGGACTTTCTGTTGGCTTCGAACGACGTCTAGCCTGGGAGAAGGACTGTTCTGTTTTCTTCCCAGACTTTATATGGAATGTATATACTTGGGCATGTAAAGATGTTTCAAAAGGAGAGGATATTCATGGTTTTGTTTTTGCAAATGTGAATATTGTAATGTATAATAGTATAATAATACAGAGGAATATAGTTGTATAGTGTTTTGGTTGATAGATATTGACATATATAAGAGCCTACGAGTTGTTATTTGACTTGTAATTATCATATATTTGCAGCACTTCTTTATATCACCTGGAGGTTGGCAACCCTAATTGGTAACTACCTGCATATCCTAAATTGCTCAGCATCAAGCCCCAGTGACTGGCCTTATGACATTTTTATACCTATCTTCTAATGTTTGCAGCTACAGGTCATGTTGTATGTGTGTATGTGGGGGTGTTGTATAGGCTGTTTACATTGGCTTATATCTAATGGCTGTTTTTTAATGTAAAAAGAACACTTACATAGGAGGGAAATACTGGTTTCTGCTGACTCCTCCCCCCCAGCAGACTCCCACAATGTGCCCCAGTGCTGTTCCTAGAAGCCCCCTGGACACTGACGGCAGCATTAAAGGGGGGCAGTCATATTCTGCAGACTCGGCTGCACTTACAGTTTTCACTTGATAAAAAGCCCTTATGCCCACTATGTGCATGGATTAAGTATTTTCCTCTGCCTTGTCCTATGGCTGCCAGACAGTTTACCAAATAACCTGTTGGTTGTAAAATCGGAAAGGGAGAAACTTGAATCAACTAGGACTAACAGAGACATTTTGATACTTGAAGGAAATCTTGATTCCTGCGCTTAAATTGAGTTTGGCCCACTAGGAGGCCACTCTGAATGAAAGGCTACACAGCCCTGCTCTTGTCTACTTCTGTTCCTTTCAGTAGTCCTGCTCTGGATCAAATCGGTCTCTTTCGTGGCTGCTCTTACATGACTGCCAAAATCTCCTGCATAAGGCAGCCGTGTCATCTTGTCCATCAGCTGGGCTACCTGTGGGTAAAATGAATTTACAGTAATCAATTCACAGAATCTTCATGCTGTTTCTGATCCGGCCAGATTACAGACTCCTGAGCAGAGAAGTGAGTACCATTGCACAAGGTACTACAACAGACACCCCATATACTTAAGATTTACCCACAAAATCTTCAGAGTTGCTTTTGTGTATGGTCTGTTCTGATTAAGGTTGCCAACCTCCAGGTACTAGCTGGAGATCTCCTGCTATTACAACTGATCTCCAACCGATAGAGATCAGCTCACCTGGAGAAAATGGCTGCTTTGGCTCCTCAGGCTCCGCCCCAAAAACCTCCTGCCGGTTGAGAAGAGAGACCTGTATCTCCAATACAGAACACTGGGGAATTGCCAAACATTTCTTCCCCACAAACTGAAACGAAACACATCAAAAAACAATGGAGAAACTGGACACTTCTGCTTTAAGGGGGAGGGGAACCCAAGTAGGGGATGTAATATCTGAGACTAGGAAAACCCCTATTCTTTCCCTTGTCTATAATATAGAGCAATCTATTGTTTAGAAAATGTACATGCGGTAACTTGTAGTTTTCTGGAATTTGGAGTAAAAACTGCTGCAATCCAGCAAAGGGAAACACTTTTGGGGGAAAGTCAGTCATCCTAGGAGCTATGCAAATATTACAGTACAGATGGTGACATTTTGAACATGAGTTAGGTCAGTAAAATTTTTAAACAATAACAATAGTTGCCAATGATGGATAAACTGGGCAAGGATCTATGACTTCAGATATTTAAAAATACTGAATTCAGATATTTAAAAATACAGTGCTGCACTCAGCCTGATCTTAAAAGTTTATTTAGAAGTAAATGCCACAGATTACAGTGACTACCATCATATAAGGATGCAGAAATTCAGCAGGAAAAGCCTTTTTCAACTTTTTCTCTCCATGTTTTCAAAAACCTTAATCTGATTTGCTTGTATGGGTGCAGATGCTGGTGAAAATATAGCCAGTAAAGCAAGAATAAATCCTAACTACAGCAGGGCCTGGAACTTTGGGTACATCTAGTGTTCAGAGACTGGTCTACAGAGTAGCATGTCCTGGAACTGCCTTCTGGCAGTAATAATTTGCTGCTGCAAATGTTCTGGCAGATGAAAGTGTTAGACAGGGAAGACTTAGGTTTATAACCCAGTATCCAAAGGGTTACCTGGCATGGTTTTATTATGGGAATAAGCCTGGGGGATCTTTGGTCTCACACTCTCCTTCCATGCACAGCCACTTTTGTGGAAAACCAGAGTTCTGCCCCTGAGGGTCTAGCAACACTTTACAAAGCTTGTGGTCAGCTCTAATCCACCATGTGGACTTTCAATCAGACATGAGTTGCAAGTTCCCCACTAGGAACCCAGTTCCAAGGTGCATGGGGCTTGGTTCAGATCAGGACCATGGCACATGGGGAGTAATGCTTAGGTCCTCCTCCCATGCTATCTTCCTGACTTGAAATTGCCCCAGGAGATATTTGTCCTATTGAGGAAACCTGTCTGTACCCCCGTCTGAGCACATGAAGTCTCCAACAAGGCAAATAGCACCTCCTGGAGCCATTTCAGCTCAGAAAACAGGGCATGGGGGAGAAGGCTTACCGTAAGTATCTTCTACCCAGGTGTCAGTGTCCTGACCAAAATGAAGACGTGTGCCTGGGAACTCAGTTCCCAGCAGGAAATTCACAACTCACTTCTAATGTAAAGGTCTCATGGAAGACAAGGACACAAGTTGAGAACTTTGTAAAGTATAGTTAAGCCCTAAATCACACACCATGGTTTGTGTTCTTCCCTCTGAACTAGGATTCTAAACTGGTTTAATCGTAGTTGGTAAGGAAGAGAAAAAGACATGGTAGTACGATTTTGACACGGTCACAACAGGATTGTCAACGTTCAGGTGGAATGTGCCAGTCTCCCAGAATTACAAATGATCTCTAGACTACAGTGATCATTTCTCCTGAAAGAAATGGCTGCTTTGGAAGATTGACTCTATGGCATTATACCCCATTGAGGTCCCAACCCCTCCCCAAACCCCACCCATCCCAGGCTATTCACCACACCAGAAAACTCTGAGATCAACTATGTACTAAACATAAAATATAGCTGAACTCTAATTTAATTGTACAATAGCTACTACAAGCAGATATGCAGCTAAGAAACCATTATCTATGTAAGATGGCTAGCAACCCATTTCAGCTTGCTACCCTGAGAATAAGCCCTGAAGTCCAAGACTTGGCAACCCTATGCAGATTTGTACCCTTCAGTGTGTCAAAAAAAGGTATATCCATCTGTAGGGGCTATTAGTATACAATGGCACACTCATATCTGCCATCAAGTGTACATTCATCATAGATTTAAGTCCAAATCCAGTTCCTTCAATAGCATACATATATAATACAAATGTTTGCAAAGGGACTTGAGAGAAATGCAACTTGTGTTGTTGTTTTTTACTTGTGAAAACTAACATGTTTGTTTCTGGTATTATATGAACTAGAATATGAATCTGACCACAATAGAGGCTACAGTACATCTGGAACAAGCTGTAGATCCTCCCCTCCCCCATTTCCAATTGAGCTATCAGGGGTTCTAATCTATACCTGCACTGTCAAATGTGGTTATAGCATTTCCCTAGCAAAAAAAATTAAAATAAATAGGCATCATGTTCAGCATCCTCTGCTAAAGGAAAAAACAGACGGCAGAATCCACCAGTCTTGCGTGAACCTTCTTTGGTTGGCAGAAGCGGCTCCCTGCCCTCCTGCTCAACTTTCTGTTTCATGCGTGCTTTCTTTTTCTGGGAAGCAGCAGCTGCAGTGACAGGTCCAGTGAGTTTCTTGAGAACTGGATCCTGGCAGACTCTGCTCTGTTGGATGCTTGACTTGCCCTCCCACGCTTTCCTCGTTTCTCAGAAAAGCCTGGAAACCAAAAGGTGAAAGGAGGGGGCAGTGGAAGTTGCTCAGACCATGTGCATGCCTCAGCAGTCCAGGAAGAGAAGTGAGTAAGTAGCCTGTCATATTTAAGTACCACCGGCTGTTCCTCTTGTGCAGTTTGGGAGCAAACAACTGGAGTTTCTGCAGGCAGGAGTGAAGGGTAAGTGCTGTTTTCATATCTGTCTCTGGAGCAAGACATGACGTGTCGCAGGGCTCCTAGCACAATGCGTGTGAGGGTTCTGCCCCCAAATCCTCTTCGTTTGAGCCCAGACTTTTGGGAAGGTTTAAAAGCTGAGGGTTTTTTAATTAGCAGATTTTTGTTTTAAGTGCCATCAATTAGCATTTTTCAAATTGAAATAACATGCTTAACGGAGCAAGTCTGTTCTTGCAAAATAAAAAGAAAGAAGGAAACAAGAAAGATTTCCTCTCACAAGATACAGACAGGCGTTAAGCTGCTTTGCCAGTTGTGGAGAAGGATACTCATTTCAAACAGTATTTTTGTTTTGCTTGTTTCTTTTACCAGAGGTTCAGGATGCATTTGTCAAAGATCTATTGTTTCTGTGGACAGTGAAGGAAGGGCAAGAGGTGCTGTGTCAAGATACAGGAAGATGGACTGTTTAGGTTAGTTTGGGGAAAGATTTATTGGGAAAGAAAGGCTTCCTGCTATAGGAAAAGTCAGTCAGTGGCACAAATGACAAAATGAGGTTAAGCTGTTTGGGTAAACATCTGTAAGGGATAGTTAGGGTATAATTAGTACTTATTGGAGGATGCCTTGAACAAGAATTCAAATCCAAGCTTACTGGGGAATTGGCTGGCCTAGCCTTCACAACTCACTATTTTAAGCCTCAGTTGCCTATCTGTAGAGTGGGAATAAAAATGGACACGTTTTGTAGATAGCTTGACTGAAATGAGGATTATCAAGAACTGAACAGTTTAACCAATAGTATATCATGTACAGATCGAAGCCTTCTTTCATTTTTGTGGGCAGGGGGAGAAAAGGGATGAGGATATAGATTTAAAAGGATGGTCTCAATCTTAGATTCCTGTGCTGCAGTCATCAGGGAAGAGCCATGTGCTGAAGATCCCAGGGGGAAATGTTGAAAACTCTAGTGTAGAGATAGATAGTAGGACATTGAGTGGGAAATAGGCACCAGTGTGTAATCTTAAAGCTGGAAGTTATACTACAGGAAGGACCTCCTTAATTCAGAAGTACTGTAACTCTGTATACTAACTGCAGGGAAGCAACAACAGGTGAATGCTATTGCATACATACCCAGTTATGGGATCTTCCCCGTTTCCAGTGGCTAGTTTGGCCTCTAGAGTGATTCACAAGAGCTCCAAGACTTCTTCCATTTCCTATATACTATTACTTATCTCCACTCTGTATTCTTTACCTTTTTTGCTTAAATGTTGCCAGAATGAGCCTTACTTAGGCTGCTTCCGCATGGAGGATTTGCTCTGCCTTGGCTCTAAAGCTGGGGTGAAGCATCCATAAAACATCATCCTCCAATCATTTTTCCATGGCTTTCCTCCAATGTCTTCCAAACTTGTTTTGCCTCAATCTTTCCAGAAATAACTGGAGTCAAGCAGGTTTCCCCATAGTATGGATGGGAAGGTGAGGGTTTCTTTCTTTCTTTTTTTAAATATATTTTTTTATTTTTATAACATAAACACATAAAACAAAACAAACAAATACAATAAAGAAAAAAGAATACAAAAGAATATCAATTATATGACTTACTTAATACAATCAAAATTGCAAAATTACAAAATTCAAAATATCCTTTTGACCCACCACCCACCGAAAAAGTGACCCGTCACCAGGCTTCCGGAGAAGTTTAAAGATTACATTATTAAACTAAACAGTTTATTAACAATAAAATAAAAAAAAGTTAAACTTATTTCTATAACTCATTAACTAAAATAGTAAAATCCATTTTTGCCAGTTTATTCATGATAAGCCTGTCTTATTGTATCAATATTCAATCACAATAAAACAGTAGGAAGTTGAATGATTCAAAGCAGTTTGTTTTATTGGCCAATACACAAAAAGCCTGGTGAAAATTGCCTGAAGCGCAGGACAATTCACACCCACATCAAAGGGTTGCAAGCATGAATATAGACTTTGATAATGGGTGGTTACAGAGGCGTAATACACACGTAAGACTCAACTGCCCAATACTTGGGACAGTCTAAATTAGAATACCCGGCCTATCCCAACTTGAAGGCGGTTACAGAGAAAGTTATGATCTCATGTCCACTAAGAGCAAGAAGACTCTACAGTGTCAGGTGCTGCTATGTTTGATCCTAAGCTACTGAAGTTCTTATCTTGGATCCTGGCATTTGCCAAGGCTAACTAAGGGAGTGTTCCTAGCTGGCCCTTATGAGTGGGGGGGCTAGCTCATGAAAGCACACTGGGGCCTTCTATGGATTCTTTAATTAACTTCTAACAGCAAAGCTGGGCCTCTTATACTCAAGGCCTTTAACATATATGTGCTTGGTGTAACTTTAATCATAGATGCCAACTCTTATATATTGAGTATGGCATATTCATACGTGCAGATTATACTTTATTGATTACAAAGAATATATTTCAAATCAAAGAATACATTTCCCATAGCAAATAATGATTTCAGGCCAATATGTGACGGCCTTCGCCCATGTTTTTTTTTTATTCTTCCATATCTTTTCCATGTAGGAATTCTGTTAATTTGGCCATCCGCATATAAATCCATAATTTCTCTCTCCTGTCACTAATTGAAGGTTTATTTTCTTGCTTCCAAACTTTGCAGCAGCAAAACTATATTAGCAAATGACCCTGTCTTTTTTATCCATTTTTTCTTGAGGAATCCCCAGTAAACAAAATGCTGGATTTCTTTTTACTCTCATATTAATCAAATTATTTATTATTAATCAAAAAAATTTATTACTTTCCAAAAAATTTAAAAAATTTTACATAGCCACCATGCATGCATAAAAGTTCCTCTTTCCTTTCCACATTTCCAACATAAATCCATATCTCCTTTTTTCATTTTACTTATCATCACGGGAGTTATATACCATCTATAAAACATTTTATATAGGTTCTCTCTAATTTCATTGGTTATTGTAAATTTGAATTCTTTCTTCCATAAATTTTCCAATTTTTCCAAATCAATATTATATCCTAACTCCTTCATCCATTTCACCATTACTGGCTTTCTTTTCCTCCACCACCCATCACCAGCAGGCTCTTAAAAATGTGTGTAAAGTGCCATCAAGTCACAGCCAACCTATGGCAACCCCAGCAAGTGGTTTTCAAGGCAAGTGATTAATCAGAGGCAGCCAGAAGATGCCAGTGCCTTTCTCTGCAGAGTCTTCTTTGGTGGTCCCTCTTCGAAATACCAACTCTGCTTAGCTTCCGAGATCTGACGAGATCAGACTATACCATGCTGCCTTCTCTTCTCCTTTAAAAAAGGGTGGTGGGCATATCACTACAGCAATATACCTATTACCAATTTTTAAGCCTACAAAAAGGACTCTGGTGTCAAGGGTGGGGAGAGGAGGGGAAGAACGGCAGACACAAGGGGATACCCCGAAGTGGCCCCTCAGCAGCCACTGCAAATGTCTCTTCATTTGCAGTGAGCACAATGGACTTTGGCCCTGTGAGGAAACAACCTTAGTTTCATTGCATTAAATACAGGTTAAATCATTTTAAGTTTCATCCACACACAGGACTGTTCCATCTGGTCCAATTGTATGAATTGGCACCCAGGGGTAGCATACTGCTCCTTCACCAGCTTCACTCTGCCCAAATTGTGTGAAGCCCCGAGCTCAGAGCTGCTACTTCCCATTGCAGCACAAAAAAATGGCCTCAGGAGGGGGAAAAAACCAAGAAAAACGTTACTGTTTACAGCAACTAACTGTATCTGGGGGAAGTCTCTTGTACTTCAGGAAAAAAAGCCCTTGGATTATCAAAGCTGTGACAGGAACAAGTTTGTTCACTCTCCCTACTCATCTTCTTTCAGGGTTCAAGTACATGAGCACAGTCTGATTGTTCAGTCATTACCTCCCCCTCGGGTGGTCAGGCAATTGCTTGACATGGCAGTTGTGGATGCCTCATTGATCGAACCCAAAGCAAGTTAGGCAAAGGTATGCAGTCAGAGTGGGCTCTGCAGAATATAAACTTTGGTTGCAATGAACAGATGTAGGTAAGGTATGCCTAAGGAAATGAAGCCAGTGCAATTCATACAATGTAATGCCTTCTAAACCTGCTGCCAAGCTACCTTCCTAGCCCCTTCCATTTGTTATGCTATCTTAGGTTAGTCTCTACCCCCGAGGTCACAAATGAAAGCTTACCTGGAAACTGCACCTTGTTGGGACTGAATCTCTTGGGTAAGGAAATGCTCTGAAAAGCCCGTCTCCTCAGCAGGCTCAGAGGTGTCATCTGGAGAAAGGGTGAAAACTCATTTCCACTCCAGTATTCTGGGCTTTCTGAAGAGAGACTTGCATGTGCCTGAAGCTCCATCCTATTAGAAATATGTTACTGTTGGGCATTTATATGTTGTTGGCCCCCTCTGCTCTCTGCTTTCAGGTTTCTTAGGAATGATTTGTGGAGTTAATTGCTACAGGTTCTGGTTTCTGATGGCACTAAAGACCCCTTCTTTTATTTGAAAACCTCTGTGTGCTTCCTGTATTTCATGCTAACATGAAATACATTTCCTATTTCTTAAAGTCCTGAATAGCATGTAGTTTTAAATAGTGGCATTCAAATGTTGCCAACTGCAGCTTGGGAATTTCCTGGAGATTTGGGAGCAGAGCCTAGAGATGGCAGAGTTTGGGGAGGGAAGTGAGCTCAGCAGGAATGTCTTTAGAAGAGACTATCTTCTAAAGCTGCCATGTCCCTCCAGGGGAACTGATGAGTCTGGAGATCAGGTGAAATTCCAGGAGAACTCCAGGCCCCATGTAGAGAATGGCAACATGCCAACACTTCCTGTTTGGCTAAAAAACGTTTTTCCTCCCCCCTCCGTATCAGACATCTCTAGCAACAACTGTACTTTGCTTTCTCTGGCAGATGGAAACTCCAACTACTAAAACTCCGGCATAGCTGTTTGGCTCTGAGAACTGAATTCCATAGGCTTTGGGATTATAGAAACGCCCCATGGATTCAGTTCTACAGCTTGACAGCAACTGAACTCCAAGAAGCTGGGCCTGACCTCTCATATCACCAAGCAAACCTGTCAAAGCTGATGGACCTACAAACCAATCCATCTCTATAGCCTGTATTAAGCAGAAGATGTTGCTCTTAACACAGCAGAAGTGGCTTTCCCATCGGAGCAGCTACATACATCATCCTAGGCTCTGATGAGGTGTTGCAATACCTTGGCATTGCTCCATGATCCACAGAGTTTCTGTGGATATGTTACCGTAAGTAGGCAGTCTCCACTTTGGTTGGGGGAATTAGCTGGGGATAGAGTGCGAGAGGAGGTAACTGGGATCTATAACCTCTGTATACCAGGACAGTCCTGGGTGAAAACTCTCAAATGAGCAGGCAGTTGCATAATTAAAATTGGTTTTATTAAGTAATAAAATATATTTTAAGCAATGAACACAAAGCATACAAAAGCTAAGAGAAAAGTGAGGAAGCTGGATAAGGTTACAAGGATGGGTCTTGAAGGAATGTCCAGGGAAAGCGGCGCTGAAGAAGAAAACAACCAGCATTTCCAGGAGCAGAGGAAGAGCCCACATGCAAGTAGGGGTACATGCATGGATCCAGAACATACACATATACACTATGAATGGCCAAAGGACCAATATTTATACCCTAAAATGGGTCATGAGACAGTATGAGGTAAGCTGGCAGGAAAGCCAGAGACAAAGAATTGATTGCTTTTCTGGGGTTTGAACAAAAAGGAAAGGCATGATGAATCATTAGGACCCAAGAGAATGCCTGGACTATTCTCTTGAATACTGATTGACTGCTGGAACGGGTGCAGATAGGGTAAGTAATGTTCTGCTTGGAAAGCTGTTTGAATCACCTTAGGGTGACCCAATGGGAATTAGCTATCCCCATTGTCCAGCCAGGCACACCAGGGGGAAAGTTCAGCAGTCAACCACCTTCCTGCCAAGGCTTGACACACAAGATGGATCCCAAATCTTCCTCCAAAAATGGATGGAGGGACATCCATCTTGTAGGGAGTAATGTGTTGCTCTTATGCCACTCGTTGGCTCCTGTGCCTTTGTGGCACCCCTTAGTGGGAGGAGGAGTTTGACCGCTTACAAAAAAGGTAGGAAAACCAGTGTCATACAGTGGAAAGTTGGAAGGCTAAAGTCTAATACAAGGCTCTTCTGTCACAGAGCTTGCATACACTTATCTCCTCCAATATGGCTATGCTACCCCCCAAGGTAACACATACTCGGAAAAGATTTGGGCAACTCAGGAAATTGAATTTGCCCAGGAGCGCTGGGTCTTTCCCTTGGCGGCTCTTCTCTTTAGGATGCAATTACATTTCATCGTTTTATCACTAAAATTGCACTCGCACACAAAAACAAGGTGGGGGCGGCAGCTGGAGAATGGTGATCGCAATGCTGTTGAAAAAAAAGTGGCCACGTGGCTGCTTATTTCTGCAGTCTCCATTGAAAGGGAAGAGGAGGAGAGCTTCTGTCCTTTGCTTTCCACACTTGTTGCATTGGGGGTGGGCTTTAAACAGTTTACCTTCTAAGGAGTTGCCAGGGGACCTGAATAAAAGGGGTGGGGAGGGGTGGGGAAATGGGCACAAGGAAGTAAGAATAGCTTGGAAGAGGCATCTTTCCAGTGAAGGGCATAAGCACTTCTCCTCCACCACCTTTTCAATGGCAACTGGAGAAATAAGCAGCTGCATAGGTGAAGTTGTGAGTATTTAAGCCAGGGATGGGAACCTCAGGCCCGGGGGCCATATGCGGCCCCCAAGGACATTTGTGGCCCTCGGGAGCTCCGTGGCCCTGCCGCAGAGGCAAGGCGCAGGGTGGCCCTCCCCGAGGGTGTTCCTGGGGCCGCGGCTTGCAGGGGCGCTGTGGCGCCCTTTGGACCTCTTCTCGCTGACTGTTGGCCGACAAGGGGAGGGGGAGGGACACTTCCCCCAAGGCTGCTCCCTACAGCCGCGGCGTGCAGGAACACCGCAGCACATTGTAAGCCCCTCTCACTGCCTGTTGGCTGTTGAGCAGGAAGGGGGGGGGGAAGAGGCCGGCGGCTCCTGGCAGCAGAGCATGGATGCGGGAGCCGATCGAGTTTTTTGGGGGGGTTTTGTGGACTCTGGAGGGGGAGGGTATGGAGACTGGGGCCCGGTCGCGCAGGGCTCTGTGCACCGCTGTGTGTGTGTGTGTGGGCGGGGAAGGCTGGGGCCCGGTCACGCGGGCCCGGCGAGGGCGGGATTGTGTGTATGTGGGGGGGAAGGCTTTTCTCTCTTTTCTTCCTCTTTTTCTGTCACTCTCCTTTCTCTCCCTCTCTTTCTCCCTCTTTTTCTCTTTCTCTCCCCCCCTCTCTCCATTTCTTTCTCCCTTTTCCTCTTTCTCTGTTTTCCTTCCTCCCTTGCCTCGTTTGCTCGGGCCCACCGCTGGCTGCCCTCCCGCCTGGGGGTGGGTAGCGGGGCGCTGTGCAGGCCTTCTCTGTGTGTCCTCCCCTGGGGTTGCCAACCTCCAAGTGGTGGCTGGAGACCTGGCAACCCTAGCCTCTCCCTCCCACACACCGGGAGATCTACACCTGGTATGGCCCCTGAATTATGTCATAAATGTGCAAATGGCCCTTGGCAGGAAAAAGGTTCCCCACCCCTGATTTAGGCAATCTCTTGATAATCCAGCATTCCCTAACAACAACAAAAAATCAGGCCAGCTTTGCTCGTTGTGGAATGACCAAAAATTCAGCCTCATGGTATCCCAGCATTCTCTCCTTCCTGCACTGGCAAAAAACAAAAATGGGTTCAAGAGAAGGTGTTGGATGAGGAAGGGAGCGGCGAGAATGGGTGTGGGGAGACAAACCCAAATCAACGATTCACAGGACTAGCCGTCGAATTGGGCTCAACCCAGACGATAACCTCGTGGCAAAGCAACATCCTAAAAACGTGGGGGAAACGTGAGTTCTCAAGGTCAAGGAAAAACGTGCAAGTGAGTTCTCAAGGTCAGGAAAAACGTGCATAATGAAAACGAAGCCCTGAAGAAGTTGGAGAGTGAATGCGAGGGAAATAACCTATGCATAAAAGGCCAGAGTTTGACTACAAGCAATGCTCCCAGTGGCCTCTGGTGGCAGCACAGAATAAACCGCTTGTTAAAGGGAATGGTTGGGCTAAAGTTGGAGAGAATTCCTCATTGAGGTCTAGCAGCTTGACACTAAGGCCAGCTAGATAAATCCCCCAGGATAAAAATAAGGGTCTGCAGAGTAATTTTACCAAACCCACACCTTGGTGACAGCAATTAAGTTACCCATGTCTTGCAAATACGCAGGTTGATTACTGCAATGTATTGTATATGCAATTGTCTCTGAAAAACGTTTGGAAATTAACTGGCTCAGAATACAGCAGCTTGGTTGTAAGCCTGGATTTCCTTAGCATGTATTTATTTTTCTAGTACCAACTAACATCAGCCTAAATCCAACCACGTAGTTCCTCCAATGGAATAGCATTTGCATTCATGGGGAAAGCAATTACCTCCCTCCTAATGCAGACCCTGACCTTATGCTGTTTGTGGTTCCCTGCCCCCCCCCCAATAAACAAAATTTGGGGTCAGTGGGCAGAAGCAGGAGGGGGGAGCAGGAAAAAAACTGCTTCATGAAGTTTGCAGTTGGAGACACACCACAATCTCATGCTCGTGTGGACCTGTAAGGAAGAAATCTGGACTAGTGACAGGGTATTCAAGTGCAGTCTCTTTCCATCCAAAGCTGCTTGGAAATCAGTATTAGAGACCCCTCTCCAGATGTTGACCTCCAGGCAGGTGGCTACTGAGAAAGGGTTTTTTAGAAATGTGGCATCTGACTTGTGGATTTTTCTCTCCAGATACAGCTTTGTTTTTAGCACTGATTAACAGCACTGAAATTATTGGAATTGACTACTGCTATCTAGTGAGTTTTATTGATCTTACTTCTGTACAGCACCAGTTACAACATTATGAAAGTTGAACTCTTTTTACACAAAATGATGGATTCAAGTAAATCTCTCCCTCCTCCCCATACACACACAGTATTTGGGCCATGTTAGTTTCAGCCCTCATGGGAAAGTTTCACAGTAAGAGGGATTCAAACAGCACTATGTGCTTGGTTTTCTTTATTTAAAATTCTACATTTAATTTGCATACATATTAGACTGCAGTCCATTGGCCAGGCACAACTCCTACTCGCTCATAAAACTGGTCTCAGATTGGGAAAGAACCCCAATGGCATACGACACTACAACTAGCAAGAACAGCTTACTATGACATTTGACACCCACCAAAAAAAATTACCCAGACCCATGTTTCAACTTATCTGCAGCTCCAGGCGTGAGAACAGATTCTGTGTACCATCACCTCAAGTTCACTTTCCAAGGAACTTCTTAGTGAGTCATAATTAGTAGTTAAGCAGATAGTGTTCATGGAGGGAAGGTTACCTCTAGAGAAGGGCTGAAGATTGTTTACAGTGATTGGCTGCATAGCGGTACTCTGAAGAGCAACAGGACCAGCAGCGCCATTCAGCCATGCATTTTGGTTGGTCAAAGGGAAAGGCCTTACAACAGTGAACCCCAAGTTACCCAAAAGAAAAATCTCAGGTGCTAGAAGAATAACATTTCCTAGAGGATATGAGAAAGTGCATATATTAGTGACTTATGCAAGGCTTAACAAACACTACTATTTGAAAGCTAAAAATGTTACATAGGAATCTCTCGCTATTTTCTGTCCCGTGCTTATGACCCGGTTTGGAGAGCTGCCATCACTGGCACTTGGATCTCAACACAGGAGTTCAGTCAGCATTCCTTTTTAAAGTCATCTCTTGGATTTCTTTTTCTTCTTGCCCCGGTCTTCGCTGCTGTCTTCAGCTTCACTAGCAGTTGGGGTGGTTTCCTTTCTGATGAGTCTCTTCTCTATCCTGTATTCTTGTTCTCCTATTCTAGGGTCCCCTTTCACAACAAATTCCCCATTGTGGTAGGTTATGGAAACATCAGTCCTTGGATAAGTGCCATACACTCTTCGGAGGTCATCTTTCACAAATTCAGGTACGTCTCTCCTGGGTCCTGTAACTCTCTCAAGCCTACCCCAACGGAGCTCCCCTCTCAGGGTGAATCCCTCAGGCCATAAATCCCAGCCAGGTCTCTGGTAAGCTGCACAAGGACGATAGTTTGCATAGGGGTTGTACAGAGAAAGAGGGCTCATCTGTGGGAAGTGCCAGTAAGGGTAAGGGTGGAGGTAAGGATTGGCACCATAGATGTGATGGTACTCCATTTGGTTTGCAGAATTATCACTGTAAGCATTGTTACGGTCCATGATTACACCGAGAGGCCTGCTGTAGAAGTTCTGCATCTGAACATGGGATAACATGCCGGTGGGTTGTGTTTCAAGCACACGATTTGGTCCAAAGGGAAGGTAGGTATAAGGGGAGGTCTGCATCATGTTTGGATAGTATAAAGCCATAGTGGCATATGGTACATAAGACAGCTTCTCCTCAGGCAAGTTAGCCGTATCCCACGTAGTACTTCACCTGGTGCTTTCCAAAGCTGTGGAGACAGTGAAATTCTGGACTTGAAGGTACATATGCAATAGCCTATTTATAGAAGAACATACTAAATCTTAAAACCAAGGAATTACTCCTTTATGTGCAACAAAAACCAAGTAATTGTTGTAGGATTTGTTCACAGGAGATGACTAGTTTTGCATCCAGGAGCCAAGCCCTGTACACGTTAGTAGGGTTGCCAGCTCCAGGTTGGAAAATACTGGAGATAGGGGGTGGAGCCTAGGGAGGGTGGGGTTTGGGGAGGGGAGGAAACTTAGCAGGATGTAAGGCCATAGTCCACCCTCCAAAGCAGCCATTTTCTCCAGGGAAACTGATCTTTGTAGTCTAAAAACCAGTTATAATACTGGGAGATCTCCAGGTGCCACCTGGAGGTTGGCAAGCCCTAATGGGAACTCTATACCTTCCAGACATGTGTGGGCCCAGTTATGATTGTTACCATTGTGTAGATAGAGCCAGCTTCTCCCCTTGCTATTTTTGAGTTCTGAAACTGTCCCAGGGACTGGGGGCCATGCAATGGAGCACACAATGGCTCCCCAAGGCAGTTTCAAAAGGCAAACACAGCATAAGGAGAAGGCTGATGCTCCTTCTTCAACCATACCACAGTTATGATCAGAATTGGGTGAGCCTGAATTTCTGGGACGCACAGAATTCCAAGTGTATATTTGATACAAATGTGAGTTGAATGCAATTTGGAACAAGCTGCATGGAACAGCGTTTTCCCAAGTTTATCTGAGACAACATTTACATTTTTCCAACATTTGAAGATTTTTGTAATAAAATAAAATACGCACACAACACATGACAAGAATGGAAAGTATTAGGTAATAAGAAAAAGGATACTTCAGCTCTTGTAGAACAAAAGCTGCTTCTATCTGGGGGGACTTCAGAGACTAAACGTATCAACACATGAACACATGAAGCTGCCTTATACTGAATCAGACCCTTGGTCCATCAAAGTCAGTATTGTCTACTCAGACCGGCAGCGGCACTCCAGGGTCTCAGGCAGAGGTCTTAAACATTGCCTACTTGTCTGGAGATGCCGGGGATTGAACCTGGGACCTTCTGCATGCCAAGCAGATGCTCTACTACTGAGCCAGCAGCTACCCAATCATCAGTATGCAAGTTTCTACAGTGCCAGAAAGTCTTCTATAAGGTACGTTTGGTTTGCTAGGTATAGAGCAACTTTGATTTCCAAGTTCAGTACAAACTTCAGCTCAGCAAAAGATCAGCCCTGTGTGATAACTGGAGTACTATGGCATAAAAGCAGATTTATCTCAAACCCACACTAGTTTATTCTGGTTATCGGCAAATGAATTTTGGTTCCTGGTAAATGAATTGCTGTGTAACTGTGTGTGTGTTAAGTACCATCAAGTCACTTCCGACTCATGGCGACCCTATGAATCAATATCCTATCTTTGGCAGCCTTGCTCAGATCTCGCAAATTGAGGACTGTGGTTTCCTTTATTGAGTCAATCCATCTCTTGTTGGGTCTTCCTCTTTTCCTGCTGCCCTCAACTTTTCCTAGCATGACTGTCTTTTCTAGTGACTCTTGCCTTCTCATAATGTGACCAAAATATGATAGCCTCAGTTTAGCCATTTTAGCTTCTAGGGTCAGTTCAGACTTGATTTGATCTATAACCCACTGATTTGTTTTTTTGGCAGTCCATGAAATCCGTAACACTCTCCTCCAACACCACATTTCAAAGGAGTCTACTTTCTTCCTGTCAGCTTTCTTCATTGTCCAGCTTTCACACCCATACATAGTAATAGGGAATTCGATGGCATGAATTAACCTAATCTTGGTGGCCAGTGACACATCCTTACACTTCAGAATCTTTTCTAGCTCCTTCATGGTTGCCCTTCCCAGTCTCAATCTCCTTCTGATTTCTTGGCTGCAGTCTCCCTTTCGGTTGATGGAGCCAAGGAATAGAAAGTCTTCAACAATTTCAATTTCTCCCTTGTCAACCTTAAAGTTGTGTAATTCTCCTGTAGTTATTACTTTTGTCTTCTTTATGTTCAGCTGTAGTCCTGCTTTGGATTAGGGTTTATTTATTTGCTTCATTTACACCTTGACTTCCCCCATGGGGACCCAAAGCAGCATACATCCTTCTCTTCTCCTCTGTTTTATGCTTACAACAATCCAGTGAGGTAGGTTAAACTGAGACTCTGCAACTGGCCCAAGGTCACTTCCATGCCACAGTGGGGATTCAAGCAGAATTATGCCAGAAGTATGTGTATTTGCTTAATTTGCACAATCCAGCTTGTGTTGGTGCAGCATGGGTGCTAACATGAGAATTCTGCACCAGGCTAACCCTGTACACAATGTGCACATTAAGCACATACAAAATGTGCTTCAGAATAAATAGCAACATATAATTCATGTGTTTTGTCATCACAGATGTTGGTACATACTTTAAGTCAAAAAAACCCAAATGTGCAAGGAAGCCCTGACAAGCCATAGGTTCCCAATGTACATACACCATGCACATTAACTAGCATCTGTTCACACACAGCACTAAACCATAGCTTGATATCACATGCCTGAACCTCAGACTCACATGCTCTATCTCCGCTTACGTGCTTTGGTTACTTGTTTCTACTTTTCTTCTGAGCTAGTAAGCTACAGTATGCTCTAAATAGGAACTAAGTTGAGTGGGGGGAAGGTGGAAGTATCCACAGGACCAAGAGTTAGTCACACATTGCCAAACCATGGTTTGGTGTTATATGTGAACCAGCCCCTAGTCAAGAAGTCCAATTATCATTTGTACATTCCTCAACAAGTCCTACAGAGTTAAGGCATACTTACGAAGGCAGACCTGGAGTTTCATATCCAGCCAGCACACTCTCTACACTCAGAGACCTTGAACAGCCAAGCCTTACTGTTGTGCTAAGATGCATACCAGAAGCTTATCACATGCCCAACCACAAATGGCTCAGAGTCCTCTCACAAAGAAAGCTCGCACAACCACGTGTGCTTCAGATGCGCTAGTACAGGCCATAATCAAATGGCACTGGAACTCGCTGGGACAAGCCTTGCCTTCCCCAACCACTGATAAGCATGCTGGTTTCCACTTTCAAAGGAACATTTTCTACAAAGCAATCTATTTACACTAATCTACTTTGCCAGGGCACAAGGAGTGCTCTGACTCAATGCAAATAGATACCTACATTCTATACTCTAGAGTAGATAGGCTACGGCCCAGCAAATCACCCAGGCATGTGCTGAAGCATCCCCAGGATATTACTGATAACTCGCGTTGACTTTACAATCCTATCTTACTGTGGTAAAGTCAGTCCTTGATTGTATGAGACTGTGAATACCAACTCCATCTCCAAGTGGAAACGAGGGTGGCCAACAGAAGGGAGCAGGTAGCATGCTAGCAATAGTTATGTCAGGCAGAGGAGAGTGCAACATTCCCATGGGGGGGGGGGCAGGAATAGCACAGCTTAACAAAACTGTATCCTTCCCATGTCAGTCCACCACCGTATTTCTGAGGAAGGACATGGTAAGAGACACCTTCTGACTCTACAGTTACTTAGATTACAAATTCCAGTCTACTACATGATGGAAGACAGATAAATTCAACACTGAGACCTACAGCCAAGATCCCAGTAGGGTTGCCAGGTCCTTCCTGGCCACCGCTGGGAGCAGGGAGGGCTAATATCTGAGCACACTTCTCTACTATCAGACCATGCCCTCCATAGGGTTGCCAACCTCCAGGTACTAGATGGAGATCTCCTGCTATATCTCCAACCGATTGAGATCAGTTCACCTGGAGAAAATGGCCACTCTGACAATTTGACTCTATGGCATTGAAGTCCCTCCCCAAGCCCTGCCCTCCTCAGGCTCCATCCCAAAAACCTCCTGCCACTAGTGAAGAGGGACCGGGCAACCCTAGCCCTCCCCCTCCAGTTGTCTGACACCCAGTTTCCCCCCTTCCCAATTCCTCATATTACTTCCCCCACCATACTTGGCACCTGCAGCGATGGTAAGCCAGCAACCACTGATAAAAAAGTCACCACCCCAACACAAAAAGTAGTCAAGGAAACCCAATCACCTGCCTGAACAGTTCTCTTCCTGAGCTCAGGTTTCAAGCATTGTTGACAGAAGCAAAGGACAAGGAAATGGTTAGCAACCAGGCACAGCCTCTTAAAGGATGGGGTGGGGGAGTGAAAATCCAGCTGGAGGAGTCTCAAGGGCTCTGGCTGCTTTGCTTCTCAAAAAAGCAGCTTGCATCCTTGATGTAGAAAACCTCCCAAAGAAGAGGGTGGCTCTAGTGTAGTGACTCCTCCCGTGTTCCAAGGAAATGTGGTTTCTAAACAAAGAGCAACAGCCACAAGCCTGCTGAGGTATGTGCAGGAAAAGTTAGATCTGCTGTTTCCCCATTAAGGTTTCCTCTAGTGATCTCTTTCAGACAAACAACCTGAAAGCACACACATTTCCTATGAGAAACACTATTCATTCCTTTAATTTTTGCTCTGAACAGCCAGGAACATACAGGTTCAAAGTCAAGTAAGTTGCCCCAACAAAAGGCATCCCACTTGCTCCATTTCTCAGTCTGTCATTTCCCCAGGAGATAAACTCAGAAGACCACCCCATCCCCCTTCAAAGTAGTGATGGGAGGGGCGGGTTTGGGCTGCAGGAACACAGAGCCAGGCCTCCACTTAGCCTCACCTCCGAAAAACTCTTTTATCCCTGAAGTGATCCCACCAACAAGCAATATTTGGGGAAGCGACAGGAGCATCACAATATTCTTTATGGAGCTGCAAAAGATCCAGAAGGTGCAACCGTCACTTTGCATGCTACTTCATTAGCAGCTGCTGTTGGCCCTTCCAGAGTTCTGCTCCAGCAGCCTCTGTAATAGAGTTGCCAGGTCCCTCTTTGCCACTGGTGAGAGGTTTTTGGGGCTGAGTCTGAGGAGGGTGGGGTTTCAGGAGGGGAGGGACTTCAATGCCATAGAGTCCTATTGCAGAGTGGCCATTTTCTCCAGGTGAACTGATCTCTATCGGCTGGAGATCAGTTGAAATAGCAAGAAATCTCCAGCTAGTACCTGGAGGTTGGCAACCCTACTCTGTAACCATGTGAGAAGTCCACCTCTGAGGGGAAACAGTGCAGTCAGGGCAGAAGAGTAAGAGGACATCTACAGGAAGCACACAGATGTGGGCAGGGTGGGGATGTAGGCAGAAGTTAAGATTACATGTACTGTGCACCAGTGCTTAAATAAAAAGTTCCAGAGTCGAACCTTGCCTAGAAGTGATGCTGTTTGTTCTGGAACCCTTCTTTCTAGGGTTTGAAGCATAGGCATCATTGCCATCTTATACTGAATTACACGTATGGGCAGGGTTGTTGTCAAGACCGGATAGCTATGAGGGCTCGGGGCCTACTCTAACCAAGCCCATCCTCAACTTGCCACTACAACCAACAGTGGTGAACATATAGCTGGCACCATTGCTTACCTTAGCACTCTGGTAGAGGAGGAATCATGTTTCTTCACCTTCATCAGAGTACCCCTGACCACCTACCAGCTGGGTCACTTCTTCTGGAAGTGGTGGTGTACATGAAGTTGCCTTACACCAGGTCAGGCAATTGGTCTATCATGGCCAGTAACGTCTACTCACACTGCCAGTGGTTCTCCAGGATCTCAGGTAGAAGTCTTTCACATCATCAACCACCAGTTGAAAAAGCAGCAGGAGATGCTAGGGACAGAACGTGGGACCTTCTGCATGCAAAGCAGATGCTCTACCACTGAGCCATGGCCCCTCTCCAGCTGCTAATTACTACTGCAGCCATTGTGATGCTCCCCCAGTATTTTACCCTTCCTTTTTCTATGAAGTAGTGGCAGCTGTTCCTTAACTGAGGGGAGGCTAAGTAGTAGTAGAGCATCCATGATGGCCACTCATCTGGCTCCTGAAAACCTATGGGGCTGGGTAGCCACTGAGAAGGAGGCCACCCAATGGTAACTTACCCAACCACCAAAATCTAGAACTGGCCCTGCTTATTATGGCCTTGCTGCTCAAGATCAATTGATCAAGGAGCTTCTAAGGGATAAAAGGTAAAAAGGTAAAAAGGCTTATTATGGCCATGAAGCCTTGCCATCAACCCTGTGTGTGTTGGAGAGAATGGATAGGGGGAAAGGGAGGGACGAAGAGGAATGAGCACAGCACAGGAAGATGGTGGTGCACGAATGCCTACTAAGGGCAGGGTGTGTGTGATGAATTTGCCCTCACCCACATATACATCAGCCAAGAATCCAGCAGTATCAGAAGAGTTGGTTGTTATATGCCAACTTTCTCTACTACTTAAAGGAGACTCAAACCAGCTTACAATCACCTTCCCTTCCCCACAACAGACACCCTGTGAGGTAGGTGGGGCTGAGAGAGCTCTAACAGAGCTGTAACTTGCTTAAGGTCACCCAGCTGGCTTCATGTGTAGGAGTGGGGAAACAAATCCAGTTTACCAGATTAGCCTCTGCAGCTCATGTGGAAGAATGGGGAATCAAACCTGGTTCTCCAGATCGGAGTCCACCGCTCCAAACCACCGCTCTTAACCACTATACCACGCTGGCTCTCAGAGGCAACATTATTAATGACTCTCCATTTTCCCAAGCAGTGAAACATTTAATGGGCAGGGTTTAAGGCTCCAGTACTCTCATCCAAATGGAACTACACCATCTCTGTAGCAGTTACACATATTAAGTCACAGCACACAGCACACAGCATACTGTGAGCTGACAGAACAGGAGCTACTTCTGCATCTAGAGATGCCCTCCAGCCAGCCCTCAGCTCTCCTTTCAGTTCACACCTGCAAACTGCCGTTTTTGTTGTTCAGCCGGAAGGGTGTCATCTTCATGAAGCTCCAATGGGTCTGCCATACAACAAAGTGGGGAACTGCTCCACAGCTGTCTTCTAACCCAAGCTGATGAATCAGCAAGCAAACATCCTGAGGCATTACCTGGCCATTTACCTACCAGAGGAATTATGCACTAGGGTTAGGGTTGCCAGCTCCGGGTTGGGAAATGCCATTTTCTTCAGGGGAACTGATCTGTCGCCTGAAGATCCGTTGTAATAGTGGGAGATCTCTAGCCACTACCTGGAGGTTGGCAACCCTAACTAGGGTTGCCAGTATCCAGGTGGTGGCTGGAGATCTCCTAGCATTACAAACGGTTTCCAAGCAACAGATCAGTTCCACTGGAAAAACTGACTGCTTTGGAAAGTGGACCCTATGGTATTATATCCTGCTAAGGTCCTGTACCTCCCCAAATCCCGCCCTCCCCAGGCTCCACCCCTAAAATCTCCAGGAATTTCCCAACTCAGAGCTGACAACTCTACCTAGTAGCCATGATAATATGGCCAAAGACACATTCAGCAGAGGATCCACGGCCAAGTAAGAGGTAGTCCACTATCCCATCTTTCATAGCCAGAGGTATTGTGTGTGGCTTTACTGAAACAGGCAGCTGGCTATGTTACCTTTCACACAGCAGGTAACTAGCAAGGTCTGTCAAGCTTGCAAGCCCATTATCACCTTCTCCTGCTGCCACTGCCTGGTCATGATAGCTGATGGCACCAGTCTCAGCTTCCACCTACATGAATAAAAAAATTGATCTGCCACGCAAGCATTTAAAAAAGCATCCATACAAACGTTACCCAATAATCAAGCTTGGGTTGATAAAGTGTTTTCTTCTGGATTTCAGTAGAGTCACCACAGAGTTCTCACCAAGATAACTTTTCAGTTGCTTGATATGATCATGCATTGCAAACAAATGCATCAACTCTGTAGTTATTCCCAAAAGCTGAGAAAACACTTGTCTGCAAGCTGAGCCTCAGGACTGTTGTTTTGAAGTTGGAGTGACAGAAAGCGGGTTAAAAGATAACCCGAGATGAACAGCACACAGACAAAAGCACTGTATGGCACCTAAGTGAGCTAAGTGGTTGGATTACACAGTTGAATGGTTTCCAGAAACAATTTTCAAACCATGGCTTGTCAGAGGAATAACTGACCAAACAAGCCACAGCATGAGCAGCGCGCAAGAAGCCTTATTCAAAGCCAAAGGAAACAAAAGATGGAATCCAATCTTAACAAAAACGAGAGTCTTGTGGCCAAAGCTCTGGCTGATAAATACCTATGTACACAGCAACATTTTCGCCTCCCCAAACAGACCATGCCTTTTTCTCAGAAGAGCTTAACTTCCAGCTATACTCATCCCCCCCCCACTGCGACGCTAAGCTATACACATTCCACTTCCCTGACCACTGAGAAGTTCCAGCAGTAGGATTTACCTGAATTGGTTTCCTTTGGAGGAGATACACATGGTATTTTTGTACACTTTATTTACAAATATAAAACTAGAACAAAGATGCGCTCCTCCAGGGCAGCATGTCCTCTAACCCTTAGGTAATCCCCAGCAGTCCTGCATCCTCAGGGCGTTTCAGCCAAAGCATAGCACTATCGCTGCAACTTTTAGAATCTGAACTGCACTCTCTTTTCATGGGGACACATACCTACCTCCTCCCTGCAGCCGATAGGGGGATCACCTCTTGGGCAGCTGCCCAGAGCCATCTATAAGAGCCAGCATAGTGTAGTGGTTAAGAGCAGTGGTTTGGAGCAGTGGACTGGACTCTAATCTGGAGAACCAGGTTTGAATCCCCACTCCTCCACATGAGTGGCGGTCGCTAATCTGGTGAACTGGGTTGGTTTCCCCACTCCTCCACATGAAGCCAGCTGGGTGACCTTGGGCAAGTCACAGTTCGCTCATGACTTTCAGCCTCACTTACCTCACAGGGTGTCTGTTGTGGGAAGGGGAAGGTGATTGTAAGCTGGTTTGATTCTTCCTTAAGTGGTAGAGAAAGTCAGCATATAAAAACCAACTGTTCTTCTTAAGGCTCACAAAGGAGATATCTATATTGTAGAGACACATTACCATTCCTTTTGTCATATACAATGGGATAATCCACAGTAGTTAGGGCATGAAGTAGGGTTGCCAACCTCCAGGTAATAGCTGGAGATCTCATGCTATTACAACTGATCTCCAGCCGATAGAGATCTTCTTCACCTGAAGAAAATGGCTGCTTTGGCAATTGGACTCTATGGCATTGAAGTCCCTCCCCAAACCCAGCCCTCCTCAAACCCCACCCTCCTCAGGTTCCATCCAAAAAAATATCCCGCCAGTGGCAAAGAGGGACCTGACAACCCTAACAGTGGTCAACTCAAGCCAGTCACATTCTCTCAGCCTAACCAACCTCACAGGGTTGTTGTGAGGATAAAATGGAGGCAAGAATAGCAATGTAAAGCTAGTTTGGGTCCCCACTAGGAAAAAACATGGGGTACAGATTAATTAAAGAAATATGCAACTTGCCTCTCAGAAAAAGAAATCCCTTGCATTTTAGAATTATTACTAAGAAGAAACAGCTCATTTAAAACATTTAGTTAACATGATTCAGTGCTATTTATTACAGCAGCTATCCCCATTTTTCCCTTGTAGCTCAACTTAGCATACAATTCTAAAACAGAATAAAGACTACAACAAAAAGCTGCATCTTGCTTCTCCAAAGAACAATCCTAAAGCCCAAATCCCATTAAAAGCACTAGCAAAAAAAAAAGAAAAAGAAAATAAAGCCTTACAACACCTCCTAAAGATTTCTGTTAACAGTGTAGCAATATGGAAAAGATTAGTTATGTCACAGTTCCTGGGAGGAGCAAATAATTTGTCAAAATTAACTCCTGCATTCATATATGCAAGTCCTAGACCATAAAGTGCTTTAAAGACTGTAATTAACACCCTTAATATGTTTACAGGTGCCAATTTTACCCCCTGGTTAAAGTTTAGTATCTTTAATAGTCACATGATTGACAGATCCACTCTACTAACTGCATAACAAGGAAAGTCACACATGATGAATGTTTTTGTTCTGGCAGAGCTGTTAAATGTACAACAGCCTAACAAAACAAATATCTTCAGAATTAGTACTATCCATTGGTCACAGCTCACCAGCTATATTACAAAATTAAACTTAGCATCATTCTTGCAAGACAAGAGTGAGCAAACCTCTTTTAGCAACACCTTTCTGTTCATAAGGAACTCATCATGTATATCTGCAAAGGGCACCACAGGAAGTCAGAAATAATAGTACAATATACATTTACTAATACCTAAAGTAATTGATTATTTATATATAAGTTTTGACTAAAAGAACTGTACAACAACTTGATCAACACCATTACTATTTTAAAAAAACTAATTACCTTTTATAACCCAATTTTTCTATCCCAACAAACAAACAAACAAAACCCCACTTTCCACTTCTGCTTCACACTTGAATAACTGTAACTTACATCCACTTCTTTCTTCTGCTGACTGCAGATTTATATATTTGGCAGCTAAGTGGCTTCCATTAACTAATTGTATCAATCATTATGTTAAACACCTGAGATAATTGAGAAATCCCTGATTAGGAAAAGAAGGCACTGATTAATATGCAAGTAAAATATAAAGACAGAATTCTAGGATTTCACTAGGCTGTGACCCTTCTATGACTACTTTTAAATTTGTTGGAATTCTTCTATGTTGTATTTCAGTCTTTTTATGTAATGTAATACACCTGGAGTATTAGCACAGATGACAGTAAACAAAGCTCTTTTCTTGTAAGGGAAACTCACACTTAGGCCCTAGCATGTTTGCAGGAATGTGGGAAGAGTATATGAAGGGGAACTTAACAACTGGCTTTCTATGACTCACCTATGATGCTGAGTTCTCAAGAAGTGTTAACAAGCATGTTAAAGAATTGTCTGACCGCTGTTATTTCCTTTATGTCTCACATTCTTTTTAGATTATTCTGGTGTTGAGACATAGCCTTGTAACATTAAGAAATGGGATCTCATCAGAATGGAACTGAGATTCAGGACTGCAGCTTAGATTCCATAGCAACATTTATTTGTGAACAATAACTGGCAACATTCAGCAGCCCCAACAAAGCCCAATCAATAAACAAACTGAAATATACAGAGGATCGAAATACTGATCCAGGATCTGGTGAATGTATTGTGATTTTAGGAGTTTTTAAAGTTTCAGAGTTAGCTAGGACTTGTGTTTGAAGCTACATGTCAGTAAAATTGTCCTGCTTTATGGGGGGCCCCTGCTACAACTGAACCTAGCCCAATTTAATAGATTCCTGAACCTAAATGATTATTTTGTATTAAATGCACAGACACAATTCCACTGTACTCCCAATATGCATGACAGCCTCCAATATATTTATTTTTTTTATTACATATTTTTTATTTTTTCATTAATAAGTAGATATACAGAGGGGAAAAATAGGGAAAGGGAAAATAATATTATTTACATGTCGTTTTGTTGGTATCTAACAATCTCTACCCCTCTTTATAATACCGTCTTCCATATTTTCTTAACTTAATAGCAATTTGATCTGACTAGCTCTTTTGTCTGGTGCTTTTAATACATTCATAAAAAGATTTCCCTCTCTCATGATTCGGTTCTCGTGTATTACCTTTCATGTATTCTGTAAATTGTGCCATAGTAATATATTCTAGGGACTTGTCTAACCCTGTTTGAAGTTGTGGGATCTTGTTTGTATTCCATGATGTTTATTTTTGAAACGTTGGTAAGATGTATTCTTTGAAGGAAACGTTTCGGATTAACATATTTTCAAGGGCGATACAATGTATTACTGAAGGCTGAGAATGAAACAAAGCGCAAGGACGCAAACCCAACCAACTAGCCTGTCGTCAGCCGAACTGGGAAGCTTCCAGCAGCTACTCCAACTCCCCCTCCCTTTCCCATAGAAAGCGGCACAATGATTGGCCAGTTGCTATAATTTCCCTCAGTGCCCACATCCAAGATGGCGTCCAAAGACGTAGGCGTTCGGTGCCAGAAATGGGCGTCACCTGACGCTTTGTGGGCGGATGAGACCGTCGAAAGCGCAGCGCGCCTGCGCCAGCTGATTCAAGGCTGAAGCCGGGCGGGGGCTACAGGTAAGAAAGGGTCGGTAGGTGGGTGCGCGCCGCGGCTCTCGCCTAGCTCCCCCCCCCCGCCCCCGATTATCCTCTGGGCATTATAGACTTTTATTCTGAATCGTTTCTCTTCCTCTGTGGCTTATTGTTCTCCTCTTTCCTCCGCTCGTCAACCGCTTAGGGTGTCTTCCTGTTGCCTGCTTAAGGAAGGATTTCGCCCCTCGACAGTCAGTTCCTTCACGATAATGGAAGCCGTTTCCACTTCCGCTTGTCTAGTTTCCAGTTGTACGCACAGCTGGACTGGAGGCTGGCTTCCTTTTCACTGGTGACCACTCCCCCCTATTAATACGCATGGGTCTCTTTTAGGTTTCTGCGGGGAGCCCGGGTCTGCTCTCTCTCTTATGTAGAATACAGAACCTTTATTGGCATTTAAAGATTATATGTATATATAGAGGGAGACCCTGACCTGGATGGCCCAGGCTAGCCTGATCTCGGCAGATCTCAGAAGCTAAGCTGGGTCAGCCTGGGTTAGTGTTTGGATGGGAGACCCCCAAGGAAGGCCAGGGTTGCTGTGCAGAGGAAGGCACTGGCCAAACAAAGTACAAGCAGTATTTTTTATAATGTTTTCAAACTCTTAATACATCGGTGGGAATACACAGAAAGTGCAAACAGTATTTTTTATAACGTTTTCAAACTCTTAATACATCGCTGGGAATGCAAGTGCGGTAACCCCCAATGATTTGCTAGCAATAGAACGAGAAACAGCATCCTGTTTTTTTGCAGTAAAGTGCTTTTTTTCTTGAGGTGGGCGTCTACATTCAGATTCTTCATTATCTCCAGCATTCACACTAATGTCACACAGCAAAGAGTGCCACATTCTTCCTACTATATTCATAAAATGCAACAGCTCTCGGGGTCTGAGGTTGGGATTCCTTTTTCTATTATGTGGAAACATAGTTTCTCAGCAGTGGCTTTCAGAACAAATCTAAGAACACTTTGCAGGGAGGAACCCCGAACAGGATTCTGAGCAGACCTGATTAGGATTGTTCTCTTAGATACATTTTGAGTAGTGGTTGCATAGATCTAAAAGTCTGTCTGTAGTATTGGTCAGTGCTATGACTGTACTTCCTTGCATGAGGAAATGATTACAAATATGTTAAAGTATATCAGGTGATATTGCTGAAATGTGAGGACAACTTTCTATTTGTTTCAGTGTGTGGCCTCTCTCAGTAAATCCTTCATGGAACAGTTTACAATGGTGGTATTTTTAAATTGTAGTCTCAAGTCAGCGAATGTATGAAAAATCTAGTTGCTCATAGTTCTCTAAATGTGTCTGGAAAGTTCTTTGTCTCCTGTTCTTAAATAATAAATAATACAGCCTTGAACCCTGTCCTTGAATTCTTATTTTTAACTAATTTTAGTAACCCCATTCAAGCCATGATGATAGGAATAGGTAAGTATCTGAATATCCCAAAAGTGCATTATAGGGATTTTTTTTTCATTTTTTTTTTTAGTGATGGTACCTGCTAATGCCTTCAGCTTAAGACAGTGACCTTACAGATGTACCAGTGGAACTGCTTCAAGCATTTTCCTCTCAGTGTGTCTTCTCTACAAGGTATTGTAGAACATTACATGTTCACTGATTTCTTTAGACATGAGTGTGCTGTTGTGAAAGGAAGCCACTGTTGGCTGGGTTGCCTGGGACAAGCAGAAATTGCCTCCCAAGTGATCAGGTATGTGTTCAGTTGCTTTATAATTCTGGAAGTCATGTTATGGTGCTGCTGGCTTTCCCTTCACTTTATAGAAGGGGATAGCACATCTATATGTGCTCTCTTCAAAATAAAGAAGGCTTGCCTCAGAAAACTGCCTGCTGTGCGCTCTGTCTCTGTTTTGAAGAGGGGAGAGGGAGAAGAAAGGTTGAGACTCCTACAGAGTAGAGCTATATATAATAGGGCAACATCTGGAGGGAGATTCTGCAGCTGGATAGACTGACTCCTCTCTCCCTAGCAGAGGAGTGGAAAGAAAAGCAGAATCTTACTCTTCTGTGCTTGCCTAATCAGGCAAATTAAGCAGAGCTAGTCTCCTCCTTTCTTTCTTTGTTTTGGAGAGTGTCAAGCCAGGCAAAGCCAATACCATCACCTGAGCAAATGAGCTAGGCTTCTAGGTACTTTCTGTGAGAGCCAGTGCTCAATCTCCATAGTGATGGTCAGGCTCTGAGTGCTGAACTTCTTTTGCCCTCCCAGAGTTAAAGCCTTTATCTGGAAGGGAGAAGGGGACAGCTTTCATTAATGCTTTGTGGCAGAGAAATAGCACTCTGCTAATGCCATCTGACCCCCTCCCCCAGCTTCTAGGGATTGGGGGTGTAAAAGGGGGAGACTTAAGTGAATTATTTGTATGTGCTGAAAATGCCCTCATGTTTTTCAAACAACCTTGTAACCAATGAGTTTGACACCCCAGGCATAAAGCTTCCCTGACAAGTATTCGTCCAGCTGCTGCTTGAAGACTGCCAGTGAGGGGGAGCTCACCACCTCCCTAGGCAGCTGATTTCACTGCTGAACAGCTCTTACTGTAAAAGATTTCCCCCTAGTATCCAGCTGATAACCTTTCTGCCCATAATTTAAACCCATTAGTGTGAGTCCTATCCTCTGCTGCCTACAGTAGGGTAGGGGGAGTGGAGGATGAAAGATATACTAAATTTAGAAGGGAAACATAATGTTAGAAACAGTGAGAAACTCTGCTGGAGGTGTATGGTGTACTTTATATAACATCTAATGCAGGAACTTAGATTTAAGCAGAATGAAGGAAATGTGAAAAAATGGTTGTAATCTGACAAAAGAAAAGGGGTGTCTTTAAGCACCTTGGTATCTTAAGGGTCAACCTATAGCCTGCAATTTGTCCATACAGCTAGACTTCTTTGGAGGGACTTGCAATTTGAAAACTTCATTGGGAAAGCACCCTTGTCTTGGGAAGGGATATGTTGTCTTGATGGAACTAGATGCCCTGGGAAATGTCCATATATCAATACTGGTCATTTATTTCTAGTTGGCGATTAAGCATTAAAAGCATGTTATAAAAATACACTAAGTACTTCTCCGTGTGAACAGATATCTTGGAGAGCTCTGTGTCTGGTCAGAAGGCTGTTTGCCATATGATGCTTTGGCTTAACAATGCTACTTTACCACCCTAAGATAGCCTGAGCCTTTCCAATCCTATTAGTGGTCCTCTTTTTGAACCACAGAACTGTCTACAGTAGCATTTCTTATTGGAGACTAAATGGACCTGTTTCTTCAGGAGAAAAATGCACATGAACTATTTGACTTTGTTACCTTTCTGACAGAAATGATGATGGTTTGGACCCAACAACGAAATAGTAGGTGCTGGAGGGAGAGGCCCCACTGGAACTGGAGGTGATGAGGGCAGCCGAAGGGCTCTGAGTGTACCACCATGGCTCCCCAGCTGTTGGCCTGTCTCTCCCGCCTGCCCATCGCAGTGGTCTATGGATCCCTGTCGCTCTTTATTTCCATTTTGCACAACGTGTTTCTCCTCTACTACGTGGACACCTTTGTTTCTGTTTACAAGATTGATAAACTTTCCTTTTGGATTGGAGAGGTAGGTTTTGAACTTTGAGAGTTAATGTGTTTGTCAGAGCTACGCAGCAAGATGAAGTCTGTGGCTGTTAATAGGCTAGTGGTCTGCTGTTGAAGAACTGAAGAAGGGTATTCTCTTGAATGGGTGGGAATCTCATGCCTTGTGTCTAATTTTGAGGTGATGATAAACTAGAGGGGTGCAAGAAATGTGCATGTTCTAGCTGTGCGTAAGAGGTACTGCAAGCATGTCACGTTGCTGGCATTCATAGGCATTATTCTCAAACAATTCTCAAGTTTCGCCACTTACAACATTCTAGAAATGTAATACTCTTGTATTTTTCCCATTAAAGGGCTGAGGTAAGGGCTTGTCCAATACTGCCTTTCTTTAAATGTTTAGTCTTTCCTGCACATACTTTTGTGGACATGTTGCAAATTTTTCCTTTTACAACTCCAAACATGATGATAACTCACTACAACAGTTTTCCAGTAAAAGTCTATATGCTATGCAGTCCTCCCATGAGGATCTTATGTGCAGAGCAAATATTGCCTGTTCCTCATTTGGCTGATTTATCAGAAGAGTCAGAAAGGCACTTTCTCCTCAGTGGGATTGGCAGGTAATTGTGGAGGTGGGTGGAATAAATCTTTTCTCCTCTAGAGTATTGTAGCAGGGGAGGAATATGGTCTTTCTTAAAAATGGCATAGTAGGAATAGTCTTCCAATGCTAGTATATTTCAGAGGGATTTTGTTCCACTCTAAGCCTGGGAAAGGCAGTGGATTTTTTCCCTTGTGTTGATGAGAGATATTTTTGTGTATGCTCCTCAAAGCTTTATGGAACATCTCTCTTAGCAGATACATGAAAGGGGTTTGACTGTAATTCTTGCACTTCTCTCCTTGGATGGCTGAAAAGCCAAACTCACTACTTGGATAATGGTGGATTTTGCCCCTTTTTGTTATAGTTTTAGCCATATGATAAAACTGCTTCTGAGTATGGAGGGATTTGGTAGTGGGTTAAGCATAGAAAGGGTATTTGTGTTGATGAGTGTGTCCGTTATTGCTTTTGGTGGTCTCCAAGATGGGCATTATTAACATCAAATCATTCTCTAATGTTTGAAACGTTTGTCTTCAGCTTGCATCCCATATTTTCCTTCTAGACCGTGTTTCTGATCTGGAATAGTCTCAACGATCCTCTCTTTGGTTGGCTGAGTGACCGGGATTTCCTTAGCACACAACAGTAAGCAGAGTGTCATTTATGTCCTGGGTCAAGGTATTGAGAGCTTAATAGCTTTTGAAAAGTTGAGAGAAACAGGCCAACTAGCATGGCAAACTAACCAAAACAAGCATATTGGAAATTAGTACTTTTTAACCCTTTCAGTTGCACATGCATCCAAGACCAGCACTTTTTGTATTATCCTTTCTTTCTAACGTTAATCTTTGGGAATTTCTAGTATGTATGAGTCCACTGGGAACTGAAGACTTGGTTCTTTTGTTCCGTTAAAAGAATGCTGAATTTCCACAGTGAGATGGGATTGTGAAGTAGCCAAGTGTAGCTTCTCCTGAAGGAAGTATAGTGAATATGTACATAGATGCAATCAAATAACTTGAGTATTTATTTAAAAAGTGGAAAGAGGGACTGGTAATAAAAGAACACAAACTTTGATGCAAAGAAAAAAATAAAGTAGCAGCTGTGTGGTGTAGTGGTTAAGAGTGGTGGATTCTAATCTGGAGAACCAGGTTCAATTCCCCACTCCTCCACATGAAACCTGCTGGGCGATCTTGGGCCAGTCACAGTTTTCTCAGAACCCTTTCAGCCCAAGCAGAGGCAATGGCAAACCACTTCTGTTAGCCTTGAAAACCCTATGGGAATTGCCATAAATCAGCTCTGACTTGGCGGCACTTTCCACCACTGGATCACTTAACATTGATGAATAATGCTGGCATCAGAGAGGACAGAATAAATGCAGATTGACAAGGGAGAAAGCACTAGGCTTTTAGCAGCAGGTATATTTCAGATTGTGGAATGAATCCAACCAATTTTCATGTGTTCATTCTCCTGTAGGTCTGGAATAGAGATCTCCGCTCCAGAAGTGGTATTGAAGAGACTCAAGGCCCTAAACCGCAATGGCCCCCTTTTTGCTTTGTCATTCCTGGCTTTCTGGATTGCGTGGGCCCACCCAGGTCTACAGTTCCTCATCTGCCTCTGCTTGTATGATAGTTTCCTCACCATGGTGGATCTCAACCAGAATGCCTTGCTTGCTGACCTTGCTGTGTCTGCAAAGGATAGGACTGGACTCAACTTCTACTCTTCGCTCTTCAGTGCCATTGGCTCCCTCTCGGTCTTCATGTCCTACGCTGTGTGGAACAAGGAGGACTTCTTCTCTTTCCGGATATTTTGTGTGGTGCTGACTCTCGGCTCAGCGGTTGGATTCATTGTGGCCACATGGCTGCTGAGACAGAGGTTTCAGACTGAAGGGCAAGTGAAATGGGATGAAAGAGCAGTTTTAAAAGAGTGAGTTCTATCTGGTTGTGTAATTTCTTTCCTCATTTAAACAGAGAGCCAGCGTGGTGTAGTGGTTAAGAGCTGATCTGGAGAAACGTGTTTGATTCCCTGCTCCTCCTCATGAGCGGCGGAGGCTAATCTGGTGAACCTGGTTGGTTTCCCCACTCCTCCACATGAAGCCAGCTGGGGAACCTTGGGCTTGTCACACTCTCTCAGCTCCACCTACCTCACAGGGTGTCTGTTGGGAGGGGAAGGGAAGGTGATTATAAGATGGTTTGATTCTCCCTTAATTGGTAGAGAAAGTCGGCATATAAAAACCAACTCTTCTTCTTATTGCCCAATGGATGTGGCTTGTAGGCAGAGGCCAGCAATTTCATCTGTATGTCCAGCATTTGTATGGAGGTGTGTCAATCACCTTTTAATAGAGCAAGAGTAAAAACTTCAAGGTTTGGAGAGAGTGATTTGGCCAGAATGTGTGTGCAGAGACCCCCTTTTCCTCCTTTGAGTATAAAGTTAGGTTCTGTACATTGTTAGTTGGGAGAGCAAAGAGATTATGATTTCTCACATTGGAGGGCTTTTGCACTACAGAATTACCAGATAACATATATAAAAACTGCAGTCATGTCAATGGACTGGCATGACTATTTGCAACTTTGGCCAGTCACCCCTCCCCTCCAAAATACCAATTGTAGCTATTCATAATCAGGGTCCTAAAATAGAAGGAAGACAATTTTGTACTACCTACTGATCGGACTTTGCTTGGGAGAGGGAAGGGTTACAAGCCCTCCAATCATTAGCTATTACTACCTAATTTGGTTTCTATTGACAATTTAGTCCACCACCTAAAACTGTGATGCTGGAGTTAAGGAGAGCTACATTTTTATTTATTAGTGCTGATCTGAATTACTGTTGGTTTTTATGTTTTCAAAGGAAGAACAGCCACCATTTGCTATTTTGACTAAGTAGCCTTTGTGCCATCTGAAATTTGTTCTGCACTTGACGTGGACCAAATTGCAACACCTCCTATATGACATCTTAAAATTAAGCTACAGATTTCTCAGCTTTTCCTCCATACCCTGCAATATCTATTTCCCCTAAACATACACATGACTATTTTCAAAGCAGTTTTTGTTTCAATCACAAACAGAAGATAATGTTTTGTAAAACCCACACAGGCTAGAGGCCTTAATGTGCCATACATGGAGTTGCCCCAGGTTATCCTCACACTATCTGTCATTTGTTCCTCCAGACTGTACATAGACACACCTTCTGTGCAGCAGGAGAAAAGGATCACTCTGGCAGAGTATCTCAGACAGCTCTCTAGGCATCGCAACTTCCTCTGGTTTGTGTCTATGAACCTTATACAGGTAGGTGTAGCATGATGTTCTCTGTAACATCATATTGTTGACTGCTGAGATTAGATAGGTCGCCATCTCACATGCTGGCCTGTAGAGATCCAACCCAATAGAGTCAAGGTGGCCTGCTTACATGATCAAAATAGGCCTTTATTGGTCCTGGAGCAAATGCTCTGTCCACCATGTCCAGTAAACATTTGGCACAGTATAGATTAGAAGGTGATAGGCCCTGACCTGGATGGCCCAGGCTAGCCTGATCTCGTCAGATCTCAGAAGCTAAGCAGGGTCAGCCCTGGTTAGTATTTGGATGGGAGACCACCAAGGAATACCGAGGTTGCTGTGCAGTCTCTTGCCATGAAAACCCCCCCAAAAAGGGGTCGCCATAAGTCGGCTGTGACTTGACGGCACTTCACACACACACACAGGAATTGACACATGAATTTCACTGATCAGTCCATGGTATGAGACCAGCCTTAGAAGTTTCGTGCTAAGTTTGTTCCATCCCATGAACTTAGCTCTGATTTTCCTGAAAATCAAAGAAGGGCTTTTATGTTGTGCCCCTGTGAAAATAGAGAACTTCCTCTTGAACGCCCTGGTCTTCTCTGCCTCAGCAAAGTAAGTCTTTAGATGATATGGATTGATACTGTCTTTTGATCCTAAACCTGTAGCTCTGATGCAGGAAGAAAAATTAGAGTATTTTAAAACTTGGGAATGATGTGGTATGTGATCAGCAGAACCAGCGTAGTGTAGTGGTTTGGAGCGGTGGAGTCTGATCTGGAGAACTGGATCTGTTTCCCCACTCCTACACTTGAAGCCAGCTGGGTGACCTTGGGCTAGTCACAGTTCTCTTAGAGCTCTCTCAGCCCCACCTACCTCACAGGGTGTCTGTTGTGGGGAGGGGAAGGGAAGGTGATTGTAAGCCGGTTTGATTCTCCCTTAAGTGGTAGAGAAAGTTGGCATATAAAAAACAACTCTTCTTCTTAGTTACATTCAGATGTTGAGGCAGTTTGTAGCAGTGTAGACAACACAGTTGAGTGTTAGATATAAGAGCTATATACAGTATGTACAGATTAGGTGTGCTTGGCACCTTATTGCAGCATGGCATTTTAGAATGGTTAAAACATGTACAACCTCCTGCTTTCCATCTTGCCATTTAAATAGTTGCTTTACTCACAGGCTCTGTTGGGAGGTCTTTGTGTACCTCTGAGCCACTTGGCATGACATCTTCAGCTGCAGTGCTCTCTGAGAAATAATTTGATTCTACGTGATTACATGTAATGATCTGCTCTGGATATTTATCCTCTGGCTAACTGGGTTTAACAGGAAGACTTGCTAAGTTAACAGAGGCATCTGTTACCAAGCGCTTAATAGTCTGTTGGCCTAAATTACATAATTAAAGAATTGCATCCTCCATTCATAAACCAAATGAAACCACTCCCATTTATATGGTTTGTACATGTGACTGATATTAGGAATTTTATTATTTTCAATATTTTGCTTGTAGTCCTGCTGTCTTCCTTAATAGTTACATTTTCACATGGGTCATCTTTCACAGGTGTTTCACTGCCACTTTAATAGCAACTTCTTCCCTCTCTTTTTGGAGCATCTGCTGTCGGATCGCATTTCTCTATCCATGGGATCATTTCTGCTGGGTAAGTCCAAGGTGGGAATTTGAAGATGTACTGGTTCTTGCTTTCTAGAAAGTGACTACAGAATGGCACTTCTCTTCACTGGCAGAGGTATCAAGATCCCCAGTTCAGCTGCCCCCACCATTTTGTGGGAACAATCTTCCTTCTTAGACTGGAATCCCACACATGCACAGGGCTTATACATAATACTTAGGGGAGACCACTGGAACAGTGGCTATGGATGTGGGATGCAAACAAACTATAGCTCTTATTTGTTGATGAAGAGCAGAGCCATACTTACAGCATACGTATTTATGTATTACTTTGTTAGAATTCTGAGTGTGTTGTCTTTTTGAAATAAGTTTCATGGATCAAGGGGGCTGGTCTAGTTGAACAAACATGCCCTATATGCTCAGACACAAGAACAAGAGTAAGCAAAATTTATCATAAACTTTTGGTTACATTTCAGATTAGGAAAAGTCTTGGTCAGTGGAACAAGGGACAGTAGTTTAGTGTGACAGTTATCAGGAAGGCTAGGCTGCCTGACCTACAGCTGATTGAGGAGATAAGGAGAGAAAGAGCTGCATCTGACCAAGAGAAGCAGAACTAAACAGTGGTAGCATAATAGTGGCTGCAGTTAAGTTTCTGGCTGCGTATGAAAGATGGCTGATGTATCCATAAGAACTGCAGAAGGATCAGAAACCAAGGGGATTTGGATGGGGTTTTCCTTGGGAGAGGATGGGAGAGCCTTTATTCATAGAGCTCTAGTGAAAAATTGAAATGCAGCTGCTATATAAACAGAATAACTAGCTGCAGGAGCTTCCACTGTGCTATAGTCTAACTGGGATGCTTTTACTCATTATTCATCTGCATGTAAGTAGTGAGACTATATGATCTCAAAGTCCATTTTCTAGTTGACTGGAGAAGCCATGTTTCCTGCTAAGGGTAAAGATCTGTATCTCATGATTATCTTGTGACTGCAGTGATGCAATGCTCAATCCTCTTTGCTTGCCTTTTTCCTCAGGTGTCTCCTACGTAGCCCCTCATCTCAACAATCTCTATTTCTTGTCTCTCTGCCGGAGGTGGGGTGTGTATGCTGTGGTGCGGGGGCTGTTCTTCGTGAAACTGTTACTCAGTGTGATTATGCTCCTTGCTGGACCAGACTGGATCTACCTCCTCTGTTTCTTCATAGCTAGGTACACCACTTAACTAGTATGACCCTGAGGAATAGGGCTGGATGTGGGCTGAGTGCACTGGGATGTTTGACTAAGTGTTGAAATGAAAATCCAGAGTCTTGATTCTCAGCTATGCACTTAGCTATTTGCGTCAGCAGAGAAACCCAGGGAGACTGATCAGAGTCCTTTTATTTAGAAGGGGGTTAGATATACATGCATGGCCACATAAGAGTCCAGAATATTGAAAAACTCAGTGATTATTTCACTTTTAATCTAGCCTTTGAGAATGTGGGAAATCAGCATTAAAGGAATAGTAAAATTCCATGCAGAAGATTTGGAAACCAGGGATGCTGGTGATGTTCAGGTGAAAATTTTGGTGGTCAAAGGCAGGACCTTACTCTGTCCCTCCTTCTGGGTACTATTTTGAGTACAGAAAAAAACCCTAGTTACTCTGTTCTTTATTTTTTACTTTCATTACTGTATTTGCTTTCTGCACTGAGCATTTATTGGCAAATCCCGACAGGAATTTCTGTTTTTCTCACCAGTAACCGTGTGTTCACTGAAGGGACATGCAAGCTGTTAAATCTCGTGGTCACCGACTTGGTAGATGAAGACTTGGTGCTGAATCATAGGCAGCAGGCTGCCTCAGCCCTCTTGTTTGGCATGGTTGCCTTGGTAACCAAGCCTGGCCAGACCTTTGCCCCCTTGATTGGCACCTGGCTTCTGTGCTCTTACACAGGTAGGTGATGGGCAGGGCACTTTCTTTAGCAGTTGAGTAGGGCTTGATATAACAGTTGCTGCTCCTGTCTCTTCTGAAAAAATATTAATATCCTTGATTATATTACTAGCTGATATTGCTATGTTTGCTTTAATTGTAGGTTAGGCTGTAGCAGCAGTTTCTCTTGGGAAGAGTGTAGCGAACATTTCATTAAAGGACCTTCTCTCCATAATGTTCTTTGATTTGTCTGTCTAGATGGCAAACTAGGAAGGTTGCCACCCTAAATTGCAGGTTAAAGTCCTAGTTTGCCATTTCAGGATGGGAATCCTTCCTGATACTGAGTCTGCTTGAGGGAGAAGATTTCACCTAACATTTCATATGTAGAATCCTTCCTCCCAAGCAAATCCTCTGGACCAAATTCTAGTCAATTGGACTTCATCCTTGAGGAAGTGTTGTAGTTTTCTCCTTGCAAGGAGCAAAATATAAAAAGACTGCAAATAGAAAGTGATGAAAAGGGACCATTACATTTAGGCCTAATGTAGATTGTAGAATGCCTTTTGTTTTGAAGAAAGATCATGATTGTCATCTTGCTGTTAGAAACAAAATATCAAAACCGTAATCCTTATACAGTATAAGTGGGTCACACTTACTATCTTGGTGCTGTTGTCCCAGGTTATGACATTTTCCAGCAGGATCCTGTGAACAAAGTGGTGAGCGCTCAGCCCAAGCTGGCTTCAAAAGTGGCCTGGGAACCAACCCTTCGTCAGGGCTGCTTCTACCTTCTTGTGTTTGTCCCCATCACGTGTGCATTACTTCAGATCTTCAGCTGGTCACAGTTCAACCTGCATGGAAAGCGCCTCCAGACGGTGAAGTCTCAGCGTCAAAAAACAGAGAACTGGTCTCAAGAGATCAAAACAATTTAATTGCCGGGGGGTGTCAGCAGCAGTGATACTTCCCCATATGTAATTTGCATGATAAATTCATCAAGAGGGCAGAAAATCCAGCTACTAACTTGGGGATATAAAGTTACCGTATATCTGGACTGGTATATGGTGGTGTGCTGTTTTGGCACTTGAGTAAGGGCCAAGCTACAGATGATGTGGGGATGTTACCTTATCCCTCAGTCTGTAGCTGATCATCAAAAAGCAGCTATGGAGCAGGAGGATTGGGACCATGGCACCAGGAAAGGGTATTAGCACCCCTCCCATGCCTTTCCGCAGTGAAATTAGCCCCCCAGGCTGCTTTTTGAGGCTAAATTGCAGCTGGCGGTTATCCAATCACAGTTTCATACCCTAGCCCTAAAAGGGAAAAGGGCAAATTGATACCTAATTGAGCCAACTGTGATTAGTGAAGAAAATGGAAACTTCTGAGTTGTCTTGAATTTCCTGTAAGACACATCTAGCATTAAATAATGCTTGGGAACTTAAAAATTTGCTCATATATAGAAGTTAGGCCACAAAAAGTCAGCAACTTACCTTGTGAAAAATTTCCTACACTTTTCTGGTTGCAACTGATTGTGAAGAATAGCAAAATCAGTGGCAAGGGAACAAACCATGTATATGAAGAATAGGGAGGCATTCTGAGGCCTGAACAAACCATGTATACTGAAAATAGGGAGGCATTCTGAGACCTATCTCATTTCCTCCCCTCCTCCCAAATATTTGTATACAATCTTGTACTGAGAAGGCAAGATTAAAATTTCCTACTTTTCCTATACCTTCTCTTTATAGTGGATTGACTATTCAGTAAACTATCCCTTTCTCTCTCCCTCTTGGAATAAAATTGAACCTTGAAGGCAGCCCAGTTTTCAGTGAAAGGTTGTTATTTCACTAAGGCAGAATATGGTATTCAGTGCTTGCAAAATAAGCACACCCTGTAGGGAAACTGAGCTTGTACTTTGTTTCAGGTGGGTAGCCGTGTTGCTCTGTAGCAGAAGAGCAAGGTTCAAGTCCAGTAGCACCTTTATAGACCAACAAGACATCCATGGTATAAGCTTTTGAGAGTCAAAACTGACTAAGAGAGGCTTCACTCTCAAAAGCTTATACCATGGAAGTCTTGTTCTTTGTGCCACTGGACTTGCATCTTGAGCTTGTACTGTAAATTGGGAGGATCATCATACTAATAATTGTAAAAAAAAGAGCACATGGAACCACATTGCTAGATCCTGGCAGTTAATGTAGGTTTTTGTGCTAAAAGGGCAAGCCCTGAAATAGATACAGGGCTGTAAGTGGGAGGGATTCAAGAGGGGTACTTGGCAACATCAAGTTTTCTAGGGCCATGGGCCCAATCTTTGGATGAAACATGTTCTGGGGCTTCCCTGAAGAGCTGTTGGAATCATTTTCTATGGAGCAAGTGCTATCCTTCCTTGGATGATAGTCATCCTAGGGTTTGTTTTTTTTTTTTTGCTGAACTGGAACTTGCTGTCATGTAGTCAATGTTTCTCATACTTGTCAACAGTGGGAGCTTTTGGGCATCTCTCTGCTGATTTGTGAGACTAAAATAGAGGTCCATTGCCCCTCCCATACGTCTATGGTGATCTGAGGCAATGCTGGTCCACACGACTTATTAGGGCGATGGCATAGCCAGCTTACTATACCTAGCAAAAGTATGGGAAAGATACCTCCATCTTCCAGGATGATATGCTGTCTTGAAGCAGACTGTTGCTTTGTTCCCCACCATCTGATATGATGAGTCATGAGAGAAGCTGGGGCAGTGCCAGGCTCCCCTGAAGTCATAGCGTTGTCTCCAGGGAGCAGAAACCACATCCTGCCCTGGACGAGCAATGATCCAGTAAAACTGAACACTGCATGTTTAAGGGTGCATGCAGAGGCTTGTGAATCACAGTTGCTGACTTCCCAGGAGCTTTCACGCTGATTTCTCTGTTGGTTGTTGGGGTGGAGAAGGGAAGAAATGGGGGTGAGGCCAGAGTTCTCTTCCCTTGGGCTCCTGTTGCAGAGAAGGAACAACATGGAGCTCCTCGGTCCAACTTGCAGGCTGTTTTGGGTGCTGAAGCAGCAGGTGCTGCCACTGCAGTGTTGTACAGGCCACCAAAGCACCGACTGCTTTTAACTGCCATTTTGCCTTTAGAGTGGCAGAAAATATGATGTTTACTGTCAAAAGGCTTTTGTATCATTTGATGATCTCATTGTAATTTATTCTAATTTAACAAGCCATGTGCATCATTCCTCATTTCATAAAAAACATACATTCCTTTTAAAAAAACCTGTTTCTGTGTTTACTTATGAATACAAGTGGCAATGAATACTGGAACCGATTTAGAGATGAACAGTACCTTAAGCCACTGTGGAGGGCCTTTCCCTGTGGCAGTGTTTCCACCGCCATTCTGGTGTCTAATGTCGCTTTGTCACTTCAACTTCCTGCCTGTATGCAGATGCCAAAACTGGCTGTTCTGGAAAGTAGCCAGCCCTGAAGTGGAAGCTCTTCAGACAGAAAGACCTAGTCAACTACAGAAGGCTCTGCAGCCAGGAGAGTGACTGTCCAGTAGTCCTCCCCAGGGGTGATCAGGAAGCAGGCTGGAGTCTGGCTTTTGGGATTCTTTGCCCACATATTCCAATATGATCCCCAGCCTTGGCTTTCTACTTTACTACCATCTAACCTAGTGAGGTAGGCTATAGTTCAGTGGTAAAGCATGTGTTTTGCATGTAGGATGTCCTACCTCAATCTATACTATCTCCAGTTGAGTACTCAAGAGAGCAGGTGTTGAGAGAGACTTCTTGGCCTCTTCAGAACTGCTGCTAGAGGGAGCAGAAAATGCTGAACTAGACCAACCAATGCCCTGATGCAATGTAAAGTAGATTCACATGGTCAATAAGTAAATCTCAGCTATTTTAAAGATCTCTCTGTGCTTCCAACTGTATATCTGTCATACTGAAGATTCCAAAAAGAGTGTAAGAGCAGAACCCAGGTACGCAACTGGAGGTTGGGAGTTGTTGATCATGTTCAGATCCCTCAAGCTTCTATTATAAATCAGGTATGTACTGGGGGGGATATTTCTAGACAACAGGAACGTTTAATGTGGATGGTACTGTATATGCAAGGGATTCCCTCCTACTGACTGTTATGACCAAGCATGCAGGGAAAATAAAATGTTGTTAAATACACTTTTGGATCCACCACAGCATTTCCACATGGAGAGTGAACATCTCCTCTCCCTACTGCAGCTGAAAATATCCCCGTTCTGTTCTCTGTCTGCCAGGAACAAATACAAGTGGGCATTTTGGGCTGCCATGGGAGGAGAGGAGGTCATGCTGCGCAGGTGGAAACCCTTCTGGTCTACAGAAACACTCCTATGGACCAAGCTGTAGCCTACTTGCACAAGACTATAACAGATCCAGCACTTGGTCTGCAGTCACCATCTCCACTTGAAACTTAGCTGAACTATTTAAATGCCACTGCCAAGAATAATCTTAAACAATATGCCCTGAAGGGATCAGTATTCTATTTACTCAGGCAAAATTTGTTGCTCCTGATTCGATATGTGAGAGTCTTGTGGGGGGGGGGGAGTAGAAACATTTGGCCAAAAAAGACCTTTCTGTTCTTTTCCAGGGCCCTTTGGTTTTCAATTTTTTTCTGCCAAAAAATTTGGCAAGTTTGGGGAAAACATAAAAATTCCTATGGTTGGTTATTTAAATTATTTTTTGTTGTATCTAGTGTGACATTGCTCAAGGCCTGTAGGCTAAATGAGCAGTATCATTAAAGTATTAGTATTCTTTCTTCCTGAGTGAGAAAAACCTTGTCTTACAAAATATTTTACTCATTCCAGATTCATAGAATGAAAGAGTGAGGACATTCTCAATTTTTCTCCAAAAAAACCCTTATATTAGAGACATTTAAATATAAATAATTTCAGCAACAATTAATAATGTGTTTAATTATAATATATTATCAAATAATTCAGTGTTTTAATGTTGGCAGTTCTACCTATTGGGACTTTGACACAGTTTGTCCAACTGCACTTTCTTTTTTTTTACAACAGAATTTGTTATGTTTCCTAGTAACCCCTAAAATGACATAAATTAAAGATACGTGTGTTATGGTAGCATAGGGTGCAGCAGTTTGCAACTATTTCTCAAGTACTGGGTATACTTGCAATTTTCCTGATACAAAATCAAGATATTTATACTTTTAAATTCCATAAATATGCTATTAATACAAGTATATGCCAAATTATAAATGGCGCATGTTATGTTGCTCAGTCAGTAAAAGTCATTTAGGTTTGATAGGCAAGTAAGTATAGCATATATTTCAATTTCCCCTCAACATTTCTGTTTTCCTCCACACATATACCCCAAATCCCCCTGCCCCCGGGTTGGCTTTAAAACTTCCAGAAATATTACATCTCTACTAATTGTGTTCTTGCTGTAGAAAAGCCAGATCAAGCTACTTGGAGTTTCTTCAAGGAACATGGAGCTATTAGGTAAGGAGAATTTTTGACTAATCCATGTTAGTACTTTCTCCCTGAAGAAACCATAGTGAAACAGAGAAAGTGGTCATAGGAAGGAAAGCAGGCAGCCTCCTGCTCATTTGTCTGTATGTTCGCTGTTTCAGACCACCTTATTGCTATTCATTTCTATTTTAGAGTTCTGTACTTTTTGGCTTACAAAATGATGGGAGACATAACTGGATTAAGGCATAGAGAGCATCCGCTTTGTATTCAGAAGGTCCCCGGTTCAGTCCCCAGCCTCTCCAGTTAAAAAGATCAGGTAGTATGTGATGTGAAAGAAATCTCTACCTGAAGGGCTGGACAGCCACTGACAGTCAGAGCAGATAGTATTGATCCTGATAGACTGATGGTTTGACTCAGTAAAAGGCAACTTCCTGTATTCCCAGGGTAAGCACTAAATAGATGGATAAACTCTTAAGGAGTACACTGAAAGTATGTATTGGCACTCACTGTAAAGAGTATCAGCTCCAGGAATTGCAGCAACTGTTCATGTAAAAAGGACAATAGTCCCATTCATTCATATTTCAGGAACTGTTCTATGACCCTAGTAATAAACAGGATAACACTTTGTATATTAACAACTTTATTTAAGTATGTTGGGCAGCATCCAGCAGTGGTTTGCACATATGTGCAAAGTACAGTGTCAAGCAGATAGAACCAATGCTAGATTGTAAAAAGCACCTGTCAGTTTGTCAACATTGCTGCTTCTGATAACGGATGTCAAAACAAGGAAAAAGTCACAAGGGATTAAAGGAGGGGTAGGAACCAACTTGGAGATTTAATAATATTCTATTTTCCCATACCTACCAACCTAAACATGGACTACACTAAGCCAAGAGTTGCTCGTCACCTCTACCAGTACAAGGTGCCATGCACTGGCCCCACATTGTTAGTAACTATTCCCTATGGGAACAATTGGAAATGTCTTTAAAAGTACAAATTCCTTTGTTTTCATGCAACTACTAGAAAGCATAGAAAGACACTCCAGATAAAAATCAAGGCCTCTAAAATACCAGACACCTAGAAAGTTCAAACAAAACACAACATTCTTGTATCATAAGGCAAGCCACTCTCCCTTACTTATGGGAGAAAGCCGTAGTACGGTCCTCCATAAAACATCTCAGGTGACGCTGACAGTCTGTAGGTTTCATAAACTGACAAGCTAATAATCAGGATTATCTCCTTGGTAACTGGTCCACGGAAAGTCACCTGAGGCCTACCATTCAGTGCTCTTGGCAAAAATACCCCAAACAGTTTAAGAGCTACAGGCTGTTGCTAGGTAAACATAACATGTCAAAGCAAAGAATCTGCCTGCCTTCAAATTCAGATTGGCCACTCTAGCCTTAGTCTCTGCCATAGTAACAGCATGCTTGCTGGGCGGAACCTCTAAGCACCAATGCAGACCAGCTTCTCAGCCAAGGATATAACAAACCTTTAAATCCAGCTGAAAGTGGTTAAAGTAAGGTTTGGATACCACTATTACTTGCACTACTGGGCTTATTCCAGGAGAAGCTTCATTTCACTCTGAATTAAAACAAAACAAAGTGAAGTGGCATTCATGCAATCACTGGATAAGACAACTGTGGATCAGTAGACAACTCCTAAAGTCACCAGACAGGGTACACTGTCATGGCAATGCCAGCTTACCTACAGGGCAATCCTCTGCACAGTTATCCCAGTCTAGGCCCTTTAAAATCAATGGCTTTGGACTGAACTAACTGTGCACAGAATTGCACTGTTAGATGCCCAGGGGGCATCTGGGATGAGTTAGTCCCTGACATATTACTTAAAGTATTATAAATACACCAGGAAAAGGGGTGGGGTGAAACACAGATATCTGACTTCTGTCAGCACTGAGTATGCTTTTAAAACAAATGAGGGTCTGAGAATGTTACTGCAGAGTGGCTTCATGCCTGCTCTAAGTGCTTCAGCAATTCATTTCCCCAGCAGATTCAGACACCAGGCATGGCTACAGAACAAAAAAAATTATTACAGAATCATGTGCCAATACATCCCTGGGATTAGCTGCCTGGGCAGAGTCTCCCCACTTCTTCACAATGAGCCTCCTGACTGGCCATGCTACTTAGACATAAAAATAAGGGAAATGGCTGTGGTAACATGGCTCATCAAAAGCACATTGCTACTCAGTCTAAGACCATCTTCCTTATAGGAAGAGGCACCCAGGAAGAAACAGATATCCTTTAGGTAAACACAAAATATGATGGGTTGCAGTGAGATCATTCAGCATCTCTCATTCAGCTCAACTATGTATCTTCCATCTTTCTTCCCCAAGAGCCAGCTAGTTAACCTGAAACAATACCTAAGATTTCCAGTAACTACTAAGGTTCATCTGCTCTTATACTAGGAAGGACCTAGGGAACAGGGAAAGCTTTATAGTACAATCCTAAACCAGAGTTACACCTTTCTCAGCCAGTTGACTTGAGTGGACTTAGAAGTGTCTAACTCCATTTAGGATGGCACTGCTAATCTCACATTTTCAAGATCTTAGTCTAGGGTTTTATTTTTTTAAAAACACTGTGAGAACTATTGCATAACACACAAGCTCGCGTTGCCTCTGCAGGACAGGCTATGAGATTTTCCCCTCCACACAACACCTGAAACAGAGGCAGGTTGCAATTTGAAGTCCAGCTTGCCTATTCCAGCCCTGAGGAGGTTTTCTGGGAATGGTGAGGACCTCCAAGAGAAAAACGAAGACTTGCAAACAAAAGACAAACTAGACCACATCCAAAAGACAGTGACGGTCAGTAGCCCACAGGACAATGCTTTGCCAACATCTGGGAGATCAAGTCCCTCAATTCTTGCTTCCTATTGCAG